>NW_028261385.1:32563807-32877974 GCF_051295495.1 Thamnophis sirtalis | reverse complement strand
AAAATGTTGGCTCAGAAACTCTGGCATTTGAAGCACACAAGTCTTAAAGCTGTCAAGCTACAAGACCCTTGCACCCCTAACCCTTTAGAAAAAAAACAGGGGTGTTCAAACTTGACACCTTTAAGACTTGTGGACTTCAACTCCCAGAATTCCTCCTCCAGTCATGTTGGCTCAGGAACTCTGGCATTGAAGCATGCAAGTCTTAAAGCTGTCAAGTTACAAGACCCTTGCACCCCTAACCCTTTAGAAAAAAAACCCCAGGGGTGTTCAAACTTGACAGCTTTAAGACTTGTGGACTTCAACTCCCAGAATTCCTCCTCTTGCTCTTCATCTTGATGATGTGCAGACGGGCGGGGGGAGGCAGCTGAAACTGGTTCTAAACGGCACTGTAGATTTGTGGAACCTCTTCTATAGAAGAGGTTAGAACTGGCAGGAACCCACCCCTGAATGGTTCCCAACATGGGGCCCAGGCCCCACAGGGGGGGGAAATTTGATTTTTATTGGGGGCAATTTGAACCTTGTTTAAACCAAGTTAATGGCCTTTTAGGCTTCTTACTCATCAGTAGAATTCACTTATTGAATAAAGTAAGAATTATATGTCAGGGGGGGACATCAGGATTTTAGAAATGCTTAGGTGGCGCATGGCCAAAAAAAGGTTGGGAACCACTGTTCTGGACAGAGCAGTAGTGACAAACTGAGCAAGCACACAAAGCAGCTAATAAAAATAAACAAAACATCTAAAATAGAGAAGATAAAGAAAAAATGCCAAAGGATTTGTTATTAATTAAATGGTATCCACTGCATAGTAATTCAGACTGTCCCTAGTCCAAGTTCAATATCTTTTCTGAGTACATATACCTATAACTTGGTATGATTTTCTCCTTCATAGGGGGAGGAGAATATTTCTCCTCTTGGAGAAAAGGTATCATAGCCGTCTCCCTATTTTCAAATAGAAATAGCATTTTCTATTACACTTTTTTTGTTAATCAAAACCTGACTTAAGATCAAACCATGGTGTTAAGCAGGGTGGGGGGATCCTACTGGTTTAACAACACATGTGCACAGTTCACAGGAAAACAGTTGAGGTGCGGCAATCCACTCTGCTGCACCGATCAGCTGGGCTAAAAACCAAGGAAATATAGGTGAGTATAACCCCGGGGTGGGCACACAGGTGGGCCCACCTGAAGGTCAGAGCAAAACGGTTCACTCTCAGCTGAACTCCAGACCTACCGGTTCTTCTGAACTGGGCCAAACCAGTAGAATCCCACCCCTGATGTTACGGTAATAGCTGGGGGGAAAAATAAGAACATCTCTTTATGATTTGGGTTTTCTTAAAGATTATGAAACAGTATTAATGTATCTTGTATTATAATAGAAGCAATTTTCTCACAATGATCTGAATAAAGACAAAAAAGGAAGTACTCTCCTTTTGAATTGTAGTCAACTTGATGGCATAAGATGGTTTTGCTTTCAAGGGGAGCAGTGATTAAATTTCTGCAGCTTTCACTATGCATGAAGAAGGCTTGATTAGATAACTAAGATTCCCTATTTCTCATTGAAGGGAAGTAAATGGGCAAAAAAGTTTCAGGCATACTATTAAGAGAGTTGATCTGCCTCTCTTACTGCTTTTCTTCAGGGTATGGAAAAATAAGAGAAAATGATCTGTTCATCTAAAATATCAGTCCGTGATTGTCACCTTTGTAGCTTTAGTTTAAGGGAGAAATTTGCAGATGAAATCTATGTTTATTATAAGACCTTTCATCTCTTCCCTTATAAGGATAAGTTTAAGTAAACATCCACATTAGAACTGAGTAGTGCAGAGATTTATTCCAATTTAGGGCTTTCCTGAAGTTACATTTTTTCCGTCCACATATGGCAACTTTCAAATAACATTTGATATACAGTCTCTGACTTTGGAGGTGTGCGTATCACAAGTGGCTTTAAATTATAGCAAGATAAATGGATAGATTTTTAAATGAATTCAATTTGTTCCTTTAGAAAGTGTGGTAAATTTCCACAGACATATGAGTCAGTCCCTGCAGTGCTGCGTATATAGCTGCCACAGCATTCCTGATTGATATGGGATGATTAGGGGAAGCAGCAAGTGAGTTTTGCAAAACTGAACCACAAAATAATACTGCAATCAGAAAAGCATTGGAACAATTAACGAGAGCCACTAGTTGTATGTGTGTGAATGCTGGATTATGAAATGGTTTGACGTTTGCTACTCTGTTTCAGCTTGATAATTAATTGCTTAACAACTTGCTGACTGCTAAAGGAATCTTCCCAAGAAATTGGGCTGGACACACTTCTAATCCCAACATGTTGGGAACACCCGGAAAAAACACCTGTGGCAACAGCAATACTAGAGCAAGATGGTGAATGAAATAATAATTGAATTGTCTTGGTGATAAGATTCCAGTGATAGATGAGAGATGATAGATTATTGCTTTCTAATCTGCTTATGCAGAACAGATAGGAAAGGAGAAGACACCACAAAAAAAGAGAGAAAGTCTTCTGTTTTTTCCCAGCGGACATTTTGAGAAACCTTGAGCCTTTCATACCAGTGTGAATGTGAGTTCATAAAATGACTATTTAGAGTTGCCTTGGAGAGAGATGGATGGCAAATAACTTTAATAAAACAAATTTAAAAGGATAAAACTATTAACGTGTAATTTAGCCCATGTTTATTGATCATGTAAAAATTCTTGTGCCCATCTGAAAGTCTGGACTTTGGCTCAGCAAGACAATAATGTTCAAAGGCATTATTGTAAGTGCAAGAAATTTAGTAGAGGTACACAAAGTTGGTAGAGCAGCCATGAAGGCCTTGGAAAAGATATTCAGATGTTGGGATGTGGCTATTTAAAAATCAAAATTATGCAGGCAATTGTTTTCCCTGTAATCATCAATAGAAGCAAAAATGGACTTTGAAGTAGCAACAGAGGAGGAAAATTGATGCATTGGAATTGTTGGAGAAGACTCCTGAAATACAATAAAACAAATGTATCATTCAACGAATCAATCCAGAGTTCTCATTCAAGGCACAAATGATCAGGTTCAAGTTATTCTACTTTACATTATGCAAAGGCCTTTAATAAAATTTTGAGAAAGAGGGAAGGAAAGAAAATAATCAGCAACAAAGTATACAGTGGCATTGAATATTACCATTACAAGAGATGAAAGACCTGGTTAGGGCCAGATCATCATAAAGGAGTCAACAACAAATTAAGGACACAAAATCATAATCAATTAAGTGCAAGAGAGAAAGAACAGAAGTGAAAATTGGACTGTGTGTGTGTGTGTGTGTCTGTGTGTCTGTGTGTGTGTCTGTGTCTGTGTCTGTGTCTGTGTCTGTGTCTGTGTCTGTGTGTTTGTGTGTGTTTCAGCATTACTCTGGAACCCCTCAAACAATTTCAACAAAACTTGGTACACAGATGACTTACTCTCTGGAAACAAATACTGTGGGGGTAAGACACCCCTAACACCCCTCAGGGTGTGTGTTCTGTTGCAATATAGCCTGTTGTGCCTTCAAATGGCTTCTACTGTACTGCTGTAAAATGAATTCTACTCTACAGCACAGTAGATTTGCCATGGTAATGGTTTCACAGTACTCCACAAGGGGGCTCCCACTGGTAAGGGGGAAAATCCAACATTAGAGATTACATTTGGTCAGGATATTTTCTCCCTATAAATAAATACCAGGACAACACTGGGTTATCAGCTAGCTGCAATTAAAATCTGCTGGATTTTCATTTTTTTAACAATTTTTTATTATCATTTTCAACTGTTTCAAGTTTTTATTACTCCATGGTGATGTACTTAATAATTGTTATTGGGCTACAAATGTTAAGCAATCCAGAGAGCATAGGAATACTATCCTGTTCAAGTGTTGTCTGTTACAATGCCTACAGAAACTGGAGCAGGGACAATTGAAGATGTTGTAGACCAGAGTTTGCAGAAACAAAGAGATTGTGAGATTTAATATCTCCATTGGTATGCTATAAATTTTATAACTTGAGTATTTTAATGTCAATTTAGAGCTAAAGTTCCAAACTATATCAAGTACTGAAACAGAAATAAAAAATAATAAAAAATAAAAGAAAGTAGGAGTAAAATAAGAGGTTTAAAGCAAACAGTCCAGATTACATAATTGTTAAATTAGCCATTCTCTGCAGCAAATAATTTCTATCTGTACTCCAGCATGGCAGTGGTGGGATATGACCGGTACACCCCGGTACGGGCATACCAGTGTCTTCTGGGAACACCAGGTACTGTTCCAGTATGATGTTCCGGAAGGCCCACCCAACCACCTGACCTCCTTACCTGTATTTGAGCCAATCGAGGCTTACGTACATGGAGCGTGTGGCACCAATGCAATGCTCCGCTGAGCACCTGGAACATCACGGGCATGCTCACACATGTGCATGAATGTGCATGAATGCGCACATGCTGCCCACATGCATGTGGTGGATCCCCGGCCCTGTTGCACCATACCAGTTGCAATGGGATCCGGAACCCACCATGTTGGAGGGTGATCTTTATAGTAAAGTCACAAAGAATACAGCAGATGGTTTTAAGTCCTCTGGGTTGCAACAAAGGGTATGAAGCTGACTTTGGCTGTCTCCCTACCTTCCATCAGAAATGATCCCCTTCCCCGTGTTGGCTTTTAGGATGCCTACCCATTCCCATCCCTTTTATCCCCTTTTCAATCCCTAGGAGTACCATGGGGATAGAATAGAAAGTGAAAAGGAAGCTGAAATGAAATATCTGGGAGTTCATCTTTGTTTCAGGAGCAAAGCAAAAGGGTTAATATTCAGTTAATCTTCACAAACCCATTGACATGAACAGTTGGCCAGTGAGGGCTTACTTTCATGTAGGAGTTAGTTTTCTGGATTAGCTGTCTGTATTACGGTATTTATATTGGGGTTACTAGGAATGGGTTTCAAATACCCAGACAACCCCCAGATGGCAACAGAGAATTTCCTATATCTCTTTTCTATCATGTAATGGTCACTTGAATATTTGCCTTTCACATGTTAGCCCTAATTCTGATTACTCTGAGCTCCTCTTCAGTGAAACAAACTGGGTAGGGGGGAAATATTAAGGCTTTACTCAGAATATAGTAGGCTTGAAAGAATACAGATTTTGAACTTTCTCCATAAAAGGAAACATCAGGGCTACTGCTGGCTGTTTGACTCTTTAGACTGATAGATAATCCAAACACCATGCTCTGAGTCTGGGTCAATGATGATAGGAAAATGAGATAATGGAAAGGGTGCAATTTGAGTCTCACCACCTGACCCATCCTGTTGATGATTTTCCTACAATGTGTCAGATTGGCATACCTGAGAGCAGTGTTCCAATATTTGATGGGTTGCCATAAAGAAGAAGGAGTCAACCTATTCTCTAAAGCACCTGAGTGCAGGACAAGAAGCACTGGATGAAAACTAATGAAGGAGAGAAGCAATCTAGAACTAGAGAGAAATTTCCTGACAGAACAATCAATCACTGGGAGGACTTGCCTCCAGGAGTTGTGAATGCTCCAACACTGTAAGTTTTTAAGAAGATGTTGGATAGCCATTTGTCTGAAATCGTATAGGATTTCCTGCCTAAGCAGAGGGTTGGTATAGAAGACCTCCAAAGTCTCTTCCAACTCCGTTGTTATTCTGCAATAAAACATAAATATTTATGTCATTGGACAATCAGGAAAGAATTTTGGGAGATTTAGGGGAGTTGACTCAATTTATTCCCCTAAAAAAAACCCTTTAAAAATATTTAATCCACAGAGGACATTAATACTCAGTAAAGGCTCTGACCTCTATATACTCCTGCAATGTTCTTGTTCCCAGTGCTTTTGATTTAGTTGCTTTTTCCAAAAGAACATTGATTTTTTATATATATACGGTAACAAGGGGATGACCAAAAAATGACAAGACACACAATCAGAGAATTGTGTAACTTTACATTAAACCAAGCCTTAAGCTCATCTTGTCCAATTTTATTTATATTGGTCATTTATTTTCCCAGCTCTTCCACCTGAGCCCTATTCAAGTTAAGATATTAATCATTGATTCCACTTTGAGCCAATCTCCCTTACATTGCTGCAAGTGCTATCAATCAGAGGTGGGTTGCTGCCGGTTGGGCCCAGATCGGGCAAACCAGTAGTAGCGATGGCAGGAGGCTCTGCCCACCTGCCCGGACGCTTCTGTGAATGCGTAGAAGTGTTGCACATGTGCAAGTGCGCACATGAGCATGCCTAAACTCAGAGTAAAAAAATTAGCAACTCACTATTTTTATCAATGCTATATAAGCAATAGAAGGGAAAGTGTGAAACTTCTGATAAACCCCTCTTCTCTTCTTTTCACTCTCCTAATCAGGAAAATACATGTTTTGTTTTTAACTTGACTTTCGAAGGACCACAGCATGACTTGCAAACCACATTTCTGTTTAAATTTCAAAGCCAGCTCAACCAATTCCCATTAAGTTAGTAGGAACAGTTTGTGGTTCTGAGGCACCTCCCGTTTGTGGTTCATAAATCACCCCTCATTGATGCAAAACCACCTTTGTGAGCAATTGAATAACTTTTCCCTTCTCATTACTTCTATGTAAACTTGCAGAAACTAATCACAAGTTCTACAGTGTCCTTCAGTTCTTCAACGAAGATGAAACAAGGTGTTAGCTTTGCATAAGTAACTTATTATTACAATATTTATTATTGTAAATGGGTGCTTAGCAGATTCACTAGGTGGATTTCGAACTCCCAGTAGATCTCTGGATGTTTTGCAACCAATAGGTTTGCAAAATATTTTGCAAAGACAATTGCAAAATTATTTTGCATGAATTATTTTGCCAATGTTGTTGTCTTCTACATTCAATTAGAAATAGTAATTCCAAGTTCCAAATTGTCCATGTATACCGTAATTAAATTTTAGGGAGGGAGGGAGGAAAGAAGGAAGGAAGGAAAAAAGGAAGAAAGGAAGGAGGGAAGGAAGGAAGGAAGGAAATTACTACCAATCTGTACTTTCCAAATTTAATAGATGTACTTACCATAAATATGATAAAGATGATGTACTTGTTGTAATGGAAAACAGGATGTAATTTCTAAAAGTAGAGAATTCTAAATCCAGCCTTTAAAAAAAACCAGGCTTGTAAAGCAATTCCTTGAATAGAGGAATCTGTCTTTTATATTCTCTCGGGTTTCTTAAAGTATTCCTCCAATTTATAAAAAACTTGGAAAATTTGGGGAAGTTCTTATCAAAAAGCAAAATTTTACTTAACTCCATGCACACGCTAGTTTTTTTTCTTTTTTGGGGGGGGGGTGTTTCTGTTATAATTTTGCACTAGTGAGGTTAAAACCAATTTTGTTGTATTTAAGTACAATGACAATAAAATTATACTTATACTTATACTTACTTATAACTCTAGGAATAGTGAGCTCTTTATACCATTGGTATTTTGAACGCTACCTCGATTTAAAATGCTTTAATATGCTTCATTCTTCAATCATTCCAGGAGAATTCTCAGGTTTCAACTCAAACTATTTAATGGAAATAGAGGTATTAAACCCTGAATATAACATTGCTTTTCAACTATTAAGTTACAAGAAATATATCACAATTCTTGCAATTTACATTTCAGATGGGCATAAGCTTGACACATTTCTGCCCTGAAATGTGTGTGAGTGTATATTGAGGAAGAAAATTCAGCTTCTCTGAAACTATTTTATTCTTCTTTTCTTACTCCAAGCTTAATGAAAAGGGAAAGTGAAAAATACATAGGTGGTTCATTTTTCTCAGTTTCATTATCCACCATGAATTTTCAGAAAGTTGTTCAGGGAATTCTAAATTACAATTTCAAGTTCACATTTATATACCATCCACTGGAGTCCATTTAAGCTCACACCTACTGCTTCGGGACTCCATTCAGCCACCTCATTCTCTGTTGTCTCCAGTGATGGGTTTCAAAAATTTTTAGAACCTCTTCCGTAGGTGTGGCATGCTTTGTGAAAGTGGCTTGCCAACCATGTGACCGAGTGGGAGTGACTTGGCAGTCATGTGACTGGGGGAACGTGGCTAACTTGTAAAATGTGGTGAAACTCACTTAATGATCTTGCTTAGCAACCAAAATGTTGGCTCAGAAACTCTGGCATTGAAGCATGCAAGTCTTAAAGCTGTCAAGTTACAAGACCCTTGCACCCCCAACCCTTTAGAAAAAACCCCAGGGGTGTTCAAACTTGACAGCTTTAAGACCTGTGGACTTCAACTCCCAGAATTCCTCCTCCAGTCATGTTGGCTCAGGAACTCTGACATTGAAGCGTGCAAGTCTTAAAGCTGTCAAGTTACAAGATCCTTGCACCCCTAACCCTTTAGCAAAAAAAACCCAGGGATGTTCAAGCTTTAAGACTTTAAGGTTTAGATAGGAGTCTTAGAAGCGGGTGGGGCGATTGGTAAGCCAGCTAATCAGTGAGCGGCAGGCGGGGCAAGCATGGTGTGGACGGGCAGGGGAAGGAGCTGGAACCGGTTCTAAATGACACAGTAGATTTGTGGAACCTCTTCTATAGAAGAGGTTAGAACTGGCAGGAACCCATCCCTGGTCATCTCCTTCTTCTTTTGCCCTCAATCTTTCACAGCATCTTCTCCTGTAAGTCCTTCCTTCTCATTAGGTGGCCAAAGTATTTGAGTTTCATCTTCAGGATCTGGCCTTCTAAAGAGCAGTCAGGGTTGATCTCCTCTAGGACTGACCGGTTTGATTGCCCTGCAGTCCAAGGAACTCACAGGAGTCTTCTCCAGCACCATAGTTCAAAGGCCTCAATTCTTTGATGCTCAGCCTTTCTTATGGTCCAGCCTTCACATCCATACATTGCAACTAGGAAAACCATAGCCTTGACTATACTCACTTTCGTTGGCCGGGTGATGTCTCTGTTTTTTAGTATGCTGTCTAGATTTGCCATAGCTTCCCTCCCCTGGAGCAAGCGTCTTTTAATTTCTTGGCTGCAGTTCCCATTTGCATTGATCTTGGAGCCCAGGAAAATAAAATCTGACCCAACCTCCATTTCTTCCCCATCTATTTGCCAGGAATTGAGAAGGCTGGATGCCATGATCTTAGTTTTCTTAATGTTTCATTTCAAGCCAACTTTTGCCTAATACAACTGTTCTTTTAAAGATTACCCTGGATGACCGGCTAACCAATAGCCAGACTTTGATGAAAGGGAGGTTCTAAGCCTTTGTAGAAATGATGCTCACAACATTCCACAGAGCTTCAGAGTGAACTAGATAGAGAGCTGAATATTAGTCACAGAAGATAATTTGTGTGATAACATTTTTATGATTCTCAGTGTCCAACTGTAATAAAGCTTATAGGGTTTATGCTGGGGTAAGAATCACAGGACAATTATTCAAATTACTTGTCATTTCCTTATGACAACATTCTGTAAACATGCAAACAAGAGAGCACATAAAGGCACAGCTCATCCACTCTAGGGATGGAGAGAAACAACCTCAATAAATGTCCTGGAGCTCTTCTTCATGAAGTAACATCTAAAGGTTGGGAAGCATTTTGCAACTCTGGGAATTACTTAAGAGTATTAAAACATGATTGTTTCCCAAGCATTCATTGCACAGACAGACTATATTGTTCCCTTCTTTCTATGTATAGGGGATGTTTCTTTCAACTGTGCTGTTAAGCCAGAAAGATTACTGTTCTGCTTAACATGTAGATCTACTTCTCGTGATATTTTATAAAAATCTTACAGTTCTCTCTAATCTTCTTTTACAAGATCATAAAGGAGGCAGATTCACTGAACACTCCTTCAGGTTAGTTGGTTGGTTGTTTGGTTCATTGGAGTGGTGGGTTTCATATTATGTTACCACTGGTTCACCCCACGTGCGTGCACTTCACAGGCACATGCGTCCCTTTGATGCATGCATCTTACCTTCCGTGCATGTGCCTGGCCTTCCATGCATGTGCTTTGCTCGTGTGTGCACCTTCCATGCATGGACTCGGTCTCAAAAACATGCCTAAATAGGACAGCGTAGAGCTATGGCGAGCGGGTAGGCACAACCATGATTTCTGCTACTGGTTCGGGCGAACCAGTCCACACTGGCTGAATACCACCTTTGCTTGGTTAGTTGGATTTTATTTGTTAATTTTATAATCCAGATTTTGTCCAGGCCCCAAACCCAAAATCCATAGTACTCCTTTCTTATATTATTTTCCCTTCAGTAAACATCTTATGATTTAGACAGGACTGAGATAGTTGGACAGTGACTTTTCATTGGGGGGGGGGAGTACTTGAATCTATGCCTTCCCAGTTCCTCTCCAGCACCTTAACCATTATACCATGTCAAAAGATAACAGAATAACAGAGTTGGAAGGGACCTTGGTGGTCTTCTGGTTTAAACCCCTGCTGAGTCGGAGGACCCTATAATATTTTAGACAAATGAATGACCAATTTCTTCTTTAAAATCTCCAGTGGTGTAGCACCCACAACTTCTGGAAGTAAATCCTTCCAATGATGGATTGCTCTGTCAGGAAATTTATCCTTCGTTCTATGTTGAATTTCTCTGATGATTTTCCATTTTTACTTCTTGTCCTACTTTCATGTACTTTGGAGAATAAGTTAAACACCCCTCTTCTCTGTTTCAGCCCCTCAAGTACTGGAAGTCAGCTAACATGTCACCCCCAATTCTTCTCTTTGTTAGACTAGACATACCCAATTTTAGCATGTTTTAACTTCTAGCCCCCTAATTGTCTTTGTTGCTCTTCTCTGCATTCTTTCCAGAGTTTCAACATCTTTTTTTAATCACGATGACTAAAACTGGATGGGGTATTCCAGGTGTGGTCTTACCAAAGAAGTACAAAGTGGTACTAACATATCAAGTGATCTTGATCCTATCTCTTTGTCAATGCAATCTAGGACTGTGTTAGCTTTTCTGACAGCTGCAGCAAACTTCTGGCTCATATTTAAGTGGTTGTCTTACTAAATCCTTCTCTCAGTTACAACTATTGAGCTAGATAAATTCTATACCTGTGCCTTTGGTTTCTCTTGCCTAAATGTAAATCCTTATTTTTCTCATAATTGAATTGCAGAGGGTAAGTGACAGAGGGACAGAGAGTAAGATAGAAGGTCTTAAGCTTTGTAATGTTTGAAATACAGCCTCAGCTACCCTTTTCACCCCTTAAATCCCCTCACCCATCCTCAGACCATTGATTGATAATATTGACTCTGTCCACTCTTTGAGTATGCAACAGAGGTGATGGCAGATGAATATAGCTCAGTAGTGGGTTCCGGCCAGTACGGCCTGGTACGGCCCATACCAGTAGTAACCGGGAGCAGCAGCCACTGTACCGGTACGGTGGCTCATTTGGCCCACCCATCTGCCCGTGTTCCATACCTGTTTATAACATGACTGGCCAATTGTGCATACGCACAGAGAGTACGGTCCCAGCATGACCTCCACCGAGCATCTGGGTGTCACAGAGGCGGTGGTGTGTATATGCAGCACGCATGCACGACTAGGACACTCAGCCCCCTGCGCAGCAAACTGGTAACCACAGGGAGTGGAACCCACCACTGATATAGCTCATGGATCACAAATTATCCATCTCACAATTGAAGCTCTAAAGACGTTGAATTTACTGTTTGCTGTATATTAGTTTTCTACTGCTTGGTTGTTTACTTTCACTGTATTTTATGGCTGAACTTTTGGCTTTTTAAAAAGACATATAAATAAAGAAATGAACAATGGGCATCACAAGCATTTTGGACAGCAAGAACAAAGTAGGAATAGCTCTGATGAGAATTCTGAATGTGAAGAAAATCTCATTTTAGAAAATTGTCCGGGTATAATTTGTAAGTAAATCTTTCCAGATTAAAAACGTACTTTGCATTTTATGCCTTGTTCTGCAGCAAATCAGGTCAAGTGAAATTCTTTGAATAATTTACCATACCAATCTGTGACTTGAGCTTCTACTCCTTTTATTTCATGCTCTCCTTGGCCAACCATTTTTCAGACCCCACACCTTTGCCCCTCTCCAAGATTTATTTTCCTTTGTTTCACCCTAAAGGTAGCAATCTTTTGGTTAAATAACTAAGCCATCAAAACCTGAAATTTTTCATACAAAACTTATTTTCCTTGGGATATGAACAAAGCCTAAAACAAAGTTATGATCATTATTAAATGGAAAAAATGAAACTTGAAAACAAATGTGCTGAGCACAGAGTGTTCCAAAAATGAAGCCAAAGCCCCAATTATAACCTGAATGGAACACATAATTTGCAAATATGGGAAGGAACTCATACCCCAAAAGATCTTACTTTTTTGCCAGGGGTATGTGACCTGACTCTCTTCATAGGCTATCAGTGAGGAGAGAAATAATCAGTGAGGAGAGAAATAAAACTACAGACAATAAATGCCCATTGTGTGTTATAAATGTTGGTCTTTTGATAAACATCAAAGCTAAACATTTTAGGGTTGGAAAAATGTGCTTTGTGGTACAGCTGTCACCATGTTCTACCGTGGAAAAAGGGCAGAGATAAACTCCATGTCAGGTGTGCCCAATCCCATCATCATTTACCATTCAATGGGAATTGTAATCCAATAACTGGTAAACAACGTTGTCTGAAGGTAGAGGTATATTTCAATAGAGTCTACCCACTTCAGTTTCATATTTCTTTTACAAGTATATTTTGGATTATCTTTTAGGCGTCTTGAAGTGTGACATATTTACTTTAATTTAAATTTATTTTCCATAATTCAAACAAAATGACTAAAGACTGAGGAGATTGTCTTTAAGGAAGCTAGAGAAATTTAATCTTTCCAATTGCAAGGTGCTTGGGAATTAACTATCTAGAAAAGGTAGTTAATTCTGACATTTCTGATGCAATGAACAGCAAAAAGGTCATAACATGTTACCATTAATTTAAAATGCATTTTTGAAAAATGTGCAGAAAGAAACATATACTTTCATGCATTTTTATAAAGATTAATAAAGAAATGGAAGTGAATCAAATTTTAGATAAAGAGACTAGATATGATATATGCTGATTTGTGCATGTTTGGAAAGGTGAAAAGGAAGCCTTTAAATTTTTAATTGAAATGCTTAGGTTTGAAATTATTTTTGCTTGGAAATTTTACCTCTTCAACACTGTAGGATTATGAAACAATTGAAGGAGCTCAAAGCATGAATTGGAAGATTTTTTGTTCGGTCCCAATCTGGCACTAAGAGTGCTGATGTCATTGTAGCACTATCACTTGCAGCTTTAATTGTAAAAAACAAAACTGGTCTGCTTTGTAGGGTTGTGTTCAAGATTAGAAATATTTATTTACCCATATTCACCTCCATATATATATATATTTGTGTGTGTTGTATTTGTGCTTATAAATAAATAAAGGGAGACTAGTATAGATCTATCTCAAGCTATTTAGCTCTCATCAGCTAGCCATACCCTTACTGGGATTAGAACCTGGGCTGTATTACATCTTAGGCAAACCACTAAGCCACAAGGTTCTCCTCCTTTATCAGCTGAGCAAGAGAAATAGGTATGTATTTAGTGTCACAACCCCTGGTATGCCCAAATATGGGAGGAGGTCTACTGCTTCCATTCTCTGTCTATCGGTTCGTCACAAGAGACCATCAAGACAGAAACGCAATATTTTCACTGTTGCCTTTGTTACATTTGTGTTGTATTTGTGCTGATAAATAAATAAATGGAGACTAGTATAGATCTATTTCAAGCCATTTAGCTGTCATCAGCTAGCCCTACCCTTACTGGGATTAGAACCTGTGCTGTATTACATCTTAGGCAGATGTGTTAACCACTAAGCCACAAGGTTCTCCTCCTTTATCAGCTTATTTATCAAGGTTCTCCTCCTTTATCAGCTTATATATATGGCAAACATCACTCACTCATCACGAAATCTCCAGAACTGTAAAGCCTACAAACTTGAAATTCGGCACATACTGTATGTTCCTCTTGGCTTTTAGGTGCTCACTAAGAAAGGGTTTTTCGAAATGACCATCAGATCATCAGTGCTTCTTATACAGTATTATATTAACACGCATCAAAGCTAAGGAGATAGACGTTCTACTCCCCCTCCCCACCTGAAAGGAACTCTGTTCCAACTGCCAGTTGCCTTATAGGGGCATGGCCAGTGCATAACTTATCTGGCCTGCAGGCTGGGAGTTTAGACATTCTACTCCCCCTCCCCACCTGAAAAGAATTCTGTCCCAACTGCCAGTTGCTTTATATTAACACGCTCTGATGCTAAGGATTTATACATTCTACATTAATTTTCAAACTTTAAGTGTCATGTATCAAGCCCGATCACATAGTTTTGTAGCGAAGCATGGGTATCCAGCTAGTACCTATATAAAGCTACTTACTTTTGTTTATATGCCACTCCATTTCTGATATTGTTTGGTTATCTGCTTTGCTTATATTTTCTTAATGTAATTTCTATTATTGAATCCATGAATAATAAAGTATTTTATTTTAAATTATTTTTTTCTTCCAGAAAGCCAAGACTGTATCCATGGTTCTTCCCTCATCATTTTATCTTCACAGCAATCCTGTAAATTATGACAAAATATATGGATATCCACAGGGCTGCTTGTTTTTCACACACACAATGTGCATTAAAAAGTAGGTGGATTACATGATCATAGCTGCATCTTGACTTTTTAAAAAAACTATATACTATAGACAATCCTGAAAGAACAGGTCAGACTGAACAGGTTATACTACATTGCTGTACATCCCCAGCCTCTATTACTAATGACTTGCTGAGCATGATGGATGTTGTAGTCCAATTTACAGAGATAGTGCTATAGTGGAGAAAGGCTAGCATATGCTTTGGACAGTTATCCAGGTATCTAAAACCATATATACTGTATATTAGGGCAGTTAAAAAGAGAATATGTGGGGTCATTACACAATTTCATTAAATCAAAGAAAGTCAACATGTAGTCACTTTCCTGAACTGCCATTAAGTCAATTTACCTACCATGTTATTAGTCAACTATTTTTGAAACAAATTTATTGTTGGAAAAGCAATAAAGAGGCAATACTTTTATTTTTGTTTCCCTGAATTAGTCATGGAAAACTGTTTTTGCTCATTCCATTGCTTCCTTTCTGATTTACTAAATAGTACTATAGTGGTTTTTTTAATGTATTTTTTACAACCAGAAAACTAAAATAAGGTCCTACGTCATACTGAATTTCCTTACAATATTACAGGAGTCAGTGTTACTCACCACCTCCTTTAGGGTAATTCCCCTAATAAAGAAAGCAAAAACTTTGACTCATTTTAGAGATGCAGCAAAAATTAAAGAATGTTTCTGTTTTGTGGATGACCATTCCTGCCACTAATAGTGCCCGATGTGTCTTCTGAGACAAAATTTCACCTTTATCTTTTATCATGATAATAAATGAAATATGAATGAATGAAATATGAATATGAATGAATGACCATCCTTGTGGTCCTCTTAGATGAAATGCTTGGAATTAGTCACTCCTAGCAGCTGAAGTTGGCTACAGCAGTAAAGCAATTTAATCTGTTAAAATAATAATTATAGTGGCTAAGGCTCTTAATTTTTTTTATTGTAGTGATCAGCGCTTGGCAAGTGAAGTAAACCCTTTGAATCATTCTCTATCTCTCCTCTGTCTCTTTGATAAGAATGCACCTTAATGATGTTTCTGATGCTTTGATTGAAGAGTCCTATCTTGTTCCTCTGCATCAAACAATGGAAGGCTCCAAAGAGAACTTTGGAGGAGATATAGAACAGATGAAAAGATGAATCTATGGGTACTTGGAAGTGAATAGATTTCTGTTAGAAGACACATACACGGATGCCTGATTAACTGCAGTGACCAAGCAGACTCAACGCTTGCCTTCCACTTATGATGGCTAGTCTATAGCTTTTAGAACAGTGTTTCTCAACCTTGGCAACTTGAAGACGTCTGGACATCAACACCCAGAATTCCCCAGCCAGCATTCGCTGGCTGGGGAATTCTGGGAGTTGAAGTCCAGACATCTTCAAGTTGCCAAGGTTGAGAAACACTGTTTTAGAATGTTTGGTCAACATGAGCAATGGGTGGATCTTCAGCAGTGGAATCAATTGGTGGTGAGATAAGCATGAGGACGACATTTCTTTATCCTGTATTTTGCTTCATATCTTACCTAGGCTACAAATTAACCAATCATTTATGGTTAATATATTGTGCAGGCTCAATCTGAGCTCATTAGGTTTGTAGGCCAGTTGAGTAAAACATGATTCAGTTAATGACAGTGATGTGTGTGAAAGCAGCTTAATTCAAATCCACTTTGTAAGTATAGCAATAGCAATAGCAATAGCAGTAGACTTATATACCGCTTCATAGGCCTTTCAGGCCTCTCTAAGCGGTTTACAGAGAGTCAGCATATTGCCCCCAACAATCTGGGTCCTCATTTTACCCACCTCGGAAGGATGGAAGGCTGAGTCAACCCTGAGCCGGTGAGATTTGAACCGCTGACCTGCTGATCTAGCAGTAGCCTGCAGTGCTGCATTTAACCACTGCGCCACCTTGGCTCTTGTATAATACTTTTACACACTTTTTTTTCTTTCTAGTGTATGATCTGGGTTTTTTTTTTCAGATCAACGTTGGTTAGGACAGGAATTGACTGACCAACTTGTTGTCTGAGGCTAATGTGAGCTGAGAGAGAGTTACTGGCCCAAAGTCACCCACCCAGCTTTCAATCCTAAAGTGAGTCTAGAACTTGGTCTCCTGATTTCTAGATTAGGTCCTTAACCATTAAACTTTTGTTAATTGTATTTTTGTGTTCTATAATACATATTTAAAGTAATGTTTGGCCAAAGATTGTTCCCTGCTTTCACATTTACATTTGTTGGTCGAGTGGCCCGTTCTACAGCTATGTTTCTAATTTATTATGGAGTATCTGATAACCTGGCATTGTACAGGTATTTATTTATAGGTGGAAAATGTCTGGACCAAACGTAATTTCTAATGGTAGATTTCCCCTCTTACCAGAGGGAACCCCCCGCCCGTGGAATACTGTGTTACCATGATAACTCCACTGCACTGTACAGTAGAAGCCATTTTAAGGGACAACAGGCTGTATCTTAACACACACACCGGGGGATGTTAGGGGTGTCTAGTATTTTTTCCAGAGAGTACGCCATCTGTGTACCAAATTTGGATGACATTACTCAAAGCATTCCAGAGTTATGCTGGAACATACACATATACACACAGACAGATGATAGATAGATGATAGATAGATAATAGATAGATAGATGATAGATAGATAGATAGATAGATAGATAGATAGATAGATAGATAGATAGATAGATAGATAGATAGATAGATAGATGATAGATAGATAGATAGAAAGAAGATGATAGATAGATAGATAGATAGATAGATAGATAGATAGATAGATAGATAGATAGATAGATAGATAGATAGATAGATAGATAATAGATAATAGATAATAGATAATAGATAATAGATAATAGATAAACATTCAGAGAGGGGGGGCATGGATTAGTATATTTATTGCTAGAGAGATGGCAAAACAATTTGACTTATCAAAAATATATGCTTGAGTAGTCATCTATTTTTAAGCAAGGTAATTGTCTCTAAACTCCACAAAGAACTAACCTTAGCATGTTTCAATGTTGTTGCTCTCAGCTGTCCTTGAGAACAAATAATTTAAAAACCCCTAGAAGCTAAGATTGTGTCCTTGTGGTGTAGGACCAAATAAATCTCTAGATAATGTCCTGTTAAACCACATCTTTCATAAAGTTATACAAGCTCTTTGTTACTCCTTATCTGGCAGGGTAAATACATAAATTCTTATTTATTTTAGGTACAGTTTTATCAGGCCAGCATAATCTAAATTCTTTGAAAGGAGCTAAAATTGGTTGTATTTTCTATAAACAAAATGTGCTGATTGCTTCAGTGATCTAGGTATAGTTTTATGTTGTCTTATCTGAAATAAAACTGTTTAATTGTTTAGTTTAAGAATTGCGATCAGTGGAAGTAAACAATATACATTTATTTTATTTTTAAAGTAGATTTCTGTCCCACCAAAAAGTAGTTTACCATATATTAAAATCAGAATATAAATCATCATCATCACATTCAAGAAGAAAGCAAAAAGAGAAAAGATAAGGAAAACGATAAAACAATAATATAGCTATCTCATAGTAATAAAGCTTTTTTATTCAACATTATATCTCCCTATCAGGAAGATGAAATCTCCATTCCTACCACCAAACAATGAATTGTATGGGTGTATGGGCTGGGGTTTGTCATCCATTACTGGTAAGAACAAAAGGAACCAGAAATATGTCCCTTGTAAAAATGAAATCCAAATGAGTAAAATCTTCCATCATAGTTTTACGGAACATTGCAGGATGTAGTCTTATTTCCTACTTCATATTAAATAATCTTTGTCCAATGCAACAATTATCAAGATAAAATAGAGCACTGATTGAAATGCAGAAAAGCTCTTTCTTCTTAACTGAAATCAGATTGAAATTGGCCAGATTGACTGCATAAATCTTTTCTTTTTTTAAAAGACTAGCTAGGATGTTTCTGTTCTGCAATTGCTTTAAATTATTCTAATTGCAAATTGAGGCAAAGAATGTGAAGGATTTTTAAACATAATGACTCCAGTTGATGCTGGAAGCAGAAAACTAGTTTTTCAATTTGTCAATATCAGTTGTATGTGTTAATTGCCAGTTTTTTTAATGTCTTGCACAATGTGTCAAAATCAATTCTTGATTTCACTCCCCCAACCATTCCCTTTTACAAAGATGGAGGTTTATAGGGACTGACTTATTTGTTGAGTTTTGTACTTTGCAATTTTGGGAAAAGGAAAGAGAATTTTTAATTTGGGGTTTATTGATAATAGTCTGAAATGGACAATATTCAGAAGACAGTTGAAGATGATTGAATTGGAGAAAAATAATTTATTAAATACATGGAAAGAGAGAAAATAATTTGTAAAAACAAAGAAAGACACATTCCCCCAAGAGTGCTGGTCTAGTTGCACCGATGTTGGTAAGTCAGAGAAAATCTACATCCAATATGCCTTTTCATGATATCTATGGTATGGTATACTTCCTAATTATTTCAATTGGATACTATTTTATTTGTTTGTCTTTGGTTATTGCTTTAGTACAGTGGTGGGTTCCGGATCCTGTTGCAACTGGTTCGGTGCAATGGGGCCTGGTGTCCAACACATGAACATGTGCAGCACGCACATGCATCCTTACCTCTTGCGAAGCCTCTGTGAGCCTCTGCGACACTCCAGCTGCTCAGCAGTGCATCGCACAGGCGCCATACATGCCATGCACGGAAGCACCAAAGGGCTCAAATACAGGTAAGGAGGATGGGCGGGCGGGCGGGCCCTCCAGAGCACCGGAACGGAATGGTACCTGGTTATCCCACCACTGCTTTGGTATTCGTTTGGTTTTTTTTTGTGGCATTCTATTTTGTTATTTCTCACAAGAAAGACAACAAACATAAAGGTCACTTTTTGGGTTGACATGAGCTGAGTTTTCAGTGGTGTCAAACTGGTGGTCCACAGGCTGTATAAGTCATGTGCATGCCACGCCCACTCCAGCTCTGTGAAGCGAAAAACATCACAATACATCATATGATGGAAACGTGACGCTGTGAGTTTGACACCCGTGGTATAAGGTTATTCACAAATTATTTATTTAATTTCTATGCTACCCATCTCACTAAGACACAATATTGAAACCATTGTCCAAAATTTAATTTACAATATAGATGCTTGCTTTCAATTAGAGATAGTCTTTAAATTCCACAGTTAAAGAGCCGAGGTGGCGCAGTGGTTAGAGTGCAGTACTGCAGGCCACTTCAGCTGACTTTTATCTGCAGTTCAGCGGTTCAAATCTCACCAGCTCAAGGTTGACTCAGCCTTCCATCCTTCCGAGGTGGGTGAAATGAGGACCCAGACTGTGGGGGCGATATGCTGACTCTGTAAACCACTTAGAGATGGCTGAAAGCCCTATGAAGCGGTATATAAGTCTAACTGCTATTGCTATTGCTTTTGCTATAGTTCATTTAGTGAACACTCTAAGTTATGAGGGTCCTGAAAAAAGTGACTAATGACAGTTTTCCACACTTACAACCATTACAGCAACCCCATGGTCATGTGATAAAAAATTCAGACGCTTGGCAACTGGGGTCATGTGATCACTTTTTGTGATTGTCTAACAAGCAAAGTCAACCAACTTAACAACTGCCGTGATTCACTTAATGACTGTGTCAAGAAAGATTGTAAAATGGGACAAAGTTCACTTAACAACTGTCTCACTTAGTAACAGGCATTTTATGTAGTCATGGGTTGAGGATTACCTGTATATAAAATTTCAGAAATGAAAAAAATACATATTTCTCTGGAAAATTAACTTTGTTTGAAATTTTACTAATAAGCTCATCATTCTGTTTGGTCCATATGGCATCCAGATATGACCAAAACAACATCCTGTTTATTTCCACCTTCAGTGCCAGTTTAGAAATGAGCTATTTTGCATGAAAATGGTTTTGATCAGATTCTTATTTCCAGATAGTTTAACACTTGGGTCAAACGTTTTCAGTTCTGCTTATAATTTTCTTCTGGTACCAAGTAAGTGGTACTTTGTAAAATATTGAAGGTATGCTTTTTCAAAGTGCAACTAGACATTATGTTCAAGATTTGCCTAATAACCAAGCAAATGTTGAGAAACCAATATACGCTGTGACTATCTGCTATATTTAATTGGAACTTCCTGTACTTTAAATGATGGAGCTAATTTCTTGAATCCAGAAGACCTCCATTCTCTATATTTATGAGACCATTGTCAAGTACAGATTTCCAATAACTCTTTGTTATAGAGCATGGGTGTCAAACTGGTGGTCCGTGGATCGAATGCGTCATGCACAGACCACGCCCACCCTGGCCCCACACAGGCAAAAAACATTGTGATACATCGTGATACGTCATGTGATATGATCAAGTTTGACACCCATATTATAGAGGCATCTCAGATCCCAATAAAAATATGTGCAGGTGAGTTGCTCAGAAATGCACATTTAAGACCCTATTAATAGCATTCCTATAGTACTATACATTTATTAATTCCTTTAAAAATTCTTCCTAGTACATATGCATCACCCAGTTATATATGTGTGGCTAGAAGATCTGTTTATTAATCCTGTCAGCGTCTGTCACATCAGTATTCTCTCTTGCTAAGGCATACAGGTTGCAGTACAGGATGTAATGGTATTTGGGAATGACCTTGAGATAGGGAGAGAAGATGCTGCCAGATAGAATTGATTTTCTAGTTAATCTGCAGAACCATCCTGAATTAACTTTCCATTCCTCCCCTCCCCAACTCTTCAAGCAGATAGCTGTCTTCAAACCGTCCTAGCTTTCAGTTGTACATATACCCTTCTGCAAATGAAGGTGAATACACGTGTCCCAGGATAATGCTGCAGGATCCAATCTGGGTCATTCATCCAGACCATAGGTTTTAACTTATGAGCTTTCAGGCTCATGAGGGAGCCCAGCCTCAGGGAACTTTGCCGGTGCTTTAAGTTGTTCTGTGTGCAGTATTTACCATATTTTTCAGAGTATAAGACACACCAAGATTTTGAAGAGGCAAATTAAAAAAAAAGTTTTTGCACTCTGCAGACCTCCCCAAAATGGCCCGGTTTTTGCAGAAATGGGACTGTTTTTTGTCCAAAAAAAGGGTATGAATAGAGTGCTCCTAGGGGATGGGGGGGGGGGCAAAAATGAGCAAAAAAAAAACCTGCCCGTTTTTCGCTCATTTATGCCCTCCCCAGCCCCCAGGAGCACTCTGAAAGCCTCCTAAAGGCTATGCTTGGACATTTTGGTGAAGGAGGCAGGGTTTCAGGGGCCAAAAATGCTGTATTCAGTGTATAAGACACATCCAGATTTTCAGCGTCTTTTTTAGGGAAAAAGGTGTGTCTTATACTCCAAAAAATACGGTATATGTAAAGTGACTTCTCCCTGGCTGCTCTATAGACACTGCTTTGAGATGATCATCAAAATGACCTCATCATTTGAGGCTGTTGTAGCATTGTCACTATTGCCTAGCAACAATATTGAGGACATTGATGCTTGAAGGAAAAAATGTACAGGAGGAGGTGGTGGATGGGAATGGAAGCAGGGGAGCTATTAAATCAACTCGTGGTCACATCCCAAAAGCTTCAGAGATCAAATAAGTTATTCATGAACATAGATTCTGTATTTCTATCACAATCTATAATTTGTTAATTAACCCAATACATTCCTTTTCATGAACCTATAATCTCTTAAATCGGCATAGAGAGGGGCAACTGGATGGAGCTGAGCATTTACTGACTGGATGCCCTTCCTGATGCTTACATGGAGTTCATAGCAAAAAAAAATTTGCACACTAGGAGAGAAACATCTGCTGTTACCTAATATTGAATTGTCAGCCTTCTGAGTGGGAGGCAGAAGTCTTCAGCACTAGGCCACCATGATACTCTTGTTAATTAACCCAATCTCGCATTGTAAAAATAAGTATATGTAACCTTGTTTTTAATCTGTGGAATAGAGAAAAGTATATGTATCTTGTTTATATTTATCTATAGTATATCACAGCTACATATATAACTTATGAACTATGGTGGTGCAATGGTTAAGGTGCAGTACTGTAGGCTACTTCTGTTGATCACTGGCTGCCAGTAGATTGGCAGATCAAATCTCTGGCTCAAGGTTGACTCGGCCTTCCATCCTTCCAAAGTCGGTAAAATGAGGATCCAGATTGGTGGGGGCAATATGCTGAATGTGTAAACTGCTTAGAGAGGGCTGAAAAGCACTTGAAGCGGTATATAAGTAAGTGCTATTTCTATTTCTATTGCTATGAAGCTGTCCCTGTAGCTATTGCTAAAGTAAAGCAATTAAACAGTTTAAGTGCTGCTCACACTTTGACCAATACAATTTCCCAATGTTATATATACTTGAACCTAGTATACTATATTCAACATTTTGATTTTGATAAAGTAGTGCATACGTGTGTGTTTGTGTGAATGCGTGCTGGGTGTTTTGAAACCAAACAGTAATTTTGATCAGATTTTCTGATATCCTTGTAAACATCCTGAAAGATTCGTGGGTGGTTTACTGACATCATCTAACAGTCTAAAATACAAACAATAATACAATTTGCTTACCCAAAACAAGCAAATGAGCCCAGAAATGTTTATGTACTTAAATCCAAATGAATTTGCTCAATCTGATCTTACAAAGTGGCAAACCTCCAACCTTATATTTTAAAAATTTATATAAGCATTTCCCTTGTCTTGAAAGACGATTAAGTATTGCCAGCCTTATTGCTGACTGAACTATAAATGCTTGTTTTGTCAGTAAAATATGTTCATGTTTTATTAGTAAAACATATTTTAACTTGTCTAAAATAGCAAGGTAGATAAGATTGAAATATGAAGTTTGGCAGCGTGTTATGGCCTAGAATGAGCATACTTTACAACCATGTCAAATGGGCTGTTAATTAAGAGTTAGAAGAGACAATTTTATCCAAGCAAAAGCATGAAAAATTGCCTTTCTTCCTTTGACCTATATAGATTGCGTGGGAGTTCAAATTACACTTGAATGTTTTAAAGAACCCCAAATGTCATTATGTTGGGCAGTTGTCATAAATTTGCTAATGGACGTCATCATAGACAGGCGAAGGTAAGAGGATTTCATACCTGGCTATAGTGAATAGTTGAACTTATTAATATTCTTTCTGCAATATTTGCCTGAATTTAACATGCCGCAAAATGACCTGGTAGAGACACATCTCTGTCTAAATTTCTGTTTATGAATTTCAAGTCACAGTCTGTACCTTTTTGAAGGTACATTTACACTTTGGAATAATGTTTGCTATCCCAGTAAATCCAGAGTAGGATTAGAAATCATTGCCACAAAGACATCTGTAGCATGCTAGCTTATTTTATTTTATAAAAAGTCTGTAGATTAGTGGTAGAATAAATCTGGGAGTGCCATTGGAAAGGCATCACATTAATTACATTCCTGACTTCCTAACAATTAATTAATCACATTACGTTCTTCATAACAACTGCGCATTCTAGTTAGAAAAGAAACTCTTTTAAATTAAGCTTCAATATGAATTTATCCTAACTGAGCATTTTCAGTCCAGAAAACAGGAGTGTAAACAAATCCAAGATCCACTTTAAATTTAAATGACCTCTGGCTCCTCTTTTAAAGCTGCAATAGCAAAAAGGACGATTCCAAATTATCTAACAAAGTTGCACAGAAACCAAGACATTCTAATTTAAAAACAACTTTCAAAATTTATGTTATTATTAAACTGTCAATAATTTTTGAAGACCATAACACTCTAAATTGGACCATATAATATTAGTCTGATTTAGAAATTATGCTCATGCAACATTTCTTAAAAGGTCTGAGAGGCATGTATGTCATCACTATTATGCATATAGTATAATATAAGGACATTAAATCATAGTGCAATTGTTTATCAGCAAGCATAGTAGAACATAGTCGTATTCACTGATGGAAGGGATAAACAAGGAACAGGCTGTGACAGACAATAAAAACTAATAATGGTTATATAAAGGAAAATGTAGCAAACATGTATGGGAATGGAAAGGGGCAGTAAAAGAGCTGAAGAACTACTAATGGATTGGACATGGAGACTGACCAAGATCATGCTACAGCTCAGACAAATAGACTGAAAACTAGAGATGGATAAAGATAAAACGATATAGATTTTGAGAGGATCATAGTATAAAGTGGATTTATAAAGAGCAGCAGAATATATCAAATCTCTTCCTCACTGCTACTCAATGAAACTTCCTTTAAAGATTCTAACAGAACATTGACACAGAAAGGGCAGTGAAACACTTGCACAACCAGTTTGGTAAGCAGGGTTTGCAACAGTGGTGGGATACAACCAGTACGTCCCAGCACGGGTGTACCAGTGCCTGCTGGGAGGGCCTCCAGAGGGCCTACCCGCCAGCCCTCCTAACCTGTATTTGAGCCGATCGGGGCTCTTGCGCACATGCACAGAGTGTACAGCACTGCGCAATGCTCTGCTGAGCAGCTGGAGCGTCACGGGTGGTAAGTATGCATGTGTGCACTGCCGCATGCTGCACGCGTGCTACGCGCATGCACGTGGCGGACGCCGGGCCCTGTTGCAGTGTACCAGTTGCAACGGGATCCAGAACCCACCACTGGTTTGCAAGGTTAATAAAACTCATTAGTTGTTTATTTGTAACAATACCAGGTAGCCTATCCACAAATTTTAGCAATGTTACCATATTTGGGACGACACAAAGCCAAAAAGTACTAGAAAATCCAGAGGATCTGCACATCACTTTTGAACCTTCCCAAAGCCATCTTAAAGGGTTGTTTGATTTGTCACGTCATTTCAATTCAGTGATTTCATTCAAAGTTTCCATTTGAAGAGCTGATTTGATCAAGTGTTATATATAGAATGCATATAGTCATGTTAACTGTGCTAAAGCTAAACTAACCTTTAGATGACCCCAACTGTTTTGGAGGGAAATTTAGAACCTTTATATTTGGATGGCTTTTCCTAGTTCTATGATTGGTTAAGGCCCTATGGACCTAGAGTATAAATCACAGGCATTTGCCTGCAGTTCCTCAGTTCCATTTTTGAGTCAATAAATGCTGTTGCAGCTGTGGTGGTCTGGTTCTTGGCTACTGAAATCCACTACACAATATCAAGCCTTCTTCAAACTAAAGCATTCTTTTAAAGCTTAATGTGTTATACACATAATATGAAGAAATGTTCTCATATGTAGGACCTAGATTTACTTTGGCTAGATGGTGGCCCAGAAGTGTATGAGTGTAAAAGAGATTGGTCTTAACTTTCATAGCAATAGCAATAGCACTTACACTTTCTGTATATAGTGTTTTACAGCATTGTCTAAGCGGTTTATAGAGTTGGTATATTGCCTCCAACAATTTGGCTCCTCATTTTATCAACCTCGGAAGGATGGAAGTCAATCTTGAGCCATTGAGAATCAAACTGCTGCCAGTTGGCAGAGTTAGCCTGCAATACTGCATTCTAACCACCACGCCACCACAGCTGTTTCTAGGTCCATTAAAAGTAATAATGTAGCATTTATTTATTTAGCTGTTGAAATAATATTTTTCATATTTTTTTCTAGTTTTCTCCTCCTCCCCCTACTGTTCTCAGCAGTTAAGATTTTAACACACAACCTTTCTTTTTGCATTCTGTGGTTTTCATTGTATATAAAGGGTCCTAACCATCTTGGGCATGTCTCTTTCCAAAAATGAATGTTGGAACATCAATGTATGAATAAAGTATCAACCGTATATTTTACAATAGCTAAAGTATAAACAGAGAAACATATGCTCCATAATTAAAAACAAAAAGTAGAATTGATTAATAAAATGTAAGAGCAACAGTATTATTTTTGGCACATAGTAAACAAAAGCTGAAAATACATCTTAGATTGTATTTCTACAAACTAGATGCTTTGGTTTGTTTTATAAATACCCTTGCATTGTTTAGATTAGAGTTTTCTTCCAGTGAAATAATGCACGTTTTTTTTAAAAATGATGGAAAATGAATTTCTATTCAGAGAGAAGGTAATGTGGGAACAAGGTTTTAGAGTTATTGTTTGGCAAAGCTGTATGCCAGTAAATAAAAAGTAAATGCTGCTGCCCATATGCATGCCATATGACAGATGTCCCATAAATATATTTCTTCTTTCCTTATTGGCATATTAAGTAGTGAAAGCACAGATGGGTATAGCAGGAAATTTAGCAGGAGCAACTGCATTGCATCACAACCCAACACAGAACAAAAAATCTCTAGCCGCCCAGAGTCACTTCTCAGGAGATGGGTAGCTATATAAATTTGATTAATAAACAAGTTGCTTTCAGCTTGGATAAGTAACAGAAATTGCAGAGGTGACCTTGACCTAAGTGTAGGATCCATATGTTCTAACTATATAGAGTGTGTGTGAAGATTCAGAAAAGTGGCTGCCTTCACCATCAAATATGTTAGAGACTCTATTCTTGGACTCAGTTGATAATTTCCTGCATTTAAAGGAAGAGAGGCAATTCTGTAACACATCTCATACTTTGTCTGCAAAGGGACCCAGTTACTACTTTCAACATATCATGTGTGTGTGTGTTTGTCTGGGTGTGTGTGTGTGTAACATAAAATCCCTTCTTTGTGAAACCTGGAAGTACAATGCCAGATAATACAGATTTAGAAAATTTGTGATCCTCAATATCGCGGACTTATACATCCAGAAGGCCTGGCCACTTTCCTAAAGCAAGGATGTTAGAAATTGTAATATCTGGCACGTCCTGGGGAACTCTTAAGAGCTGAAGACCACATGTCTTTGGTTGTTGAGGTTGTTGAGGTTGATCTACCAGGATAAGAACATTTGATTCCGTGTTCAATCACTCTTTCCTGTCTTTTGAAGATTCTGGTATGCAACTTGAATGTTGAGGAAGATTGTCTTAAAGTAACAGTCATATAGAATTTCCATGAGAATGATAAATGTAAAAATAGTAAAATAAAACAGTCTTCTGAAAAAATAGCTGGAAGGAATGACAATGAATCTTGGAAACTAGTTTACTTTAGAAAAGCAGAATGCAAACACTGTGTTGGAAGAAATCTATCTGCTTCAGTTCCAATCCAGGAGAAAGACACTGGAAACATGGAGGCTGATTGGAAAAATGGTTTATTGACAAAGCAGAACCACATGGCTTCTGGGTAGCTGGCCATGTGGAGTTGAGAGTGAGGAACTTTTATATCTTCTCTTGGGCTTTGAACTTGAGCTTCCTGTTCCTGTGCAAGAACATGTATTCTATTGGCTATTGTAGGGATCATAGCTGGCTCTGTAGGTTGTCTGAGCTAAGTTTGGTTGAAGCCTGGAGGTTGATGCAATGTCCCCAGGAGATTGTGCAATGTGGTGAGCTCTGCCGCTAGATGGTAGAGGGTTACTCCTATTATGTCCTGAGGGATCATGTCTTAATCCCATCATCCTGGAGCTGGAAGTCTTTTGTTTTGTAAATAGGCTGACCCAGTCTTTCTCAATGGGCACAAAATATCTCCCAGGGCGGCTATTAAGAAAGACTTGGGGGCTACTTTTCTGTCTCCAAGAGCATGTTTCTCTATTTCTCTTTTAGAGAATTATAATATTCTGCCTTTTTAATATTTCCTAAAATATTTCATTCTTCTGAAAGGGGGTGGCTTCCCACAACTGAAAGTTGCAAACTAAGTTTTTGTTTGTCTTTTTAATGTTGAAAATCTGCCTCAAGATAAATATTTTTATTTTCCCAAATCAACTACTATATCCTTGCTAAGATATCTTCCACATGCCTAGATTTAAATTGATAGCAAAACAAAGCACTCTTTGGTTTTCAATTAACTTACTGTGGAAGAAAGATGCCTACAGAAGCCTGCTCATCTGAATTCTTTGCTTCTTGTCCTAAAATGCTCCACTGATCTTCAAGAAACATCTGAGAAGGGGGACGAAGGAGAAAACATCCAACACTTGAGTTGCACTGTGGAAATATTCTATCCATTTCTTTATTTTTAAATATTATTTTTTTATTCTTCCATAACAATTGTTTCTATTGCATGTAAGTAATCTAGGAGGGCACTTATTAGCAATAGCAATAGCAGTTAGACTTATATACTGCTTCATAGGGCTTTCAGCCCTCTCTAAGCGGTTTACAGAGTCAGCATATTGCCCCCACAGTCTGGGTCCTCATTTCACCCACCTCGGAAGGATGGAAGGCTGAGTCAACCTTGAGCCGGTGAGATTTGAACCACTGAACTGCAGATAACAGTCAGCTGAAGTGGCCTGCAGTACTGCACCCTAACCACTGCGCCACTTCAGCTCTCTATTCTGATCAGATACAAATAATTGTAATAAAAAAATAAAATAGGGAGTCAGGGACATGCACAGGGGTGGAATTTTAGTTTGGACTGGTTCAGGCGACCCTGTAGCTCTGAAGATCAGCTGGTGGGCCTGCCTGCCCGCCCCTGCGCTTTACCTACCTTTGCTTTCTCATCTGAGTCGCGCAGCAGAGTGGATTGCTGTGCCTCAGCTGTTCTCCTTCCCAACCCGGAAGGTAAGTATTCTCTGAACTGCGCATGCACGTGCAGCAAACCTGTAGGATTTACCCACCCCTGGACATGCATTGTTTTAATTATTATCTTGGGCTGCCAATCTTTCTTCTATTATGGAATTTCCCATGCAAACAATAAGATAAATCATACCGTCTAAATGCTGTTCAAAACTTCCCCATCTATTGTGGGTAGGATAGAAGGCCTGTATAACTCTCAAGCTATGTGTGCTCCCCTATCAAGTCTTCAGGACGACCTTTTTGAACTTTATGTGGTCTTTAATTTCCATACTTTTAAAGCTTGAACAATGAGGGTCCGCAAAGAATCTGGAATCCAACGGCAGCTCTCTCCATCTAAGATCAGAGTTCTCTCACTAAATTCAAATTTAACAGTTCCACAGACATAGGTATGCTATCCCAGAAACCATAGGATTGAATCCTTAATAAAAATGCACCAATTTATATTTTATCAAATTATTTTATAGCAATAGCAATAGTACTTAGACTTACTGTATATACCATAGCATAGTGCTTTACAGCCCTCTCTGAGAGGTTTTACAGAGCCAACATATTGCCCCCAACAATCTGGGTCCTCATTTTATCCACCTCGGAAGGATGGAAGGATGAGTCAACCTTGAGCCTGGTGGGATTCAAACTGCCAAATTGCAGGCAGTCATAGTACAGTAATAATAGGTTTCACAATCTATCAGATGAATCATATATTCTATTCCTTTTAGCAATAAACAATTTTTAGGCAGAATCCAATCTGTGTTGGTCACCAGGACCAGAAGTTTAGTCTTGCAGGAGCCCATCCTCGGGGAACTTCTACCTAGCAAAATGTTTGCTTTAGGCTATTCAAGGGGGCTGTTATGATTGAAACCTGGGGAAACAGACTCCTTGTCATTCAAGAAGAGTGCTGATTTACCACCAGCTTATCAAGTACTTAGGAGCAGAGGGCTTGGCAGGACAAGGAAGCAACAGCCAATTACTTAATAGCCAGTCATCAACACCCCAATCAACAACTAAAAAGCCATACACAACCAGGCTCCACATAAATACTACACAGAGAATAGCCCAAAGCATACAAGATTCTGCAACATGATCTTGGGTCACATATATTTGCCTTTATTTGTAACAATATTTATCCTCTATAATGCCCTCTAATCCAAACAGTATAATATTTATTTTTCCAATAGTATCCTCTGGTTTATAACCTTAACATTCTGGAATTTTGATAATAAATTAAGTACTGTAGAATATTTATATACTGATAATAAAGAAATTAAGAATGGCTTTGTGACCTGTAAATTGTGGAACGGTATTTGGGGAAGTCTCTTGTATGTTCACATGGTGGTGGTTTTTATCTTAGGCATTTTTCCAACTTTAGTCTACAGTGGACTTCAAGCATGCCACTTTGTTCTGATTAGGCTGATCTCAGTAACTCTCTCTGTTTTCTCTCTGTTGCTTGAAAAACGCTTCCAGCAATGAGAGGTCAAAGTGATCCTTTGTTGTTGTTGTTTCGAGGTCAGGTTGCACTACTCTCAATAAGGCTGCAATTAGTGCACCAGCTAAGTCTGGGCACGGACTTTAGTAGGAGCCATGAATCCAAAAGGACACCCAAATTGCTGGTCTACTCCTGGGTTAAGAAACAACATTGGGGGTTATGGAGAACTCCAATGTACAAACAGTAACTCATTCTCACATTCAGATTCAACCTGATCTTTGCATTCAAACCTCTACAGCTTCCAGGCACAGGAAATAATGTTAACTACACCCACCCTACTCTGAGGTAGCAAGGTACAGTTGGGTATTGTCAGCATGTTGGTGATATTATGCCCTGAACTGTCAGTTGTTGTAGGAAAAGGAAAGGCAGAAATTGAGGGTGGAGTCAAAAGAGTCTCTACATAGCCACAAATGGATTAAGTCCAATCCCTCTTAAACTCCATTGACCGTAACTAGTGCCAAGATAGTTCTTAATTGAGTAGATTCCTGTGATTAGTAATAAATCAGTTCAATTGGAACTTCATGTGTAGTCCTGATCTTTCACTCATGACAGATGTCAATGCCTCCTCTGTTTTCCTCTATCTTTTTCTGTCAATAAGCTTATCAATCTCCTTATGGATGGATGAGAAAGGCTTAGATTCAACCACAACGGCTATGGATTTGGGGGCCATCCAGGGAATTTCCATCATTAGTTTTTAATGGAATAGCACTCATCCCAACAGAACTGGTGCACAATGTGGGAGTCTTCCTGGATTCTCAGCTCCTGGTCAGGGAGTAGATGCCATTTATGCCCTAAACGTATTTGCACAAATCCATTTGTGTATAAATTGTTCCCATTCCTGGAACAGGAGACCCTATTCACTATGTCTCAAGTCTTGGTCATCTTCCATTTGGACTATTGCAATGTATTCCACATGGCATTAGCCTTGAGGTTCACTCAGAAGCTACACTTGGTCCAGGGGTAACTTGGTCTGTGGAATAGCCTTCCTCCCAGCATAGGATGAATCTGAGTCAGAGTTGCTGTTCGTACATTGGCGTTCTCTGTTGCAACCAACATTGTTCCATAATTGGCAGGCACTACTCATGAAGAAGCAGATCTACAATCTGGGTAGTCTTCTGGATTCCTGGTTCCTGCTTAAACCCATGACCAGCCTTAGCCATTGCACTAACTTCAGCCTAATTGAGGATAGTAGAACCTAACCACAAAGGATCAAATTGACTTAAGGAAAACTCTAAAACTCTATCAATCAATCAGACATTTCCCTGCAACTTATCTTAGGTAGCTAGCAGTACTTAAGCATCGTATGACCGTCAACTTCAGTTTCTTTGATACTTGGATGCTGCCCAAAGCCATTGAGAGTCAGACAACATATGAGTTTATTTATGTATTTATTTATTCAATAGTATTCACATAATTAAAGAACCAAACAATACAGCTGGTAAACAAAATACAATAATAAATATACACTTAATAATTAACTCTTTAAAACCCAATTAAAATTAGGTTAAAACCAAGAATTATAAAAGGCAGACAAGGTTTGATTTGATTTTGATTTGATTTTATTATATTTCTATGCCGCCCTATTCCCAGAGGGACTCAGGGTGGCTCACAAACCAAGTAAGGGTGGGGATACAAACAGGAAGAAAGACAACGGACAAACAACAACAACAATTTAAAAACAATCAACAGCCACACAATTCGAGCGGGGACGGGAACTCATCAGGTGAAATTCACGGATCAATCAGAACAGCCAAATTGTTAAAAGGAGACCTCCTATGTAAGTATGGTGCATATACTGTAACTAAAGTGTACATAGACAACATCTGTTAGAACCATATACAGTAGATACTTGTCATTTCAAAAAAGCAGAGGAATTCTCTCTCCAATTAACGCAATTGCAACAATAATAAGAACATAATGTGCAATCAGGTACCCTGTGGTAACAGAAAAATTATTGCACTTCCCAAGTTTACCCATGCATGCATCTATTACTACTTAATGTAGTCTGCACTCAAACCCAACTGTTGGCTTGAATGAGGCAATCAATGCCAAGTTGAAAAGCCAGAAAACTCAGCTTTTTTTCTTGACTCTTATCACTTTGTGTTGTATCCAGTCTGAGTATGTCATAATAGCTTGCTTGCATTTTCAGGTGGATGTAATAAAACTGCAGTAAGATTATCAGTATGTGCTGTATGTTCAATCAATGGTTGAGCTTTTTCCTTCAAGTCTAGTTTTTTAAACTTGAGAGGATGAATTCCAGTGTGTGTGGAAGCCATCACTGATGGTGGGTTTAATAGCTATACATCTTTCTCTCTCTCTCTCTCCTACTCATTGACTTAGAGATAGTGTTAAGCTACTTCTTTTCATAAGCCGCAAATGTTGGCCATAAAGTGGCTAATTTAACTTGTGCCACATCTTACTTATGTTGACAATGATAAACATATCACCTGATGCATATCTTACACAACTGAAAGTTTGAAACACAGACTTAATGTTGTTTTTTGTTGTTATTATATTATTTCAGGTGGCTGATTCAAAGAGCAGTTCCTGCATCTTTTGGGAACATTAATCGTCTTGTGAATGTGGGCAAATGCCAATCATGCTCTACTTTAGTATTTTATAAAGGCATTGTAATATTCTTATTTTTCCAGTTCTCTGAAGGTTGCCAACTCAGAAAGGTCAACTCTATGACCATTCATTACTCTCTGCATAAAATGCTGTTTCGTGAAAATAGCTGATAGAATTTGTCAGGATTTGTTTCTACCGAGAATCAGAAAATCATATAAGCACAATTCTCATATTCTTACATATTCATATTATTGTTTATATTGTTTTTGTTATTTTATATACTAAGTGGTATGCTTAATAATTTTTTACAGTTTTAGTATTCATGTAAATCAAATTTCCTTAGGGCTGTCATGTTATATTATTGCAGTAGAAATGTTAGTTTTTAGGTATTTTTCTTATTTTATATTTCATATATCTGATTGTTACTGTTGGAATGACTATAATCCTGACTGCTTCTCTCATCTTATTATGGTCTATGAGTGAAATTTTAAAAAAATGGAACTGGATGTTTAAAATTACAAGCTAAGGCTCTTGTGGATAAGGGCAACAAAATGAATGACAATAATTTTCATTGAGCCCTAAATGTATCTGAAAACAAAGGGCATAACCCAGTAAAAAATTACACACTGAGCTACTTTAATTATATCAGATATAAACAACAATTTAACTGGCTGATGTGCCCTATTATTGATTTTGTCTAAAGCAAGCTCGTTTGCCCATTATTTCAAGTTGACTGAAATTCAACTCTGTGGAAAAAGACAGCAGTGATCCAAACTCTTTAAATGTTGTGTCTTTATAGCAGCAAATGAGTAAGACACAAACTTAATAGAAATCCTGATGTTCAAAATTATATGTCAAATGTAATAAACAGAAGAAACACAGATGAATGCTCCCAACCATCTCATACCAGTTAAGACATGCATTAGCAAAACTCAAAATAAACAAATCCTTTGCAGTAGGATGGCCTTTAAAAACAAAAGTAAAGTAAAGCCAGCTTGACCTTAAACAAAACTGTCTACATCCTTCTGAAGAGAAGCTTGTGACTCTAAGTTGGTACTAACCCCCCCCCCAAAAAAATCACTTCACTTTAGTCCTGAAATCCATCTGCTCCTGGAATCCCAGGGGATCAATAGCAATTACTTACGAGTGTTTTTGAATCACAGACTAGATGAAAAATATTGGAAAAGGCTTCATATTGGAAATCAAAGCACAGATGCAGATAAAGCTTAAATAACAGGTAATGTTTCCTAATTAGACATGCTAATCCTTCTTTTTGAAAATCCAGACATGCACCCTACACAGTCATGGCTACTTCTTACAGCTTATCCTTAACAATCTCCTTACCAACACAATCCCACCGTGTCATGACCTAAAAAGCTTCTAGGTAATAAATGAAAAATAAGTTCTTTTTCAGAGTCATGCAGGGCAAAATATTCTAGTTTGAATAGGGGGAAAATAAAGTCAAAGAATGTCAGATGTGTTGTTTTCGATGTAAATTAGAAGTCTCCACCTCTAGTTAGTTTGTTTTTTTAAACTCAATGTCATTTTGAAACTTCTTTAGTAAAAATAAGGAAAGAATAAATTTGATTACCAAAACAAGTCTTACCTGTGTCAGTTAAAATATTCCTTGCTAACAGGGCAGTGTTAGTTTTGGCACGGTTACCAAATGTGTTTCAAGCACAAGAAATATCCAGTTTTAACCCTCAGCACACTCAATGCAAGCCAGTATCTCTCATTCTAGAGATATATTGTGACTCTGTGTGTGTGTGTGTGTGTGTGTGTGTGTGTGTGTGTTTGTGTGTGTGTGTGTGTGTGTGTGTTTTCAAGTCAGTGTTGACTTGTCCCTGCTGTGTTCTTGGCAAGAACCTATGTGGGCACGCGAGCCATTGCTCCAGTTCAGCTCTGCTGCGCATACAGGGGGGCAGTTGCATACACTGGGGCTGGGCGCATGCACATGGTCCGGGGCGCATGCATTGCATTTGGGGGTTTAACACGCACGCATTAACGTGCATGCACTTTCTAAGTAAGAAAGGACATTTCTTTCTATAATCTTCTACAATCTCTTCTTCCCTCTTTCCGTCCCTCCCATTATGCAAAATCAATGAGATTGGACTTTGGAGTTACTGCATACTATGTAACTGTAGAAACTGGACTACTGCAATGCACCCAAATGAGGCTACACTTGAAGAGTATTTGTAAGCTGGCAGAGAATATAGCTATATGGACCAGTGGCGGGATTCAAACTTTTTAATACCAGTTCTGTGGGTGTGGTTTGGTGGGCATGGCTTGGTGGGTGTGGCAGGGGAAAGATACTGCAAAATCCCCATTTCCTCCCAATTAGCTGGGACTTGGGAGGCAGAGAATAGATAGGGTCGGGGCCAGACAGAGGTGGTATTTATCGGTTCTCCGAACTACTCAACATTTCCACTACTGGTTCTCCAGAACCTGCCGGAATACCACCTCTGATATGGACAGTTCTTGGGGTCCCTAGAGTGCTCCATGTGACACCGCTCTTGTGTGAGCTGCATTGGTTGCCAATTTGTTTCCAGGACCAATTCAAGGTGTTGGTTATTACCTTGAAAAGCTATTATGGCATGGGTACAGGTTATTCTTTAAACATCTTTGTTAATTAAAATGTTAATATTCACTATCTCACCTTGTTACTGCTTTATACTGTTGTTTTTACTGTTGAAAGCCACCTGGAGTCGCTTCTAGGCAAGATGGGTGGCATATAAATTTATTAAATAAATAAAATAAAAACGAGATATATTTCGGAAACATGGGAAGAAACTACTTTGTGTGAATTGAAGATTTTTCATTCGCAGTGTATATATCATTTCAGTACCTGTCAATTCTACAGGGTCATTCACCACAAGTGGATTGTCCTTCTTTTATTTAAATTTCCAGGGCACTCTGATAACTTTCATTTGCACTATCTGTTAAGATCAATTTACGTCTCTAAAAGTGGCAAACACACAAATGGTTGCTAATAATTCTTGTTGACAGAGGATAGTTTCGTGTCATTCATTTTATTGAATGTACTTTTATTGGTCAATAAAGTTTCTGTCCGTCTACTTTTAGTTCTCAACCCTGCCTTTAGAATAGAATACCTTCTCCAAACAGATACTTTGAGAATTGATACAATTTGTAATCCAACAAAACTGAAAGGACCTGAGCAAGAAAAGAAATTCAAGCTAATTATTACCCATTTTCCTTTTATTCTGTTTAACATTTCGTGGCACCCGGGCACCCTATAAACACTGTTTTCTAGTCTGCTAAGACCTTAAGCAGAAGCTAATATATTTAATAGGACATATATAACATTAGCCAATATGTGTGCAGATGATAACATACTTTTGCATACCCTCAGCATTGAGATCACAAGCTTGTCATTGGGTGGCACTGTTTCACTACTAATCTGATAGGCACCGGACCACCAGGTTTGATATTGGAAAAAAGAAAGATAATAATTATGTAATGAGAGAACTTTATTAGCAGAGAGTTTCTGTAAATCCCCAACATGAAAAGAAATTATCTCGTTCTGCTTTTTTTCCCTAACTTCCAAAGATTTTCTGTTAATTATAAAACTATTTTATTTCTCTTCCCTTAACTACCTTATAGATTAAGATATGCTAGAGGTAACTGATCTATGCATGGTTGCATTTGCTGAGCTGCTTTTCCAAGGCTTCATTGCACAGTTGGGCCGTAATTTCTGGTCAGCATTTATGATAGTAAATTCCAGAGGGCAACCATATGAAATGTGAAGAAGCACTGCCGTTTTACCTATCATGAATTTCCTACAATTTAGCTTCACTGAATACTAAGCCTGAATTCAAGTGGTAATACTATGAGAGAGAGAGGACTGTATATTATTATAATTCTGCCTTTAATTAAAAAATATCCCAAGCTAGCTGTAAACTCCATCACTGAATTTTTTTAAGGACTGATTAGACAGCCATTTGTCTGGAACGGTATGGAGTCTTTTCCCCTCAGCAGAGGGCTGACTAGATCCTCCCTTTCAACTCTGTTATACTGTTACCTTCCTCCTTGTAGCTGTTTGGTTGCCCATTTTTGTGGAACACAGTTACACCATAAATGTTTTGTTTCTTCCTTTCCTGTCATACTTGACGTGCTTTTTAGAGACACTGTACAGATGGGGTAGTAAGAATAAATAATTCCCTGTCAGTGTGTTATTCTTATATATTTGTTTTTCTGCCATTCAAGTCTAGGTCAGGGGAAATAATCCTTTCCCACCCATTAAAATAAACCATGTCAAATGTGGCACACTTGGGGATACAAAAGGTCAAAAGATATGCTCCACTACTAGGCTAGATTTTCCAACCAGAAACCAGTAGTGAATTTCCATCAAAGCCCTCCCCATGATCCCAAATAACTTCCTTTCGTAGTTAAACACAATTTACAGACATAATGAGGTCAATACATACATATAGTAAATGTTTTAAGAAAATTGCTTTCCTATCAGCCTTTATTTATGAAGAAGTGGGGTGGAAAAGAACATTTCAAAGTTATATTCTGCTCAAAGTCTACAATAAATAATACATGTTTTAGAAAGTTGTGCTAATATTCTGGAATTTTATCATGATGTTCCTTTCCCACAAGAAGGGGCCAAAAACAGAGAGCCCTTGTTAGATTGCTCCTGGAGGATAAGCGCTCGTAATACAAACTATAAATAGAGTGCCAGTTATAAAGAAACTTTGTGGTGGAAAGGTTATACTGTGCTGCGTGACTAAAATACATCTCTTATGAAGTGAACTTCATTGCAATTATTTTTGAAAAAGAACTCCAGACTCCAGACTGTGAAAAAGACAACGTTAATCTGTTATATAGTGTTGGAACATTTTAAATTGTGGATGGAAGCCAACAGGTTTAAAAATCCGGAAACTGTCTCCCATCTTTTACTGCAAACAAATAGTGTGTAGAGTATTTTACAGTGGAGAACTTTGCAGATAAAGCTCAAAATAGAAGTTTGGGAGAGTCAGATCAGACAGGACCAGGGGTGGGTTTCAACCGGTTCGCGGCGGTCCCTGCGAACCGGTTGGTCGCCGAACCCGAAAGTAAGTAACTTCCGGGAACGGCAAAGGGCCCACCCGCGCGCCCGAACCGGTTGGAACGGGGCGAGAAACCCACCCCTGGACAGGACGTATTATGCAAGTGGTTGTAGCAGCCTAAAAGCGTGTGCATTTTGTATCAAACTGCAAATTTAAATTAAGGGGGACTACGGTACTTATGGAAAAACCAAAATATATTAGGCAAAAACTAATATGATCTTGACAGACCCAAAAGGTTTTTAAAATATCGAAAAATTCATGTGATTTTAACAAATAATGCAACCCGTCATCGCAAACTTATACATGGAACATTTTGAAACTAACACCTTAGATAAATCTGAACACAAACCAAACTCTGGCTTAGATATGTTGATGACACTTTCGTGATTTGGCCACACGGAAAAAGAAAACTGGACAACTTCCTCACACATCTCAACAGCCTACACTCCAAAATACAATTCACTATGGAAATAGAAGCAAACAACCAACTTCCCTTTCTGGATGTCCTAATCTACAAAAAACCCAATGGCTTCCTAGGACACACCATCTACTGGAAAAAAACACACACCAACCACTACTTAAACACACAATCACATCACCACCCTGCACAGATCAACTCTGTAGCCAAGACCCTCATCTCCAGAACCAAATGCCTAGCTGACAAAGACCACCTGAAAACTGAATTACATACTCTCATAAATGTATTAATCTCAACGGATTCCAAAGAAAAACAATTACCAACCTATTCCAAAGGGAGGCTCCCCCCAAGAACCGAGACACAGAAGAGGACAATGGCATCGCCCTCCTCCCTTACATCAAGGGCACCACAGATAAAATCAGCAAAATTCTCCACAAACACAATATCAAGACAGCCTTCTACACTGACCAAAAAATAGCCAACATCTTAAGAAACCATAAAGACAAAATCCAGCTAGAAAACCAAGGAGTCTACGAAATACAATGCAAAATCTGCCCTGCAACATACATAGGACAGACTAATAGGAGAATAAATGCATGCATCGCAGAACACAAGAACGCAGTAAGAAAAAAAGAAGAAACTTCCTCCCTTTTCCAGCACCTTAAAGCTACAGGACATGAAATTAATTTTGAAGGAACCAAATTAATCTCCAAAACTGAACACTTCAAAAAGAGAATAATTATGGAAGCTATCGAAATAGAAAAACACCCCCACAACATGAATAAACATGATGATACCTCCCGCTTACCAGAGATCTGGAAACCAGCCCTAGTCAACAAATGAGCCCCACCCACCACCCAGGCCGTTACAACACAAAACAACAATGGACACACAGCCAGCACCAATCAGCACAACCACACGGCCAATCAATCCACTTACTGAAACAAAGCTAGCATTCCACACACCCCCACCAAGATTTATAGAAATACGGCAACTCCGACCATGCTTTAAGCCGAAAACACCAGCCTGAAGATGGCGAGTGAGACCTCACCAAAACCTTGGCAAGACAATCTCAATCTTACATGGGAAAAGACCCTAATACAACAAGACCAGCATAAATACACGGACACACACACATACACACACACACATATACTGTATATACACACATACATACATGTATGTGTGTATATGTGTTTGTGCTTATTTATATAGTGTATTTGTGTGTGTATGTATGTATGTGTGTGTATGTATATCTATCTATCTATCTATCTATCTATCTATCTATCTATCTATCTATCTATCTATCTATCTATCTATCTATCTATCTATCTATATATATATATATATATATATATATATATATATATATATATATGGTGTCTATTTAGTGTCACAACCCCTGGTATGCCCCAATTATGGGAAGAAGCTAACTGCTTCCATTCTCTGTCCACCGGCTCATCACAAGGGACCATCCAGACAGAAACCCAATATTTATACATACATATATACATACATACATACATACATACATACATACATACATACATACATACATACATACATTCACATTCACATACACATACACACACACACACACATACACATACACATATATAGTCTTTACGTGTATGTGGGTATATGCTAGAATTGAACTGCACATTTTGAAAGAACTGAAAAGAAGGAAAGGTAGAAAAAAGGGAAGATAACAGTGCAAAAAGAAAAAAGACAGGGAATTTTCACCTTATCGCCACAATTAAACCCAATATTTCTGTTGTTGAGTGAAACATTTGTTAAGTCAGTTTTGTCCCACTTTATGACTTTTCTTGCTACAGTAGTTAAGTGAATCATTGCAGCTGATAAGTTAGTAACCCGGCTGTTAAGTAAATCTGGCTTCCCCATGGATTTTGCTTGTGAGAAAGTTGCAAAAGTTTGCAAAATTCCATGGCCTTGGGACATAGCAATAATGATAAATATGAACCTGTTGCCAAGCATCTGAATTTTGATCTCATGATCATAGGTATGCTGCAAAGGTCATAACTGTGAAAAATGGTCATGTCACTTTTTATGCCATTATAACTTTGAATGGTCACTAAATGAATTGTTGTTAAGACAACAACTACCTGTAAAGAAAATAGAAAAGGAATGATTTCCATCTATCTGTGTTTCAGGGAAGGTCTGAGGGAACACCATTCAGAATGGTCAGAGCACAATTTGCAAACCGGTAGTAGTAGTCAATAGTAGTTGGTAGGGTTAGACCCAGACTAATGTAGTCATGCTTTGTGATTAATGACTATCATCGGTCTGGATCCAATCCTACAGGTAGTATTTCTGCTCTGTGTGATTCATGAATTGTTCTCTAAAGACCTCCCTTTCAGGAAGTCCTCAAAGTAGTTTTGTCATTAAAGAACTTCTTGTACCATGCTTGACTTCTAGTAAGACCTTGACTGTTTGGCATTATCTAATAAACCATCCTATCTTTATTGAGTTCCACTTGAGTTCAACTCATGAGATTCAATTACCAAGTTCTGACAGGGAATTTTCTTTCTAATGTTTTCCTATCTAGGAATTTTATCTGCGGAGCTATGTGCAAAGAATAATGAAAGAAAATATTGATCTTCAGCATAAATTAGTGTATATGAATCTTATCATTCAAACACCCCAAAAATTGTATTCTTACCTTAACATTTGTCTTGTTCATACAAAAGGTTGAAATAATTTATTAAACTGTTTCAACTCCTCCCCTCGGGATGCTGCTACAGGACATTGCATGCCAAACAACTAGACACAAAGAAAGTTTTTTTCCCTCATGCCATCACTCTACTGAACATCTAATTCCCACAGTACTGTTCTTATGTAGGCTGTATTACTATTATCCTTTTCATCTGTTCTGTTACCGTCTCTTATTGGTACCATTATTATGATTATTATTACTCTATTGTTTTGCATGTACAATGAGAGGTTCTGCACCAGAAACAAATTCATTGTGTGCCTATTCACACTTGGCCAAATACTCTACTCTACTCTACTCTACTCTACTCTACTCTACTCTACTCTACTCTACTCATTCTGTTCTGTTCTGTTCTGTTCTATCTGTGGGCAGCTTGGCTTTAGGTTTTCATAAGCCATGAGCCATCTTCATTGGGGACTATCCTATCCCAGAAAGTTGTTTGTCTTTGGGAATTATGGAAATTGAAGTCCAATCACCCTGGAAGGCATTCATACTAGAAAAAGATGCCCCAGCTTCATACCCCCTTTACAGAAACATAGATGAGCAGTATCCAGCAAAACAAATTGTCTAGTGGTAAACAATTGCCCCAACTTTATACATTGCCTTTCCCAGTTATTTATGGTCTGTCATTTCTAGCATGGGCATCTGAATGCATGAAATGAAAATGAAATGTCTTCTCCTTAAATGTGGATAAAGATTTGACAGCAAGGATTTCCAAAATTCTTATACAGGAATGCAAAACCAGATTTCTTGGAATCAGTTGTCAGATCCCTTCCTATAATCAACTCCATGCTTAAGTGATATAAATCAACTGTACTTACACTTTGGCCAGAATTAGATAGTGTGCCCCAGTATTATTAGATGTCATTCATATTTTTTTTCCTCAAAGAAAAGAATCTGGATTCACTCATCATTGCTCAGAATTCCACATCTACAATATTCCATGCATTTACGCCAATTGGCAGGAGTGAGCTATCCACTGAATATATTAGAGAGTTTGTCTACAGCTTGACATGAAAATGTTTTGAGGTTTCGGGAACAGTTTAAAATATTTTGAAATTCTCAGAAAAATGAAAAGGCTAAATGAATTCAGGAAAGTCCAATGACTCCCTAAAAGGCTTCCAAGTCCCCATGGCCTAGTTGCCTTGTCACCAGACAAGGCAACAACTTTTTTTGTTTTGAGGGCAGAAACAAAGAATGTTGGTCTTTATTCACTTTTTCCTTTCACAAATTGCATCCCCAGGTGCACTGCTGTGCTTTGAAAGTCATCTTTTCCTTTTAGCCTCCTGAAGTGATCTTGTCTGAATGCACTCACATCTGGGGCAATAAAGGCAGTCCTTAACTTATAAACACAATTCAGAACAGAATTCCCATTGCTAAGCAAGGCAGTGGTTAAAGGAATCATATCCAATTTTACGAACTTTTTTTTGCCACAATTGTTAAATGAATCCCTATAGATGTGATTCATTTGTTAAGCGAATATGACTTCCCCCAGTGACTTTGCTTATTGTAAGCTGGCTGGGAAGATCATAAACAGCAATCAAATGACCCTGGAATAACTGCATCTGCCAAGCCCCTGAATTTTGATCATGTGACCATGGGGAAAATGCTGCAATGGTCACAGGTGCGAAGAACAGTTGTAAACCTATTTTTCGGTGCCATTCAGGGGTGAAATGCTACCGGTTCACCCAAACCAATAATAAAAATGCTATTCATTCACCTGAACCAGTAGTAAAAAAAATGCTACCAGTTCGGGCAAACTGGTTTTCCCAATGATCACCTGTGATGCACGATTTATATTTGTCAACTTGTAAAGCGTTTCCATGACTACTATCGTTTACATAGGAAAAGGGAGGAGAATTCCATGCATACCTTTGGCCAGAGTCAGGTCTCATACTCCTACAGCTGGCGTGTGAAATGCACATATTCATAGCCTGCTGCAGCACATTGTTGGTGGATGTGATTTATGACACAGACAGAAGGGAGAGGATACAGGGGTAAAGTTCAAATGCAATTAAATGGAAGTCAGTTTCGGCTCCGCAGAAGAACATGCCAAAATGTTGATCCTAATAAATGAATGGATTTCTTTTGAACTTTGTCTCGAGGCTCGCAAATTAATTAGGTCATTTTTGGGAAACTTCACAATATTAGCTAGAAAGCAGGATTTCCTACCAAACCGGTAGCAATGGTAAGTGGATTTCACCCCTGGTGCCATTGTAACTTTGAACTGTTGCTAAACAAATGGTAAGTCAGGGGCTACCTATAGTAGCCCTAAGCTAATGTTTTGCTTGAGGAGGATACTGCAGTTGGTATCACAATTGAAGTTCTGCTCCACTTCTCTGTGTAATGACAACATATGGGTAAGGAGGATGGCGGCTTTAATGACAATGCCGTACCACCATCGTCTTGGGCAGTTTTAATATCACCCTTACCAGATGGATGCTGCTGCCTTTGCCAAAAGTACTAAAGTGTGCATTTGGTAGCTACAGTAAGCATTTTGCTTAGTGTTTAAGAACTTAGTGATTCAAAACGCAGCAGAAATTTGGGTATTTTAAAATTTTATTTCAGAGTTTATATGATTCCTCCAATTCATACATGGTAACTCTAGGCAGCTTACAACAAAAGGATAAATTTTTAATCTATGTAAGTGAAGAAATTATGAAATATTGGACCGCTGCATTTAAGAAGAAAGGAAGAAGGGAGGGAGGGAGGGAGGGAAGGAGGGAGGGAGGGGGAGGGAGGGAGGAACAAAAACGAGAGAGAGAGAGAGAGAGAGAGAGAGAGAGAGAAAGAAAGAAAGAAAGAAAGAAAGAAAGAAAGAAAGAAAGAAAGAAAGAAAGAAAGAAAGAAAGAAAGAAAGAAAGAAAGAAAGAAAGAAAGCCCTCAGCTGGCTAGGTAGTTACAGGAAGAAACAATAATAAACCATTTGTGGTGGTTTTGAACCAGCAAACTGGAAACAAAACAACTTGCCTTGATACCTTAGAAAGCTATCAATGACAACTGCACAGCCAAATAATCTTTAGTAGGGATGGGCAAATCTGTATTTTTAAATCTTCTCAATTTCTCCTTTATGTAAGTAAATCAATTTTTAAAAATGGAATAAAATTTGCATATAGTGTGTACTTCCCCAAATATGAATATTTGTTTGCAAATTTACCTTTGCAAACAGCTTTTCCAACAGTAATGAACTGGCACATTTTTATAAATATAATTTTGTATAGACTTGTATAGACTTTTGTATTGAGTTCTCCTCATATAAGGTATATCTATCTATTATTGACAGGTTACCTCCTAATATTCAGAGAACTGTATATATCAAATACATTGTGGTTCATGTTTTAATCTGAAGAGTCAAAATTATATATGTTCAACTATGCACTTCCAATATTAATGCATTGTTTAAAACTCACATTGGACTGTCTTTCTCAAACTAGTGTCTTCACATTTCTTAAACTTCAGTTCTCATAAACTCCAGCCAGCATTGCTAAATGATTGTAGGAGCTAAACTCCAATATATCAGGAAGATACCATATTGGTAGAGTTCTCTTGCTATACATGTGCAGGACTAGGTTTCAAGAACAGAACTTGAAGTTATAGAAGCTCCAGGGCCATGCTGCTATTATGGACTGAATCAGTGGTAGGTTTCAAAAATTTTTAGAACCTCTTCTGTAGATGTGGCCTGCTTTGTGGGAGTGGCTTGCTGGCCATGTGACCGGGTGGGAGTGGCTTGCCAGCCATGTGACTGGGTGGGAGTGGCTTGCCAGCCATGTGACTGGGTGGGAGTGGCCAACTTTTAAAATGTGGTGAAACTCACTTAACAATGCTCTTGCTTAGCAACCAAAATGTTGGCTCAGAAACTCTGGCACAGTGTTTCTCAACCTTGGCGACTTTAAGTCCTATGGACTTCAACTCCCAGAATCCCCCAGCCAGCTGTGCTGACTGGGGGATTCTGGGAGTTGAAGTCCACAGGACTTAAAGTCACCAAGGTTGAGAAACACTGCCCTGGCATTTGAAGCACGCAAGTCTTAAAGCTGTCAAGTTACAAGACCCTTGCACCCCTAACCCTTTAGAAAAAAAAACCCAGGGGTGTTCAAACGTGACAGCTTTAAGACCTGTGGACTTCAACTCCAAAAATTCCTCCTCCAGTCATTTTGGCTCAGGAACTCTGACAGTGAAGTGTGCAAATCTTAAAGCTGTCAAGTTACAAAACCCTTGCACCACTAACCCTTTAGAAAAAAACACCCCAGGGATGCTCAAACTTGACAGCTTTAAGACTTGTGGACTTCAACTCCCAGAATTCCTCCTCTCACTCTCATCTTGATGAGGTGAGGATGGGTGGTGGGAGGGAGTTGGAACCGGTTCTAAATGGCACTGTAGATTTGTGGAACCTCTTCTATAGAAGAGGTTAGAACTGGCAGGAACCCACCCCTGGTCTAAATCTTAAAGAAGTTGGTGAAATATCAGTACATTTTTTTAAACCTGGGGTCAAGGTTATTAGCATGTGCACATCCACACTTCTCAATGCTGTATCTGCTGCTGCCATCAGTGATTTACATTCATTAATTTTCCACTACTCTGTGCTATTTTGGTCTGTGATATCTGTGTTATAGTTAAAGCATGTGCTATTTCTGTGCCCAGGAAATCATCTTGCATTGATATACAAACTTCTGGTGTTAAAGAATTCTGCATTTATCTGGCAAAGCCATTAATCAAATCAACCTTCCAGGTAAATTTCTTAACCATTGGATGGTGGATTGTTTTCAAATAAAACTAACTCTGTTACATTGTCAGACAACATTGGTTGAATGCACAAGGGATGGAAAGCACTATGAGATATTAACAATGGGCAGATTTTATTTCTTCTTTCATTCCTATTTTACCCAATGAAGAAGAAAATACTGGTTCCCCCAAGCAACTAATAAAGAATTTAATTTCTGCTGATTACTTTTTAAGAGAACATGATTTGCATAATTGCAGTTATGGGTAAAAATTATTCCAAATTGTCTTATGTATTTATGACTATATGTTCAGTTGTTTTCTGGGCATAAAACTGTATATAAATCAGGTAAGCAGAAATTCAAGACTGCATTCGATGCTTAGTCTAAATCATTTTTTTTAAATATCTAAAGATGTATCATACCAGCAATATTAAAAGGAGAGATTCACAATTTTTCCTTGCCTGGTATAAGTTAAATGAAAATAGTTATATTGTCAAGCAGTGTTATATTCCTAACCCAACTATTTATGATGTGGTTGACCAAGCTGCATTCATTTGGGAACATTTCCTTTACCATTACATTGTTATAGACCCATGTTGACGAACCTATGATATGTGTGCCAGAGGTGGCACGCAGAGCCCTCTCTGCTGGCATGTGCGCCGTTTCTCCAGGTCAGATCTCCCTGGCATTCCTTTCATGAGCTTCTGTTTCCCTGCAAATGATAGAACAGAATCTCCCGAAAGAAAAAGATCTTACCTCTTGCCACGCTTCTGGTGTTGGGATGCCCCACCTCCCACCGGCCAGCTGGTCTTCGGGTCTCTGCTGGGCATACGCGCATGTCTGCATATGTACACATGCATGTTCGTGCATGTCTGTGCATATGTCATGGTTGCGCATATCTATGCATATCCCTGCACATGCACACACCTTTTGGCTTGGGCATGTGCATGCGCACAGTTTGGGCACTCGGTATCTAAAAGGTTCGCCATCATTGTTATAGGCTTTTTCTTTTACCAAGAGAGCTATTCATACAACACTGAAGAGCCTGTAAGGATCATTAGCCCAACTGATCTCAAAGAAATTCTTCCTGCTTCTAAATATAAGCAGATGATTGCATTGGTCAATGGGACTTTTTTCCTTAACCTTTTAGGATGCCAAAGGTAACACACTCTGGCTATTTCCAGTTGCTACCTACCCTAATATTAGACATGAACAGTCTTTGCTTTAGGCAAACATTTCTGAGAAGAGAATAATCCTGTGCATTACGTGGAATTCTATGAAGAGTAGAAAAGGAAAATGTGAAAAAGGAGACCCATCTAAAGCCATGATGATGAAACAGTTCATATATAGGTCACTAATATTTCATAATTGATATTTATAGTAACAAAAGAGTCAAAGAGGTTTTGATGGGGAGGCAGGGAGTCTGGAGAAATTCTATCACAGCATAATAATAGTTGGGTGCAACAATAGGAAAACTTTCTTATAAACAAACATCTGTGTGAACATTTGGAAGGGCGATCGTGCCTGGCCCAATCTTAATGACAAACAATCTCATACTGTGAAATAGAAAGCTATTTGATGTGATCTATAATCAGATTTTAAGTAACAAGGTTTAATGGTAGACCTAATGCTACTGTCACACTCAGTATAAAAATTAGAAATAACATTCCACATAATGCTAGGAAGGAACAAATATAAAGGTAATCAAGAGATCTATAAAAACAACAGATTGTAGCAAACAAAAAAATCTGCCTGGACACATTCCCAATGTCAGTTGGACAATTACAAGTGCATAAATGGTATATTTAGGCACCAACTTTCTCCTTTGATATACAGTAGTTTTCATCAGTTAAGGTTCAGAAGATTCTTGACCTAAACAGAGGTTCATGTACGTTGTATTGGTTTGATTAATCCCAGAGTCCATTACCATATCATGTAGCATGCATTTTACAAGTTTATGATAAACTGAGTGTGGACAAATTTTGTCTGACTTGAAAATAATACAAACAAAATAGTTGATTAAATTGATTTAATATATAGATATAGATGGTGGTGTTTGTAATAACCAGGATGACATGTATAAGCAAAGATATTGTCATGGAATGCTGTGATTATGTACTTGCTTCCTGATGAATGTTATAAATATATCAGTGGTAGTAATACTATGTGTGCTTCACTTATCATGCTTCACCTAGACCCCAATTAAGGTGTGTAATTTTTTTTCCGTGGGTGTGAAAGACGAATATTTGTTTCCATACCGTAACTGTAGTCATCTCCTTCATTGGCCCCGTTTGTTTTTAAATGCAAAGAAGCATGTATACTGAAACCATTTCTTCATAGTACAATTATTCCAGACTGAACTATGAGCTGCATGTTAAACTTCATGTATATATAAAAAGTGTAATGATGGCAATATATATTAATTATGGCTAATTTTTGAAAAGGTCAAAAATTAATGACCAATTGGTAACATTTCAAAGTTTCAGTAATGTTTTAAAAATAGAATAATTAAAGTGGTCACACTAAGACTAGCTACTGTGCATGTTCAAGTTTGTCTTTTGCCTGTAGTTTTCTGTCATTTGCATATGCTCCTAACCAACCATCTTCACAGTACCTTGTGCTTAAAGAGAATGGGCTTCACAAAGTAGTTTAAATTCAATATCAACTCTTCCATGTAAACACCTACAGAAAAAAATAGAATAAAACCAACCTATGGTAACAAAGCTATTACTACAGTAGCACCATGGAGTTTCTACTGACAATATGTTTTGAACAACTGATGGATAACAACAGCAGGAAGGTAACCATTGTGGAAACAGGATCAGGGACTGGAGCAAGGTCATCCACAGGATTGGTGAATCAATCAATCAATCAATCAAAATTCCACCTTTTTAAAATGTATGTTACACAGTTGCACACTTATACAAAGGAGCAGGAGTACATTCACATAGTCGTTTTGATGTCTCCAACTGTCCTGTGGTCACTCTAAGGGTAACATTTGAACAGGCCCCACAGCAGTGGTGGGTTTCAAAAATTGTTAGAACCTCTTCTGTAGGTGTGGCCTGATTTGTGGGACTGGCTTACCGGCCATGTGACTGGGTGGGCGTGGCCAACTTGTATAATGTGGTGAAACTCACTTAACAACGCTCTTGCTTAGCCACTAAAATGTTGGCTCAGAAACTCTGGAATTTGAAGCATGCAAGTCTTAAAGCTGTCACGTTACAAGACCCTTGCACCCCTAACCCTTTAACAAAAAAAAAACCCCAGGGTTGTTCAAACTTGACAGCTTTAAGACTTGTGGACTTCAACTCCCAGAATCCCTCCTCTCGCTCTTCATCTTGATGATGTTATTCAAAATAACTATAATCTCATAATATACCAACAAGACTTATTGTATCTGAGATACAAGTTCATAGCAAAAAGAATAAATTTTGTGTAACGTTCGAAGAAAGGTACAATTATGACAATATCTGATTGGGAACTTAAATTTGGAAAATATGCAGCAATGGCAAAATTAACAGCATATACTCAGAACAAAAGTTTAACCGAATTCAAGGAAGAATATATGAGCAGGTATTACGCTGCCTGGCAAATATAAACACTCACAGTATGCCTTCTAAGAAAGCTAAATGCTCATAAATAAATGATAGAGGTACAAAAAGTGAGAAATTAGAAACTAAATTACTATTGATTTGTCTTACTTTTTTGTTATTTATTATTTGTTATTTGTGTACTTTTTCTTTAACATGCACAAACAATAAGAAGTTCCAATATAACACATATCTTAGTATTAAGTCCTGTATTCAGCTTAAGAAACAAATTTATTGATTGTACTTTTATGCAATTTGCTATTGTTTATTAATGCCACATTTTTCTTTTTAGGTAAACTTTAAACAACCTTCTCTGACATTTGAGAAATCATAGTTAATGTTGATATAAGCATCTTCTTTTTTTTTCCTTAAAGGTTTAAGCCAGTGTTGGCGAACCTTTTGCCGAAAGAGGAGTGTGTGCATGGGGGGGGGGGGAGCATTGGAAACCAAAAGAGCAGCTCTCTGGTGCACACACGCGGGAGCATCAGGAACCAAAAGAGCTAGGCTTTTGGTTTCTGGTGCGCACATGCGCACCGAGGAGCTGGTTCTTGTGCACTCGTGTGCATCAGAAGCCAGTATCTGGCTTGCATGCACGCGCAAAGACCAGCTGGCCAGTGTGCATGTGCACATTGGGACCAGTGGTGGGTTTCAAAAAATTTTAGAACCTCTTCTGTAGGTGTGGCCTGCTTTGTGGGAGTGGCTTGCCAGCCATGTGATTGGGTGGGAATGGCTTGCCAGCCATGTGACCAGGTGGGAGTAGCTTGCCAGCCATGTGACTGAGTGGGAGTGGCTTGGCAGTCATGTGACTGGGTGGGCATGACCATCTTGTAAAATGTGGTGAAACTCACTTAACAACGCTCTTGCTTAGCAACCAAAATATTGGCTCAGAAACTCTGGCATTTGAAGCATGCAAGTCTTCAAGCTGTCAAGTTACAAGACCCTTGCACCCCTAACCCTTTAGGAAAAAAACCCAGCTTTAAGACTTGTGGACTTCAACTCCCAGAATTCCTCCTCTTGCTCTTCATCTTGATGTGCAGATGGGCAGGGGAAGGGAGTTGGATCCGGTTCTAAACGGCACTGTAGATTTGTGGAACCTCTTCTATAGAAGAGGTTAGAACTGGCAGGGACCCAGAAGAGCAACAGGCAATGGCTGGCATGCCCGGAGAAATGGCTCTATGTGCCACTTCCAGCACACGTGCCATAGATTTGCCATCATGGGTTTAAGCTGTCTAAACATTGGCATTTATTTCTAATCAATGCCATATAAATACTACTGTATCCAATAATATAATGTGCTACTAATATATTATTGTTTATTTATTTATAATCTTAAAACATACAAAAACAGCTATAACTATATAACAAAATAACAGCATCCACAAGAAGGTCTAAAAAAATTTCAGTACTCAGCATACTACTGCGTACTATATAGGCTGCACTGCACCTCTTAATCTCCGAGCCTGGTGCCCAGTCATATCCATAAGGCCTTACAAAAGGTCAGTCAAATCTGATCTCCAGAAAGATGATGTTGTACAGGACACTCAACATAACAGAGAAAATGCTATCTCTTCTTAAAATTACATAAAGCTAACATAAGATTTATTGTTGCTGCTGCCAACAAGTAGCCTTTGAGAGCTTATTATTGAAGAGATGACCTGTGATGATGTGAATAGCCCTTGGGATCATTGAACTGATTTAAATCACTGAACAATTAAAAGCAATAGCATATCTGGAATTATTTACTTCTAATTGACTTTATATTATTCTATATTAATTCTAATAATATACTCTCTAATTGAGGTTGGCAAAATATTTATTGGCAGAATATTCATTTTTAAAAATGATAATCAGCCTGAAGTCAATTATTCATAGTATTTATTAAAGAGTTTTAAAGAAGGAATTTAACTGCTAAATCAGACAACAATCATTGCCTTCACTTCTGCATTATATTTTTAAAATTAAACCAAAGAAGTGCTGTTAAATTGTAGGTTTTAAATCAGAGATCTGCCAGTTTATTTCTCATGAAAAATGTATAGAATTATTAGAATTGATTCCTATTAATTTTACAGTATAATTAAGGCACTTGTCAAATACAGTGCTCATCTTCATATATATTAGAAACACTGAAAGTTGTCTTGATAAGGTGGATATATGCTTAAATGAAAGACTAAAATATATTTTATACAATATTGTACTTAAGCTTTTGGAAAGCATTAGGAGCTATTGGAAGTCTGCACCTATGGAAAAATAATAAATATTTTAAGTACTCTGCAGTGAACTCCAATAATTCCATTCCTTGGCTCTTGTTTTGTTTTCCATCAGTACAATTGTAGCAAATCAAAATATAAAAGCAAGCCAATATTAATGTAATATTCATATAATATTTTTCGAAGTAAATTAAGGATTTCCATATGGCATCTCAACAGTATACATTACAGTGCTATGTTTTTATACAACAGGTTCTATCAAAAATATGGAACAATTATATTTCAAACATGCTGCTCTGATAGATAAATGGACAAAGTGCTCGCATGAGAAAATTCTGTGTGGGGGGGAGTTTGTGTGTGGGAGTGTGTGCCTACACACATAGACACAAACACACCTTGGAATTTCCAGTAGCATTGTATCTAGCAACAATCTATTTCACAAACTCAGGAAGATGAAAATAAATGCCAATTGATACCGTTCAGTTGCCCACAGATTATAATTTATCTTTAAGGTAAAATAGGATGGCTGTGTCCTATTTTACATAATTGCTAGCTATTAAAAGGGCTACCAGATGAGAGTTCAACAGTTCAAGATGCAAACAAGTTTTAAAGAACTGCCCCCCAAATTTAAAATTAATTGTAAGAGCTCAGAGTCCTTGAAGCTACACATTAAACACGTTGACTAATAATTACCAAACTCTCTTATCATCATGGTGATAGTATAGACGCAAATTTAAAGCCATAAATCAAAACATAGTATTTGCCTTGGTCTTCCAAAAGGCAACTCCACTTTTGGGATTAGAGTTTTACTTAATGTGAATTTTAGAGGCACATCGAGACCAATTTGCTCATTTATTTAAGTAATTAATTAAATGCTAATTTAGAAATAAATCAATAGATGAAAGCATGGAAACAGTGCAAGTCTGGCTCTTCAGAACAAAGGAGTAGATTATAGCATTGGATTCCTAAACCTGTTTAGGAAGACAATACTTGATTTTAATTTCATTTAATCAGGTTTGATCCCATTCCAAAGTACCCTTTACGTTCTTACTTGGATATATTTGGGCCTCTTTAAGGCTTCTATTTGTCTCATATGTCAGACTATTGGGTCAGTGTACAAAATAGCATCCTTTATTTTCAAATTCTTTTTGAAAGATTTATATTTTCAAAATTCTTTCAAATGCAAAAGTCACATTTCCTAATGCATGATTTTTTTTAGGTGAATCTTTATTACCTTGGATCAGAATGCAAACAGTCTGCCCAAGCCAGATATTTTCTACACTCTACTCTCCATGAAAAAACATCAACTCAGAATATTGCTAAGTTGCTAGGCAAACACCTTTGGTTTCACAATTTCAGCAAGGAGGTAGGATGGAGAGGAGCCAAGTTTAATAATACTTTTTACATCCTTATAAAGAATGCAGTAAAACAGCACTACATGTTGTACCATGACACAGAAAGAACTGTAGACCCTCCTAGAAAATACATATGGCCAACAACCAAAGGAAAGTGTGACTTTTCTTGCAGTTCATCCCCTTAGTTGCAAAAATGTTAATGTAAGTTTCTGATCCGGCATAGGTCAGGAAAAGTGAAGACACATTGAAGGAGAAATCATTCAGTCATTTAACTTTCAACTGTCACAACAGGCATAGTCATGACTTCCATACAATTAGCCAAATGTAACCTTATAAATATTTAAGTTATATAAATATATATGATTCAGCATTCTGTAAAGTTCAGGGGGTTTTGGTCATGGACATTGTCCATAGTTTGTGTCCAAGTAACTTCATAAAGATCAGCAGTGGAAAGGCAGATGTGGTGTCCATTCACTGATACTCTGATTCTGTCTGCTATATGAAAAATGTTAGCAATAGAACAGTTAGCTCTGCTTCCCAATCTCCTTGTTTAAATATCACGACCATTCTTCTTTAAAATGTATCTGTCTGCAGTGCATATTTTCTCTGCCATCAATAGCTATGCCATTTTTCCTTACTTCTTCCGCTTGATCTAAATCATGTAGACTAAACTGGATGAAAGAACACATTTATTTGAAGAGAAAGTCTTCCAGAGCTCTTGCATTTAACTTTAAGGCTTTTACATTCCAGGTTCAGGAAGAAACCTTATTCAAATAAATGAGATGCATCTTTTTCAACATTGCTTAGGAGAGACATTTTTTTGCTCAGAATCTTTCATTTTGCTACAGAGAAAGGGCACAGATACTCAGTTGTTGTTGTTGTTGTTGTTGTTGTTATTATACAATTGTATCACAGCGGCCAGTTGTTTCTCCGGATTTGGCATTGGTTACTAGTCGGGCCCCACCCAGGGGCCTAGGACGTCGTAACATATTTTCGTAATATGCGTGCAGATCCAAGCAGTACGGCTTTTTGCATTTGACTGATGGTGATTTTGTCAATTCTTAACTGTTTTAAATGTAATTCCAGTGCTTTTGGAATAGCACCCAGTGTGCCAATTACCACTGGAATTATCACTGCTGGTTTGTGCCATAGTCGTTGAATTTCGATTTTTAAGTCCTGGTATCTTGCAATTTTTTCATGTTCCTTCTCGGCGACCCTGCTATCACCTGGTATTGCGATGTCTATGATTGTGACCTTATTTTTCTCAACCAGTGTGATGTCTGGTGTATTATGCGCCAGTATTTTATCGGTTTGTATACGGAAATCCCACAAGATCTTGACCATCTGATTTTCGGTGACTTTTTCAGGCTGATGTTCCCACCAGTTTGTTGCTGTTTTAATATTATAATTTTTGCACAAATTCCAATGGATCATTTGTGCTACTGAATTGTGCCGCAATTTATAATCCGTCTGCGTGATTTTTTTACAGCAGCTGAGTATGTGATCAACAGTTTCATCAGCTTCTTTGCAAAGTCTGCATTTGGCATCATCAGAGGATTTTTCGATTTTGGCCTTAATGGCATTTGTGCGGATAGCTTGTTCTTGCGCAGCCAGGATTAGTGACTCTGTTTCTTTCTTTAATGTACCTGTTGTTAACCATAACCAAGTTTGTTCACTGTCCACTTTATCTTTTATTTTTTCCAGAAATTGGCCATGCAGTGCTTTGTTCTGCCAACTCTCCATTCTTGATTTTATCACATCTTTTCTGTATTCTTGTTTCGTCTGTTGGGCCTTCAGTAGATTTTTGTTCTTTACTTCGATTAATAGATGTTCTTGACTTTCTTTTAAATAATCAGCCAGTGCATGTTATTCTTCTTCAACTGTTTGCTTCACTTGTAATAATCCTCTGCCACCTGATTTTCGGGGCAGATATAGTCTATCAGTATCACCACGTGGATGTAAACTGTAGTGCATTGTCATTAGTTTCCTGGTTTTTCGGTCCAAAATGTCCAAATCAGCTTGTGTCCAGTTAACTATACCAGCTGTGTATCTTATAACTGGTATTGCCGAGGTATTTATGGCCTTAATTGTATTTCCACCATTCAATTTAGATTTCAAAATTTTCCTAACTCTGTTGGTGTACTCTCGCCTGACAATAGTTTTTACTTCTCCATGCTTGATGTTATCCAACTGCAGAATGCCTAAGTATTTGTAGGCTTCATTTTCTTTGCATTTAATTAATTGGCCATTGAGCATTTCAATTCCCTCACATGCAGTGATTTTGCCCCTTTTTATGGATACAGTGGCGCATTTTTCCATGCCAAACTGCATTGAAATATCGGTGCTGAATACTCGGACTGTGTTTGTCAATGATTGGATTTCTATTTCTGACTTTCCATAGAGTTTCAAATCATCCATATATAGTAAATGTGAAATTTTTTCAGCTTGTTTGGCTGTTTGGTAGCCTAATTTCATTTTTTTAAGATTACTGATAGTGGGATCATTGTGATGATGAAGAGAAGAGGTGAAAGTGAATCACCCTGGAAAATTCCTCGCTTGATATTAACCATTCCGTAGATCTCATTCCCTACTGCCAACTCAGTTCTCCATTGTTTCATCGCCTTTTCAGTAAAGGATGTAATATTTTTGCTAATGCCAGTTGTTTCTAAGCATTTTATGATCAAACTATGTGGCAGTGAGTCAAATGCCTTTTTGTAATCAATCCAGACCATATTCAAGTTCGTTTTTCTGTTCTTACAATTTTCTAATATCATTTTATCAATTAGGAGCTGTTCTTTTGTGCCCCTGCTCCTTCTTTTGTTGCCTTTTTGCTCTACTGGCAAGATGTTGTTTGTTTCCAAATAATCCATCATGTTATCTGCAATAATGCCTGTGAGTAATTTGAAGGTTGTTGGCAAGCATGTTATTGGTCTGTAGTTTTCAGGTGTTGTTTCTTTAGTTGCATCTTTCTGAATCAAGTATGTTTTTCCAGTTGTCAACCATTCATCAATTTGGCCCTTTTGTAAAATTTCATTCAGTTGCCTGGCCAATATTGCATGTAAACTGGTCAGATATTTGAGCCAGAAACCATGTAATTGGTCCTTTCCAGGTGATGTCCAATTCTTTACCTTTTTAACTCGATTTTTGACCATCTCAGTTGTTATTTCTAATACTTGCATTTGTTTGTTGCCAATGCTTTTCTCAAAGTCATGTATCCACTTTGCTTCCTTATTGTAGTCCTTTGCATATTATTATTATTATTATACAATTGTATCACAGCGGCCAGTTGTTTCGCCGGATTTGGCATTGGTTACTAGTCGGGCCCCACCCAGGGGCCTAGGACGTCGTAACGTATTTTCGTAATATGCGTGCAGATCCAAGCAGTGCGGCTTTTTGCATTTGACTGATGGTGATTTTGTCAATTTTTAACTGTTTTAAATGTAATTCCAGTGCTTTTGGAATAGCACCTAGTGTGCCAATTACCACTGGAATTACCACTGCTGGTTTGTGCCATAGTCATTGAATTTCGATTTTTAAGTCCTGGTATCTTGCGATTTTTTCATGTTCCTTCTCGGTGACCCTGCTATCACCTGGTATTGCGATGTCTATGATTGTGACCTTATTTTTCTCAACCAGTGTGATGTCTGGTGTATTATGCGCCAGTATTTTGTCTGTTTGTATACGGAAATCCCACAAGATCTTGACCATTATTATTATTATTATTATTATTATTATTATTATTATTATTATTATTATTATTATTATTTTAAAAAGCTGATAACTGAATATGGTAAATGCAACTGTAAGTTCAATCTGATCTGGTAAATGTGTCTGTGAAATAAATCTATTAAGTTCAAAAAGAGCGCTCCCAAGAAATCAAGCTGGAATTCAACTTTGCATGTATCAACTTTCTGCATTAATCAATCCACTGATCACTTATGTCATAGGTGTAGAGGTAGAAGAGGGACTCTGCATTTTATTCTCCTTTTCTTGACTTTGCATGCCTCCTATTGTGTAGATGGCTATTCTCAGAACTTTTGTCATTTCCTTCCTTTTTCTTTTCTGACTTTCACTTGTGCTGTTCAGTTGACACCCTTCCCATAAGAAAGTACACAGGTTTTGGTTATAAATAGATTTAAGAAACTCAGACTTTCCCATGACCTGTCACTGACTTTCCTGTACAAGTATGTGCTTAAATTCTTCCTGAGGCAAATCATCTTTTTATTATAGAAGAAAATATATTCTTATTGTCTATGGAGATTCTCAGTCATCCAGGTCATGGTTGTCCCAAAGGTTCTTTTTTTTCCCAAGGGGCAACTGGACTTTCTTGGTTTTTATTTGAAGACATTTCATTTCTCATCCAAGAAGCTTCTTCAGCTCTGACTGAAGAACAGAAGGTCAGCATCCAGCATCCCCTCCAGAGGTGGGTTACTCCTGGTTTGGTCCAGTTCAGCTGAACCGATAGTGGTGATTTGGCCTGGATCGCTGAACTGACAGTGACCAAGGCTAGCCATGCCCCTGAACCAGTTCCCTGGTCTCTTCTGTTGTTGCTGTCATGTTTCTGCGCATACACAGAACAATTTACAGTCAACTGTGCATGCACGAGAAAAGCATGTGAGAAGCGAACCGGTAGCAACCAGTACAGGAACCCACCCCTGTTCACCACTCTCCAGTCAGAAGTGAAGAAGCTTCTTGAATGAGAAGCCAAATGTCTTCAAAGGAAAACCAAAAAGTCCAGTTCCCTCTTGGAAAAAAGCACCTTTGGGATATATTGCTATTGGGGTTTTTTTTCTTACCAATATCACAAATTACAGATGTGTGGCTTAATTTGTTTAGCTACAATATGCCACAGAAAATCAAGATTCTTTCAACATGAGCAATTCCAGATAGATAAATAGAGACAGACAGACAGACAGACAAAGAAAGAGGGGGGAGGGAGGGAGGGAGGGTGGGAGAGAGAGAGAGAGAGGGAGAGAGGGAGAGAGAGAGAGAGAGAGAGAGAGAGAGAGAGAGAGAGAGAGAGAGAGAGAGAGAGAGAGAGAGAGAGAGAGAGAGAGAGAGAGAGAGAGAGACCTTTCCCGAATTGGATTATTTTTTTCTTCTCTATTTATTCATATATATAAATGAAATGAGTAGGTAGAACATGAGGGAAAATGTAGAACATCTGTCACTTTATTAATGTTTATACAAGGAACTGAATTAGCTTTTGTTAAATTGGTTTGTCAATAATATTGCTTAATATTTTATAACCTACCTATGTATTTATCAACTCTTGTCATACCTAACATACATGCACATCTTTAGCTATGATTGATGGAGGTTTACTTAGGGCTGGCACTCCATGCTTCTCTTGAACCTATGCCATCAACACATCCCAAAACTCTCATTCCTCCTACCTCCAGAACATAAATCTGGAGGATATGCACTTTGAGTGGCAATCCTAATATCCAATCATTGCAACAATACTATCCATTGTCAATATTGGATTCAACTTCAACTATTGGATCTGGAAGACAATGAATGTTATTGTTTGCCCAAAGGCAGCAAAATATTTGTGCAAGCCCTGGGTTGGAAGGATAGGTAGTGTTATAAACAAAGAGAGAAATAAAAATATAAAGAAAGAGCAGTGTTTGTTCATCTCGGCAACTTTAAACAGTACGAACTTCAATTCTCAGAATTTCCCAACCAGTTGAAATTAATACAACTTAAAATTGCTGAGATTGAGAAACATTTTGGGCACTTTTCAGATATGTTGACTTCAATTCCCAGAATTCCCCAGCCAAAATTGTTGCTGATAACAATATTACAATTCTTCCCATTGGAGGAACCCAGTTTGGGATAAAGTGCACTGGTTTAAGGAAGAATGCATGGCAAGAGGGCTGTTTTTTAGCAGACTTTCCCAGAATAAGTGACTGATGAGTAGGTATGAATTTCTGTGTAAAAATAGACAAACCAATCCATGTGCTAACATTTTGTTTTACGTATTCTATCATAAAGCTATCATGTGCTAATTGTGCAGTCTAGATTTGATCTGCTCAGGACCTAAAGGACAGAATTATACACTCCTTACTTCGCAATTGCAAATCAATCAGATTATCTATATTTTATTTATTTTTTCTACAGATTACATGTTGAATAAAACTGTTCTTGTGGCATGTGCTGGATATGAGATAGCCATCATTCCATTGTTTTTCTTTTGCACTGTATTGTATGCTATATTTCTCAAAACTAAATCCAGTTAATCCCAAGGTACTTCCTATAATTGAAAAGTCTGATAAAACAAGTAAAAATGCAACCTAAAAAATCTTGGAGGGAATCAAATGAGTGTTTGCATGCAAGATTTTAAAACACTTGATATTTTTAAATAAAGTTTCATCTCAACCCAAAAATCAATAATTCTTTCAAAGATCAAGAGATGTTTTTCTTTTAGCTTTACAGCTAACACTTGGAATTAGGATACTAATCTCTACTAATCTGAAAGTATTTAAGATTACTTGGGAATAAATATGAATAGAAAATAGAAAATGATTTAATGTCTTAGACCATCATTGCATGCACAAAATAGCTAGTGAATAGAATTTGCTTAATACAAATTGACATATAAACCAGAAAGAGTGAGCTTAATTACAAAGCAGCTTTCCTCTCAGTTTCTTGATTTATGTAGGTGGCGTGATTTCTCCTAGCCTACAATAATTCTAATTATTGGATTACAATTATTATTATAATTATTATAATTATACAATAATTCTAATCATAATAAATTGGAAAGAATGGTAATTCAGCAACAGGCATAAGGTTTGCTTCATTTTATTTACAGTAACAAGATCAGCACTATCAAACATGCATGAATTGTAAGATTCAAAATTAAAATTGAATTAAAAGTGATTGGATCCATCCAGTGATTCCATTCAACACTGAAAATCCATAAAGATACGACAATAACAAACTGTAACCCAAAACCTATCAAGTTTAGGTGTGTTATAAAAAGCATTTGGGACAATCCCTAGTTTTTTATATGAAGTATAGGAATAATCCTCTCACCATCTGCATACAGCAAAAGAGTTAGAATTTTGCTATTGAAAACTGAAGGATGGAATCCAAATCCCAAATTCAAAGAGGAAAGTGTTTTTTTAACATTATTGACATGTAACAATTGTGCATAACACAGACTTGATTCATGAAAAATTACTCCCAGTAATGAGAATAACACATGTTGCAGTAACTAAAAATGATTTGCTATCATTGTGTGTGTGTTTGGTCCTGTAGTGGAAAAAATGCATTATCAAATAATAAAAATATGAAGAATTTCTATTTTTAAAGATATCTTTTCTTATTGCTAACTTGACAAAAGTTTGCTGAAACCAAAAACAAATTGAATTCACACTGAGTCAACAGGAATTTGATATCACACAATGTTGAGGACATGACCTGACCTTATCACTTTTATAATCTGATTGGGAGATACACTTTGAGTTTATTATAAGATGGATGTAAACATATAGATGTTTGAAAGAAAGAAAGAAAGAAAAAGAAAGAAAGAAAGAAAGAAAGAAAGAAAGAAAGAAAGAAAGAAAGAAAATTTATCCTGTCAAATATATCCATAAGATGTTGAATTAATCATATTATGTCATACTTTCAGAAGAACAATAAACTATTCAGAAGGCATTTATTCCAGGCAGAGCACGCTTGGGCATGCGAGCCATTGTCCTAGGTCAGCTGCAGCGTGCATGCACACGCCAGCCAGCTTATTTTCAGCCTTTGAAGGGCCTCCTAAGGGCCAGGGGGGGCCGCTTTTGCCCTCTCCAGGCTTCAGGAAAGCCTCCAAAGCCTGGGGCGGATGAAAAACGGGCCTACTGCAAGTTCAGAAATAGGCCGTTTCCAGCTTCTGGAGGGTCTCTGAGGGCCGGAGGGAGGCTGTTTTCACCTCCCCAGGCTTTAGGAGGGCGGGGGAGGACATGCACACATGCACAGGGGGCACGCAAGGGGGATTGAATTATGGGCATGGACACACGTGCATATTGCACAGCCGCACATGCTTTTGACCCCCCCCCCAGCCAAAAAAGGTTAACTGTCAGTGCTCTAGAGCCTCAGATGGAAAAACTGTGAGATATTGAATTCTCTAGAGAAACAATGAAAGATTCCATTGTCTAGCCACACTGTAATGCCATGTACAATCATGGAGGGAAAGGGTTGCTTGAGAAGTGGGAACATTTATTGAATTTTACATAATGCAGTCTTTGGCTATTAGAAGGCAAGTCTTATATTTGAATATGGCCTGAATTTAAAGAATATTTGAGTCCAAATCCCATTTAAAGAAAAAGAATCTTTCATACGGAAAATGGAGGATTTGAAGCTGGCATTAAAGCAGTGATTGGAAAGCTCTTATAAACATTTTATGGAACAAAGAAAAACATAAACTTGTGATTTATGGATTTGATGATTAGAAAGGATATATAATGGAAAGAAGTAAAATTAGCACTTTTAGAAAGAGAAAATAAAATGTAAATGTATTTGTAACTGCTTTTAAAAAGATTGGAAGCTGCTTCTTTATCATTTTTCCTTTTCTTTTTTCTTCTCTATTTTTTATATTTTTTTCAGTTACTTATTACATTATGCCCTCTGCTTATTTCTTTCAAAATGTCTATTTTTTCTCTTAAAATCTTTAAATAATAATAATATAATCAATATAATATAGTTCAGTATAGTGTAACATAGCATAATATAATATAATAAATATAACATAATCAATATAATAGTAACATATAATAACAATAGAAATAGCAATTGCACTTAGACTTATATACCACTCCACAGTGCTTTACCGCACTTCCTAGGTGGCTTACAGAATCAGCATATTGCTCCCAACAATCTGGTCTTCATTTAACTGATCTTGGAAGGATGGAAGGCTGAGTCAATCTTGAGCCAGTAAGAATCGAACATCTGGCTGTGGGCAGATTTAGCCTGCAATACTGCATTCTAAGCACTACACCAGCACAGGAGATTTGACATAGAACCAGGCATCTGCACTGCACCAGCATGGGAGATTTGGCCATCTAGAACACCATCTTTCCCACTACAGTTATCTATATTTTTTTATTTACAGTTATTTTCATGTCTTCTACTTTCATATGAAACATTATAATTAAATATATGGCTTCTTACGGTGCATAGGTCATCTTAAGTCTTCCCTATTTCCCACTAAGCAAAGTTCTAGACCTGCTTAGAATGTAAAATACCTTAATATGGTCTACCTAAGAATAACAGTTTCTTCAAGGCTTCCTTTCACATAGTAAAAACAAAACATTCACTTACATCCAAATGCCTGTTCTATTCTCTTAGGCTCATGTCTCTTCATATTAATAACTACTTAGCCAAAAGCTGGGAGTGGCTGCCCTCCATATAAAAACATGCATTAGCATGCAGATGGAAAATTTATGTGCCAGCAGAAGCATTCATTATTTGCTCTCATTATTTTGTGACTTATCAAGAATAATGAATCATCAAACTGAACTGGCTCTTACATCAATCTTTATTTGCATAAACTGTATGCTAATAAACTATTGTAGCTGAACAAGTAGGTAAAAGCTTTATGTAAAGCAAAGAATTCTGAGATGACAAGAAACCTCATTCGTTGATTATACAAAACTCCCCATTCTATTATCAGTAAGTTAATGAGTAACATTTAGAATTAATATTGTACAGAAAATTTCCCTGCATTTTTAAGCAGTTCTCAGTCTCTTGGATGAAATAGAATTTGCATTCAAAATCCCTTTCAAAAGAGAAGAGGCAGTTAATCAAATTCTCATGGGTGATGCATAATGATTTTCAACTTACTTAGTTACTAGGTGGCCCAGGGGTGTATTTGAAAGTCCTGCCTTTCACAATGAAGTCACCTCTCTAGCAGCTCTTTCTTTCAGATCTTCAGTTAAATCCCAAGGAATATATTAGAAATGTGCACACTTCTTAAATGATTCAGAAGGGTTTTGCGGCAGTTCTTCTCTACTATTCAATAAACAACCTTTTATTCGTGATTGTGACTGAAAAAAGATGCTACTACAGGTAGTGTATTTAAAACTGTCAATTCTTTAAAGTTATATAACTCTTAAAGGAGCCACAATCTGATCCAGGCCTGATTTACTACGTACCCTTAAGATACTGTTGTACTTAAAAGCCAAAGAACTTCCTCGTCATCATTATTGAAGTATGCTCAACCTTAGAGAGCTTCATTTTTTTTTCCTATTGGACTTTTTCAATTTTGGAATTCTGGAACACAAAGGAGGCTTCAAAGCAGCAGTGAGATTCACTCACCTTCCCTACCAGTTCACAAATGTGAGTGCGTGCGCATGAGCACCGCCTTCTGTGCATGCGCAGTGCTCGCACATTACATTAGGGCGTGTGGGCGGAGCCTCCCACAGCTGCTGCTCCCAGTTCACCCAAACCGGAGAGAACTGGCTGAATACCACCTCTGCTTCAAAGAAATAAAAAGATATATAACAGAACACAATACAGCACCTTCTTCATTGTCTAACAATAAAATAGGTTTACAAAGACCACCCATCAAAATTCAAGAGAAACTTTCAAACGTTTAGAGTAAGATAGAAAAGCAGAAAATTTCTGACAAAAGATTTTTGCAGCAGCAAAGTAGAATGCTACTCAGCATTAGTTATGGGAGATTAAAGGATACAGATTTGTCTCCTTTAGATTTGAAATTGTTGGAGAAGCAGTTATTGAGGAAACCCACCTGAAGAAAAGCAAACTAAAGAGGGAAGAATATCAGGTGGTCACATCATCAAAACCCAGGGAATTCTTTTCTCCAATTTGTATCACCATAGATGGGGAGGGGGGGAAATAATGAAATGAGTGCTGTGATGTCACAATGTAAGTTCTATCCCTTTCTACATGTATCCATGTCCCCCTGGTGTCAGATTTTGCTTTCTGTCAACAAATAGAAAACTCAATGCAGTGGTGGGTTGCAGGCGGTATGCCCTGGGCATACCGGTGCCTTCCGGGAGCTCTGGGTACCATTCCAGTACAGTGCTCCGGAGGGCCCACCCACCCACCCGAGCTCCTTACCTGTATTTGAGCTCTTCAGCGCTTCTGTGCATGCACACGGAGCACACAGCACCTGTGCAATGCTCCGATGAGCAGCTGGAGTGTCACGGAAGCATCACAGAGGTAAAGACGCATGCCCGTATGTGTGCATGTGAGGGACGCCGAGCCTCGTTGCACCATACTGGTTGCCCCGGGATCCAAAACCCACCACTGATTCAATGTCACACATATTCATTTATCAGTCTATTCTATCCTGCTTTAGTAGGTTCCTGCTCTTTTTAAAATTAACATCATTTAAAAATATATTGCAAACAAAACAGGCATTTTTACAAGTGAGTATGCTTAAGGAGGTGCTTCCCTTAATGTAGATATTTATCCTAACATGTATTTTAAACACCTCTGGTACCATTTTCTGAGCCATGAAACTGCCACATGTGGAAAAGTAGAAAAAAAATCCAAAGTTTGTGTATAAACTAGCAGTGCCTATAAAATCACTTACATAGTGTAATTCACAAAAATCAAATTGTTAGGCATCTCTATCAGAAACTCGAATTTATGAGAAAATCCATTTATTCATATTTAGAATAATATATTCCATTGAAGATTTATTTATTCCACTCAATGCATGCTGCAGCTTTTAAAGATATCTCTTACTTTTGTTCACCTTCAACATCAAATGATGCCCTATTTTCTTTGAAACAGCCTTCTCTGATTCTGCACTGGGAGGTTGGCCTACATATCCTTAATCAAGAACATGTCAACTGTCCCACTCAGTCACCTAGCAAAGAAAGACTCCTGGCTATTTGTTCTGTCAAGAGTGTAGTTTACTGAAGCTTAAATGAGTACAGAAGTAGCATAAACTGAAGTTCTGTCCTGTCTCTCCCCCCCTCCCCCCTCCCAGCATCCTCTGGTTATCTCCAAATGTCCAAATGCTCAGTCCCCAGTTCTGCATATCATTACTTGACCTTGGCTGGCTGGAACTTTTCACATGGTTCAACTGGGGTCCCATCCCCCCCGCCTTTCCTTACATTCCAATCTCCTTCCCCCCATGCTAATGTCAGGCTGTCAGCTCATGGAGTTTGGATAGCTGAGATGCAGCATGACAGCACCACTTTTGATTGTATACCATTGAGAATTTTATGAACCAAGCAGCAAACGAATAATTCTCCCTGGGTTGCTTAATGCTAACGCAGACCAGGTAACTCACTATAGGAAGAGATTGCAAAGTATTATTATTTTAAATGCCATAGCATATAACACAACGGGAATAATTCTACAAGCGATTTGATATGATCTGACATAAAACTCACTTTACAGATGTGGATTGCTCAGACACTCAACTGTAAGTGAAGTTGATTTGCATATTTTTATTTATTTATTTTTGTGTTATTATTTATTTTGGAGTTGTTAAATAGCTCAAAGTTGTCTTCCATTTAGGCACTCCTTACAAAGGGGTGTCAAACTCAAGGCCCAGAGGCCAGATCCGACCCACCGGGTACTTAGATCTGGCCCATAGGGCCACCCTGGAAACAGCAAAAATGGGCTGGAAACAGCAAAAATGGCCTCTACCAGCAAAAATGGGCTCCCGAGTACCGTTTTTGGCTGTGACCACCTCCTGCAATCCTCTGCCAGTGAAAATGGAGCTTGGGAGCCTGTTTTCGCTGACAGAACACTCAGGCCACCACAGGTGCCCCCGACATGAATGACATCGAGCTGGCCACCCTGACCATGCCCCCCTACCCCAAGATCAAAGACAACCCTGATGTGGTCCTCAATGAAATCAAATTTGATACCCCTGGCTTAGAATAAAAAGAGTGTCTCCAGTTATTGGATTCAGTATTCTTAAACTATTGCAGTAGAATAACAACTTTTTTCCAGGATGTCAGTTCTTAACATCATTTGCTAAATTTAACATACATTCACCTTTAAAACTATATCAATGCACTCATGGTAGCAAGTAATAATAAATGGGAATGTACTACAATGGCGAATGTTGGTCATTGTTGCAGTAACAGATACTGATTATGCAATGTTTCATTCCATCTTTTCCACATAATCAGGTCAGAATTCAAAGCAAAAATATTATGGTGTTTTGTTTTATTTTTCCGAGCCAAAATTCTGTCTCATGCCAAGAAAGAATTTCAAGAAAATTGAAAGTTCTGAATGCAATATCAAAGTAATATGTTACCTGAAATTTCAGACTGAGCGCTGCTGCCATACGTATTGGGATATGAAAATCAGCTTTTCATTTTGTGGCTAAACAGATTTCAGTCTTGTCAATTGATTTATCTATAAGCATTTCATGGAATTAAATTGAAGCTTTGGACACTGATGGTGGAATAGAATGTGCTGTTCTAATATGGGATAATGTCTCTCCTGGGGACAGGTCAATGCTTTATAAATGATTTTAGCAGATTTTTTTTTGCATATTCTCATTTTCTTTAGCACATCTTTCTGTTCAAGTGCCTAGATCTGTAGCCCATTTTGATTAAATGTCATCAGGAATTGTTCCTGGATGATTGCAACCTACATTTTCCAAGTAGAAGAACTTTGAGAAACATGCCACATTTTTAGGTCATTAAATACACCATTTTTTTTACAAGAAGCTGTGTAGTTCCCAGTACTATTAAGTCCTAATCAACATTACATAAAACAGCCCATGTAGATTTAGATTTTTAGGTTTTAGACTGTTTTTATTCTGCCTTTATTATTTTTGTAAATAACTCCTTAGAAGTATCTACTAATCCTTCCTCTTCTTATTTTTCCCACAACAACCCTGCGAGATGAGTTGGGCTGAGAGTAACTGGCCTAAAGTTATTGAACTGGCTTTTATGACTAAGACTGAACTAGAACTCAGACTTTCCTGGCTTCTAGTCTTGACCAAACTAGCTCATATATGACACAACATGACTAGCTCATACATAACACAACTGACATTCTCCGTTGGAAGACTCTGTCTCCTCCAAACAGGTGAGGATAGACTTCCTGGCCTTCCATCATCTTCAATCTCTTCTTCATCATTATATTGTTTTTATTGTTGACACCTTTACATCGTCTACACTGCCTTTGGATTAAGGCTGTAGATAAATCCCATAAATAACTAAAATCAGTGTATACACATTCAGAAATGACCAAAATGATTGTCTTGCACAGGAAATAGTCATGCTCCACGAAGCAAGAAACCAAGAAATATGCCTTCTGTTGCCTGAAGGTCCACCTTTGTATTCACTTTCTTATCTGTTTTGCTTGTTCTTCCGTGTAACAACTATGTCCATCTCCTGGATTTGCCTTGCCAGGATGATGTCCCTGCTTAATACTTCCACATGTTCCCTGGTGAATCCAGATAATCATGCCTCCTGAAATAAATATGTTGCTCCTTTATTCAGCTTGTTGAAATGATTTGTTACTGAAGAAGAAAGGAGTAACAACAAAACAAAGAAATACTGTAGAAGCCTTAGCCAACAGTAAAAGCTTCACACTGGTAGTGTAGGGTATATTAAATTTATATGATAAAGTTTGTTTGTTGTTTAAATAACCTTTGAAAATAGAACATGATATAATGACTTGAGATCCATTAGAAATTGGTGGCTGCTTGGCAGGAAGTAGAAATACATACTTTTAGGAATCCATATCTAGTAGCTTTAGCATATTATTCAGCTGTATTCTACTGTACTCTACCTGATGCTGCATGAGAATGATAGGACTTGTAATTCACCAGCATCTTAATAACTGGGTCGCTATGCAATAAGAAATCACATCTACTACTACTGATTTGTTGCAAAGTAAACTACCTTATGCAGATCAATCTTAATGCCAAAAATATTTTAGCTATTGCCAGGAAGAATTAGCAATAATCAAAGAATAATATAGTCTTGAATTAACAAGTTATTCAGTTTATTGAACTCCAATGGCTTCAGAATTTTTATTTTAGAATGTTTAGTTTATGCAAAACATCTGGTATCACCAGAATATACAACTGCTTTTGTCCCAGTGGCCTAACTTAAGGTTTGGAAGACATGCTCAATGCATACGCCCAAAAGCGGATGAGTCAGAAGAGACAGAGCAAGATTAAAACTAGATAAATAATAATAAATAAAACTCACAGTTTGGAAGCAACTTTGGAGAAGGTTGTAGCAGCTTATCCGAAACTGGGAAGATCACCTTCAATATAAATTTCCAGAATCCGAGTTGCCAAGACAATATACTTTTATTTTTAGTAGATATACTGCTAGGTATAAAAAAAGCAATAAACCCAGTATTTATTGAAACTCCTATAATGAACATATACTTTATGAGAGAACCAGAATTGAAAAGAGAATCTCATTATATCAGATCCCATGCTGTGCATGTAGAAAAACAACTTCAGTCCTCTTTAGCTAAAGAAATATTCAATGTCAGACATCATAAAGATTTCTTCCTGAGATTTTAGTGAACTGCCATCACTTTGAAGACATCCTTCAGTAAAATAATCAACAATCTGAATCAAGCCTTTCTGACAGATTCCCCTCCCCACTCTTTTCTATGGAGGTCAGTTTAATATGTGAAAGAGTGCTGTGCAAAGAAATTATCCTGCATATTTTTTCCAGTTCCTACTCAGTGGGTTCTAAGAAAGATTTTGCTTTAGGATTTATTTGTTTTTCAAAGAAGAAGAGAACTTCAGAAAAATGTTCACATCAAAATGAAAATGCATATATGAATTTAATTTAATTTAATTTAATTTAGGCTAAATAGGCTAAACATACAGAAGGATCTTGACAAACTTGAACATTGGGCACTATCTAATAAAATGAAATTCATTGCTGAAAAGAGTAAGGTTCTACATTTAGGCAACAAAAACGAAATGCACAGGTACAGTATAGGTGGTACCTTACTCAACAGTAGTAACTGTGAAAGGGATCTTGGAGTCCTAGTGGACAACCATTTAAATATGAGTCAGCAGTGTGCAGCAGCCGCCAAAAAAGCCAACACAGTTCTAGGCTGCATAAACAGAGAGATAGGATCAAGATCACCTGAAGTGTTAATACCAATTTATAATGCCTTGGTAAGGCCACACTTAGAATACTGCATTCAGTTTTGGTCACCAGGATGTAGAAAAGATGTGGAGACCCTAGAAAGAGTGCAGAGAAGAGCAACAAAGATGAATAGGGGACTGGAGAATAAAACATACGACGAACGGTTGCAGGACCTGGGTATGTCTAATTTAAGAGAAAGAAGGACTAGGGGAGACATGATAGCAGTGTTCCAATATCTCAGAGGCTGCCACAAAGAAGAGGGAATCAAGCTATTCTCCAAAGCACCTGAGTGTAGGACAAGAAGCAATGGGTGGAAACTAATCAAGGAGAGAAGCAACTTAGAACTGAGGAGAAATTTCCTGACAGTTAGAACAATTAATCAGTGGAACAGCTTGCCTCCAGAAGTGGTGAATGCCCCAACACTGGGGGTCTTTAAGAAGATGTTGGATAGCCATTTGTCTGAAATGGTATACAGAGTTTCCTGCCTAGGCAGTGGGTTGGACTAGGAGAACTCCAATGTCCCTTCCAACTCTGCTACTGTATTGTATTGTATTGTAATTTAGTACAGGTATTTTTCTGTGATTATCCTGTCCTTCACCATACAATGAGTTCAGTGGTGGCCAGTAGAAGCTCCTTGGCTTCTCATCTGCCTTTCAATTTCAAAGCAAGCCAAGGGACACTAGATTGCTCCATCCTTATAATTAGGAATGTTAAGGTTACCAAATAAATTTTAAGTGAATTTCTTCTTCCTCTGGAAAATCTGCCCACCCATAAATTTGGTGGAGAATTTGGAAAGTCTGTTTCTATCTAATGTTGAAGTGGCACCAGGAATATATTCTGAAACATAATGCTATCTCTAGCGCAATATTGCCTAGACTGGTTACTTGCAGCTGTTAGGATTCCGACCAATGCCCTAATTAAAACATGAGCCTCAAGCCAAGTTTCAAAAGAAATCCAGTAATTTATTAGGAGTTTCATGTTGGCACAGAACAACTGATGGCAACTCTGACCTCACTTGGCTGTGACCCTGTTTCCCCTCTCCCCCAAGGTGTGTCATCAGTCACATTCCCCAACGAAGCAATTTTGAGGGTTGTAGCTACATTTCCAGCTACTGTGGAAATGACCTTGATGTTGCTGGCTGGAATGTGCTTTGTTTTGACTGAAATGCAAGGTACTCGGTGCAGCTGCAAGGCTTGATTCCCCATCCCTCTGCCTATGGCAACTCGAGAGCAGGTCAGGCATGCTTCCCGAATTGACAGCAGCATTCAAGCATTCAAGGTCTTCTCCAGTCCTGTCTAAAGATGCCAGGGACATCCTAGATTCTTTTCCAAGTATTATCATTGAGTTATAGTGCAAGAGGCTGACACATTCTTGGTAGCATATCTCTGGATGCTGAGAACTTGGGCAACTGTTTGCACTGCAGAATGTTTGCACTGAAAATAGAGAATTATATTTAGCATTTAATAGTAATCCTGACATTGTTTTAATAGAAATGTTTTTTTAAGAAAAGAAGAAAAACCCTTGGTTGCAGATGGCAAGCCTAATCTACTTGATTATGAGATTCCAACCACAATGTTAATTGCCAAGAGGTTCATGGCTGCCATTAAAATAAATGAACTAGGTTTTTGCAATGGCTGTCTTTCGAAAAGCAGAGTTACCCTATTATCTTATAGTAAACAGTACACTGTTACAGAGCAGACATGTAATTAAGGCAATAGACGTTTTAAAAGGGGAGGAAAAATGCCCAGAGAATCTCTTGTTTTCTACCCACAATTCTTCCACAACTGAATTATCTGTCAGACAATGTGATAGACTGTGCAACATATGGTTAGACCCTTAGATTAACAGGGCTGAAAACAGTCTGGTCTTTCAAGCAGAATTCTGCTATTAAAAGACTCAATGCTTTTTGCACATTAGGGTTAAATTAAATGACTCGAAATAAAATTAGGCTTTAGATACAAGCCTTCCCAGAACTGCACCTCCATTCATCATCCAAATGGTAACTCTACTGCAAAATAGATTAGTTGTTCATGATTTCAAACTACAGAGAATGGTTGTATCAATTTGCAATGCATTTCAATTCTAACAACCAAGGAAAGAGGTTGCCTAAAATACCGATCACATTTATGTGTCGCAATAGTTTTGGGAAAGAAGCATGTGGACTTTAGCTATCTCTAATCTGCTTCTTTGGTACACTGTAAAAATAAAAAGAAAAGATAAAATAGTGGCATTAATCAGAGCATAAACATTATTGAAAAACAGAAAGTTTTATAAGTTAGTGGAATTTATGTACCATAAGGCACAGGAAAATATGAAAAGATCTGAGGGGCTTAAAATAAAAAATATCATATTCTTTGCATTTTGACTTAATTCCTGGGTGGTTATTTACCTCTTTCTTTGTCATTTCAGTTTTTACAGCCTCCCTCTAAGCAGCATCTGAAGACTGAAATCACTATAACAAATGAAAGAAAGTACAAGGAGAATAATGTGCTGAAGATGAAAGGTGAACCTGGCCTGGACCTCAAGCTGTGGCAATGAAGCTGACACCAAACCAAAAGATGTTTTCAGGAATCCTGACAGAGGCTTGATCCAAGGATCCACACCTTTTGGTAAGCCAAAAAATAAATAAAGCCTGATTGCAGCTTAGTGCAATGTATGAATTCTGACAAAAATGTGTCTAGGTGCACGTATAGTATATAGACATGTTTCTTCTTATATCAAGACACAGAAATGTGAATGCAAATTAGGTTTGCTGAAGCCTTTTGAAACCAATGCTTACTCCATAAATACATGACAGAGGAGATCGTAGTGTCCCTAAAGCTGGTAATAAAAAGTAGGTGTTGTCTGTATTGGCTAATCTCCCCTTGGCAGAATACCAGGTGTCCAGGCTGATACTGTATGTTGCTGCAATCCTTGGAATAGCTAGAGGGGAGAAATACACACACACACACACACACACACACACACACACACACACACACCACGTTTCCCCAAAATTAAGACAGGGTCTTATTTTCAGGGAAGTCTCATTATTTTTGAGGTGTAGGAGGCAGCGAGAATGGTCTTTGTTGCAATATTTTCAGGAAGGGGTCATTTTCAGGGAAACAGACTACATACATACATACATACATACATACATACATACATACTACAAATATAGTATGCATGTATATACGTATATACATACATGCTATACACACACACAGACACAGACACAAAGCGTTCTGATTGGGTGTGTGTTTTGTTCTAACTTGTTTGTCTTGGTTTGGTCCAAGTACTTTGTGTATTGTATTAACCAATTTCAACCAATTTGGATGTTATGGTTTATGCTTAACGGGATGTGTGATCTCAACTGTTGTTGCTTATTCAATGAACCATGGTTAAAGTGAATAACACCTTTGTATGAAAGGTGAACCCTTCCTGTACCCTTTATGCAAATTAAATGAAGTTTTCAAACCAGATTCCTGAATTCACCTTATGGGTTATTAAGATAGAACTATAAAAACAGTGATACATGCAGAAACCAAGGTAGGACATTTCTTTCTGCTATAGTTGCTCAAACTTTTAAAAAATGTTGGTGTGCCAGAAAATTGGGATGATTGGGAAGAGAGGACCAGGAAGTTTTCTTCTGAACTTAGAACTCAAACTATCCTGAATGAGAGCTGTTCTGCCCAGGATTCTGTTCTAAAGATTTTGGTTTTTAATTCAAGCTTACCCTAAATTGGGTTTTTGTCATTGTTCCAGAAATAAAGTTTTCACAATTTCTTCCACCATGCTTTTATCTGTTCTAAAAAGGATAGATGACTGTACCATTCTAGAAATTCTAACAGTGGGACAATATAATCCCTGCCATCACATGATCTAGTTTTTTGCATTATGACATCCAAATTATTCCAGATTTCATTGTATTAGCAATTTACTAACAAGTTGTGTTCAAGCCCTAACTGCCTCAGTGCCTTAATTTCAAGGTTGGTCTTGGAACTCTCTGGGGAAATAGAGTTAGAAGTTGCTGCACTTGAGCTGGGAAAACAAGTGGAATGTATTATTTCCCCAACACCTCTGATTAATGGCTAGAATTATCCCAAGAAGTCAGGGGAAGTCCAAGTAAAATAATCAGAGGATCTTATTTAAGAAGCATTAAATAACAAAATTTAGTCAGGACAGTGCATGGAGATTTTGATCTTCATTTATCTCTGTGGGTTAGTTAAATCTTACTCTTATCCTTATTTCTCTGCACAAATAAGGCGTTATGTGTAATACCTGGCTGCAGCCAAGGAGATTTATTTTACTTTTCATTAACTTCTAAGAAACTGAAATTTAGTTTGGAAGAGGAAAACCTTTCCTGGCTCATTAATTATAGCAGACCAGCCCCATCTTGTGTTCTGCTGAGAAACTTGTGTGTATTTTTGTAAAATGGGATTTTTTTTTTAGATCATATAGATTAGATTCCTTTTTTAAAAAAATAAAGTTTGATTTTGTTTATTTTGTGTGACATTGACATATATCCCAAAGGTAAGAGGAAAGGCGTAACACTTCTAGACACACTCCTATAGGCTACAGGGCAAGGAGATCGTTACTACAGGTAATTCTCAACTTATACCCACAATTGGGACGGGGATTTTGGTCACTTAGCAATTAAATGAGTCATCATATGATCAGACCTGATTTTTACAAGCATGTTTATCATGATTGTTAATGAATCCTGTTAGATAGGGTGAATGGATGAGACAGGACTCAGGCTTCAGAGACAAACAACCTCTCTTTATTAGACAACTATTTACAATTCCAGCATTGGCCTGTCTAACAGCAAGCCCTTTTATAGGGAGCTGTCAGACAGCTCAGCCAATCGGTTTTGAGTATTTTCCCGTTGGAATGGAGGACCTTGGTGGAGCCTATTGCTCCAGTCTCAATAGGTAACAAATCCGACTTCTCCAATTGATTTTGCTTGCCAGAAACCAATTGAGAAGCTTACAAATTATGATCACATGACTGCAAGATACTGCAGCCATCATGCATGTAAATCAGTTGCAAAGCACCTGTATTACAACCATGTTACTCCAGAGATGGTACAACGATAATAATTTTGGGGCAGGTCATAAGTCATTTTTTTTCAATGTTATTGAAATTTTGAACTGCCGTTAAACAACAATTGTAAATTGAGGACAGTCTGCATTTTTCCCATTTAATGCTCAATTTCAAACCTTCATTGACAATGCACAACAGGTGTACAATGAGATTGGCTGAGTCTCCCTTAGTGCAGCTCCCCGCCCCCAACATAAATAGATCTCAATAAGGAAGCGAAGGTGAAGTGAAGGAAAGACAATCCCTAACCCAGTAAATCATACTAACAAACACACAATCCTCTATACTAGTGGTGGGTTGCAGGTGGTACGGCCCGGTACGGGTGTAGCGGCACCCTGCAGCACCCTGTACCACTCCAGTACGGTGCTCCAGAGGGACCACCCGCCCACCCGCACTCCTTACCTGTCTTTAAAGTCTTTGGTGCTTTGACACATGGCATGTACAGCGCCTGCGCTACACTCCACCAAGCAGCTGGAACCTTGCGGAGGCATCGCTGGATGGCAAGACACATGTGCACGCTGCGCGCAATGTGGATGACCATTTGGAACGGGATCCGGAACCCACCACTGCTCTATACATATGTGTGTATAACATTACATTATAATACATTGTATCAATATGAACCTGTTGCACGCTGCGCCGGCCCTGCAAGTCTATCATACTACATACTTATGATGTTACATTGAATTCAGGAGTCTGACATCCCATGGATAATACATCAGAATAGCAGTATAAGTTGGAGGACTGCTATCTGTATCACACACCAGTGTTAGTGGAAGGGTGTCAGGTGAGACACTCACCGAGAAATAGGTAGTAGCAACAGTAACTTTGATAGCAAGGCAAAATACCAAGAAGCCACACTTTAGTGGTGGGTTTCAAAAATGTTTACTACCAGTTCTGTGGGGATGGCTTGATGGGCGTGACAGGGGAAGGATACTGCAAAATCCCCATTCCCTCCCGATCAGCTGGGACTCAGGAGGCAGAGAATAGGTGGGGGTGGGGCCAGTCAGAGGTGGTATTTACCGGTTCTCCAAACTACTCAAAATTTCTGCTACCAGTTCTCCAGAACTGGTCAAAGCCTGCTGAATACCAACTCTGTTAAGGTTCAGTTCTTGGACATGGCTCTCACTGACCTATCATTGCTTAGTTAACATTAGATCATTTGCAACAAAGATGTTGATAGAATCATAAAAATAATGATCATAAAAAATTTGAACATCCCAGATGGGTATTGATCTATTAGCAGATATAAATCTATAGAATGAGTCTTTCCTGATTTATTCTCAATAAAATAAAAAGCACTGAAATCTACTACTGTAGAAAGAAGGAAATCCAATGAGATGCATCCTCCTCCTTCTATCTCTCTAACATCTCAAAGGCAAAAATGCCCATAATTTTCAAATGTTTGCCAGTATAAACAACTACTATTTTTAACATTTCTTATATTAAACAAGTTTCTAGTTAAGCTCTGGTAAATCTCATGCTATCTTTAAGAAGAGGCATTCAAAAATATAACTCAAATATAAAAATACCAGACATTCGCTCTGATAATCTTTTTGGTCTTTAAATCTAGACACACAAAATATTTCAAGACATAACTTAAAAAAACAAAATTTCTCCCAAGGAGCTTTCACCAGTAGTATTTAAGGCCAACTTATAAAACAAAAAATGGAATGAATAGATCTTGCTAGAGAAGCTGTCCTTGCAAGTTATATCTAACCAGTGCTGGGATTGTTAAATTACCCACCAACCCCCACTATCAAAGTGGATCCTTGATGCTGCGCTGCAATGGAGAAACAGGCAACGGAGCGGCCGGCATGAAGGAAGGAGAAGGCAACTTTCCCTCCTCCTTCCCTCGTGCTAGCCGCTCCATTGCCCATTTCTCCATTGCAGAACAGGGCCCAGGATCCACTTTGATTGTGGGGGGAAGGGGTTAGTAATTTTCCTGGCCAAACTAACCCCTTAGTCTACCCTACGTTGGGCCAAGCTTCAATCATGCTGCCAACGTAATTCCTCGACCCTCTCACTTTTGCCTGTAGACTTACCAACACTCCATGCACGCAGATCCATGGGTGGAAATTCCTCCCTCCATTTCCCCCCAATTCTTCACCTTCCCACGCAAGCTCTCTGGAGCATCAACTCCTTGTCTCTTTGGTAAATCCCCCTCCTCGTTCTTTGGGAACCTCATCACTTAAAAGGAGCCACGTCCAGAAGATTGAAACAGCCACGAGACCAATGTGCAGACAAGCACCCTCAGAAATAGCCTTTCCCGGGGTGGGAATTTAACAACCGGTTCACCCAGGGTCAGGTTGGCTGTCGCAGGTTGGCTCATCCTGCATGTGCGGCAAAGCTGGAGGTCAGGGATGGGCCATGCCTCCTACAACAGCCAACCATGTCTAACCCTTACAAGCATGCCTGGTAATGAGCCGAGGTGGCGCAGTGGTTAGAGTGCAGTACTGCAGCCACTTCAGCTAACTGTTAGCTGCAGTTCGGCGGTTCAAATCTCACCGGCTCAGGGTTGACTCAGCCTTCCATCCTTCCGAGGTGGGTAAAATGAGGACCCAGACTGCGGGGACAATATGCTGACTCTGTAAACCACTTAGAGAGGGCTGAAAGCCCTATGAAGCGGTATATAAGTCTAACTGCTATTGCTACTGCTATTTCATTGAGATTGTGCATTGTATAATATGCTATTGCTATTAGAAATAAATATCTATCAGCAAAGAATGACCCTAGTCTACAACCTATCTCAAAATCTAATTTAAAATTGAGGTATGTGCTTTTGGAAGTTGAAGTGTTCTATGTCTACATGTGTGTTTCTGTGACCATGAATCTGACCTGAATGGTATTTAATGAAACAGACTTTATAATGATAAAATAAAGGAGACTAACTTAAAAATATATAAATTATTGGCATTAGCAAACTCTAGCTCCTAGCTAATTACAACCTACTAGGAGAAGACTCCAAGAGCAAATTCCAACCTCAGGCCTTTTCTTATACATTCATAAAACGCAGCTCACTGTTTGCTGTTTGGTTTTAAGAAGTTACTCTTCATGGACAGACTGACATAGTTCTATGGCTTCTATGTCTTTTTCTTTTTTCTGTACATACATTGACTTTGTGCCTTTGGCCTGTATACAACCTGCACACCTAGACTGATTCACCCTTGGCAAAACCTTCTAGATGTGTTGGAACGGCTTCTGAGTCACTGTGCCCTATTCTTCAGTGCCATTTGGTTGTCCTGTTTTTGTGGTTACAATTCTTTGATGCTTTATCGTCTGCGCAATCCAATCCAAATAGTAGGGTGCCTTTCTATAGGGTGCCTTCTCCATATTACATTCCTTAACAATAGTTGCCATTAAATCTTACTTCTCATAATTTCACTGTGGTGTAGTTTATTGAAAACAGATTTAACTCCAAAGATAAGACCATATAAAACATTTTAAATGTTCCAATGAGTGCCTTTCCTTTGCCTAAAAGACAGTTGAATCCAGTGGTGGGTTTCAAATTTTTTTAGAACCTCTTCTGTAGGTGTGGCCTGCTTTGTGGGAGTGGCTTGTTGGCCATGTGACTGGGTGGGAGTAGCTTGCCAGCCATGTGACTGAGTGGGAGTAGCTTGGCAGTAATTGACTGGGTGGGAGTGGCCAAATTGTAAAATGTGGTGAAACTCACTTAACAACACTCTTGATTAGCAACCAAAATGTTGGCTCAGAAACTCTGGCATTTGAAGCACGCAAGTCTTAAAGCTGTCCCTGGCACCCCTAACCCTTTAGAAAAAAATACCCCAGGGGTGTTCAAACTTGACAGCTTTAAGACTTGTGGACTTCAACTCCCAGAATTCCTCCTCTCGCTCTTCATCTTGATGATGTGCGGACGGGCGGAAGGAGAGAGCTGGAACCGGTTCTAAACGGCACTGTAGATTTGTGCAACCTCTTCTATAGAAGAAGTTAGAACTGGCAGGAACCCACCCCTGGTTGAATCTTACAGGGCTTCTCCTGGCTAAAGTGATTTTGTCCAAGTAATAGTGGGTTTATGTTGATTCGGTTTAGCAGATTCTCTTTTTCATTAAGGAATTTAGGTGATGTTAAAATGAATTAAAATGGATACTATAAGCAGCCCACTTGCTCTGACACTCTTTATTTCTTTTAGAGTCTTTTCTTGTACAGGTAATCCTCAACCTACAACAGTTCATGTGGTGACTGTTCAAAGTTACAACTTCACTGAAAAAAGTGACCATTTTTTTATACTTATGACCATTGCAGCATCCCCATGGTCCTGTAATCAAAATTTGGATGCTTGTCAACTGGTTCCTATTTATGATGGTTGCAATGTCTTGGAATCATGTGATCCAGAGATGGGTTCCTACGGGTTCGCACCGGTTCGGTGGAACTGGTAGTGGAAATGGCAACTGGGTCTCCAAACCGGTAGGGATGGCATGCTCGCCACACCCTCAAACTGGATCCCCGTCACCGCAACATCTTTTTTTGACCTTTTTAAATGTTCTGCGCATGCACGGACCTTGCGCACATGCACGCCCGCAAAATCACACATGCATCAAACCGGCAGTAATACCAGCAGAAACCCACCCCTGATGCGATCCCATTTTGCCACCTTCTGACAAGCAAAGTCAATGGGGAAGCCAGATTCACTTAACAACCATGTTGCTAATTTAATAACTTTGGCGATTCACTTAACAGATGTGGCAAGGAAAGTCGTAAAATGGGGTAAAATTCACTTAACACATTTCTCACTTAACAACGTAAATTTTGGGCTCAATTGTGGTCATACTTTGAGCACTACCTGTACTGGGTAAACAGAATTGTAAGGACCCCTCTAGTCTAAACAGTTTGTCTTGTCTCCCTTTCCTTTGACAATTGGTTACAAATGATGCAAGTGTTTTCTCCTATTTCTTTGACCTTACGCAGAGATTGTTGACACAGAACTGCAGCTTTTTCTTAAACATTACACATATTATAGTCTTGCAAGCGTTTTACCATAAAATCAATTATCTTCAAGTAAATGTCGAGCATGGAGTGCCATAGCACTCCTATTCTTCTCTTCTTGAACAGCTGGCCAAGGATTGCTGCCAGTGCTTCAGTAGTCATAATAAATACCAGTCAGGTTAATAACTACAGATAGGCCTATGCTGCACTATGAATGTCTCCATCTTCCTTACCATCTAAGCAGTGGTGGGATTAAAAAAAAATGCTACTGGTTCTGTGGGCGAGGCTTGGTGGGCATGGTTTGGTGGATGTGGCAGGGGAAGGATACTGTAAACTCTCCATTCCCACCCCACTCCAACGGAAGGTTACTGCAAAATCCCCATCTCCTCCCAATCAGATATTACCTGACTTCATTCTAAATGAAAAAGCAAAAGCAATTGTGTTTACACACAGAAGAACTTATTTAGCCAGATAATAAGCTCTGTAATATCTTTTTTCCCCCAAATGTGGAGATCAAAATGTAGATAGCAATTCAAGTACAGTCATCCATGAACATAGACGGCAATAAGATTTCCTAGATCATTTTATTTCAATCCTTCTGAATGATTTAAATAGCAGCAGCCTTTCCTTTCCTGATGATTCAAGCAAGGAATTCCACGGGGAACCGTATTTGGCTTGGAGAATGGTTCGAGCCAAGTACCCCTTTGAAGCTGCTTCATGAGGCGATCCCTTCATCCACCCTTGCTTCAGCTGCAGCCCTTCTTCCAGAAAGCTTCTGGCCCTGCTGGGTGTAGCTCCAAGGCAAGGCAAAGCAACTGGCTGAGATGAATCACGTCAAGGCCATTGCACAAAATGCCCCGAGGCAAAGTCAAACTGTTTCACACAAGCCGAATTTCAGGCATGGCATTTGAGTTGACATTTTCACGGAGCTATCATTTTCCACCCTAACTCTAAGATCTCTTCCCTGATTGTTCACTCAGTGCTAATGCTAACGAAAGGCGTATAGAATCAGCAATTTACAGTTAGCTTTTGCAGGATCCTGCCCTTCGCTTGGGCTACAGGCTATAGATTAACTGAAGCGTCATCCCTCTGCATAGCTCTGCCCATTGCTCAAAAGGTTATTTTTGTTAACAGGACATCAGGATTTTCTCAGTTCTTATAAATGATGTTTCCTTTTAAGTTTGCATTCTTTCCATACTCTAAATAGTGCTTTAACGACATCCATTATCCTCTTATGCAATGTTCTCTCCATCCCTTTTACCCTTGGACTAAGTGCTGTGGTCTGAGCTGAATATTTTGGGAGACTATTCATTTTCCTGTTTCCTTTCAGGTCTGCCAATCTTGCCCTGATTTTTATAGATCTCGTGTAGGCATAGCTTTTTGCCTGGACTACAGATATTTTAAATGCATCTTTCAAAAACCAAAATGAAGCAACTCATTGCTCCTAGATTTTAGCTTGGAAAGTTCTGTTCTATTTCCCATGCCTGCTAAATGTCTTGAGTGTTTAACCTAAATTTCCACATACTCAGAGCTGGGGTGGAGGGATGGCTGCAGCTCTTTTTTCCTTGGGAGGTAGAAAGCAGCTGTAGGAGAAACCTCATGACCCCAACTCTACGAAGAAATTAATGGCTGTTTTCAGCCCTTTGATATAGACCAGGTCAGGAAACAGTCTTCTTTATTGAAATAAGGTATAATAACAGAAGGGACATGGTGGCTCAGTGGCTAAGATGCTGCGCTTGTCAATCCGAAAGGTCACAGTTCAGCGGTTCAAATCTCTAGTGCCACATAACGGAGTGAGCTCCCATTACCTGTCCTAGCTTCTGCCAACCTAGCAGTTTGAAACAGGTAAAAATGCAAGCAGAAAAAAATAGAAACCATCTTTAACAGCATTCCGTGTGCCTTTGGCATTTAGTCATGGCGGCCACATGACCACGGAGACGTCGTGGAAAGAGCTGGCTCTTCAGTTTTGAAACAGAGAAGAGCACCACCTCCTAGAGTCAGGAACAACTAGCACATATGTGCGAGGGGAACCTTTATCTTTATAATAACAGAATCTTGAAAGCCTGAGAATTTCTCTTTCCCTGTCTCATACATCGAGTCAAGGCAGTTCAAGCTTGAGTTTCTTCCTCATCCTCGCCTGTCTTTCTAAACCAGGCTGATAGTTTTTAATGGCTGTGAAATCTTTTCTTCATGGCCATCTCTATACTCCTCTATATCCAGAAGCCTATGATTGTAGAGAAAAGTGGCCCAAGAGAAAACACCATCTTGCACTGCCTAGCTGTTAAGGTCTCCATGGACTCCAGGACCAAACCTCTTTCTCATATCAGCCCGACTTAAGAATTTTCTTCTCCATTTGAACCAGTGAAAGAATATGGAAATAAATTACTAGAAGTAGAAAAAAAGATCTTTAAAGACTCAACCTTCATGCCTTGTTCATTGCAAGCTGGTGGACTTCCCACTATTCAATATGATGACTTAATATGAGCCAGCAGTGTTTAGCAGCAGCCAAAAAAACCAATACAATCCTAAATTGCATTAACAGAGGAATACAATCAAGGTCAAGTGAGGTACTAATACTACTCTATAAAGCCTTAGTAAGACCACACCTAGAATACTGCATCCCGTTTTGGTCACCGCACTATAAAAAAGATTTTGAAAGTGCAGAGGAGAACAACCAGGATGATTAAAGGACTGGAGACTAAAACATATGAAGAACAGTTACAGGAACTGGACATGGCTAGTCTAGTGAAGAGAAGGACCATGGGAGACATGATAGCAGTGTTCCAATATTTGAGGGGCTGCCACAGAGAAGAACGGGTCAAGCTATTTTGCAAGTCACCTGAAGGTCAGACAAGGCATAATGGGTGGAAACTGACCAAGGAGAGATTCAACCTAGAAACAAAGAGGAACTTTCTGACAGTGAGAACAATCAACCAATGGAACATCTTGCCTTCGGAAGTTGTGGGGGCTTCATCACTTGAGACTTTCAAGAAGAGATTGGACTCCATTTGTCAGAAATGGTATAGGGTCTTCGGCTTGAGCTGGGAGTTGGACTAGATGACCTATAAGATCGCTTCCAACTCCATTAATCTGTTAATCTGTTAAAACCCCACATTCTTCGGATTGTTTTACATCATGGTGGGGGAGAAGTAATATTCTTTAAGTGTACAGCTACATGAGGACTTTGCACCATTTCAGAAGCTCATAACTTAGCAGAGGCCAAGATTTCTCTCCCACTCCTGTCCTAAGATACTTATTATGGAACCCACTTCCTACTAAGTAACAGCTCCTCATGTACTTGTATTACTTAGCAGGTTCCTTGAATGTAACTGGTCCGAGCTCCCTGTGCATGGTGATTCATTTCCTGGTACATGTTGTATTCAAGTGCAGCAAACACACATGTAACCAAGGAGATAGATGCTGGTGCCGCCGCCTATTTGTTGTGATAGCAAAACTAATATTGATCTCTATCAAGCTGCCTGAAGGCATATTAAGTTGTGCTTATACATCGAAGAGGTTGATAGAGCATAGCTGCTAAAGGATGCCGGAATTGAAAAAGTTACTAGAGCCAGAACAGGATTATCTAATATTTAAAGTATGCCACAAAACAAGCCTAGTCAATTTGAAATGCTAGCTGGTTGTGTAACTGTGGAACTATCTGGAGGGAAAAAAAGTAGGCCATTTCCAAGCTGTTTGGTTTAGTTTGTATTGTGTTTAGATGTTCCCTTATTTCTTAGGAATCATAGTAACAGAGCATTTCCTTCTTTTCTACCATCATTTACTATCTGAATTGGTAAAAAGTAAGGAGAAACTAGTTAATGTCTTCAATCATCATCCTAAGAACTTTATCAGCTATCTTCTGAAGATGTTGCTTTTTTTTCATACAATATTAATATATGTGAGCTTTTATAGTTGGTGGGAATCCTTTTTTTACACCATTAATATGTTTGTCCTGCTTTCTTCAAGAGACTGCAACATACATGCACACACACACACACATACATTTACATACAAATGTATACAAATATAAGTATGCACACAACTTTGCATCAATATACAGTAATGATTCCCAAATGTAAGACAATGATAAAACACTGGAAGCAAAGTGACTTATGATAGCTACAAATTAAGTTATTTAACTACTCTGTTGTGAAATACTAAGCATTTGAGACAATAATCCCAGAGGACCCACTATAGATCTTTATGCTGTGACCTCCACAAACAACAAAACTCTAGGACAAAATTTACAAGCTAAGATCCCAAAGCTACACCATCCCCTTCAAACGTAGTACAACCCACAAAACCCTTCCAAAAATTGCATCAAAATACACCTTTGCACCAGAAAGGAATTACCATTAAAAATATAGAACATTGCTTTATTTTTAATTATGTTTCATGTTCATTTTTGTTCACCCTTTCTTTCAATCTGAAATGAAAAGGACTCCAGTCTGCTACCCAAAAGTCAACTTTTGGTAACCCCCCAAAAATATTTTTAAATATTGCCTCCATGGGTTGAATATTGTAGATAGAACTATTCCAGTACTATCTCTCTGCTTTGTTCAATGAAGCACCGGCATACAATTAAAGCAAATAACACCTAATCACCTGTGTCTAGAAATACAGAAATAAAGGGTAAGGTGAAGACACTTCAGTGGTGATGTTTAGTATAATTTTAGTGTGAAAAATGACTCCCTCCTGAGAACTAGGTCAAACACAATGGAGAAAAAGAGAGATCTGAAACAATGCCTTAAAAGGAAACAAGCTGCAGGATCCTTTAAAAAAATGATCTTGAAAATTGGAGTAGATATACATTTTAGACCATGAGCCAATGTTTGGCATCAGTCAGAGCAGAAGGATTACTGTTTTGTCTCAGAGAATTACCAGATTATACATCAAAAGGTGCATTGACAACCGAAGCAATGACAGATAAAACTTTTAATTTATTCCCCCATATTTGACACAGCAGAAGTAGAGTTGCATGAGAAATAAAAAAAAGAGATTCATTACTGTATATGACAGGTAGGAAATTCTACAGAAACTTTTAGCAAGCCTGCCAAGGAGTTATATGAGTTTAAGTTTATATTGGATCATAGCTCCAAACCCCATATTTCTTATTTAAGAAATTGCTGTTAAGCGTTTTTCTTGTCATGCCACATCCCATTCCCTGAAGACTCATCTTGTAGTTGGCTCAAGCACATCAGCAAGACACAATTTACATTTTCCATACAATTCTTCTGAAATTCTCTTTAGCGTTCTATGCAAGGAGCAGGGGGCTTTCCAAGAAGTGCAGAACCTTGCAAAATCATACAGATACATGCACACGCAAAGTGCTCCCTTTTTGGCATAGTGGTACCGAAAAGATTCACCATCACTAGTCTAAGAGTACAGTAGGATGGAGCTCCGGCAAAGATTGAAGAGAACATGCAAAGTCCATCTTTTGATACTGAGTTGTAGCATCTGCAATAGACAAACTTTATAAGGGTACAGTGGTTGTTCATAGGCTACCAACCCACATATTGAAACCTAACCACGTGGTAGTACAAAGCATGTTGTCAGCCTCTGTTTTGCTGCTTTCTTTTTGGCTGCCATTGAAACGGGGAGGGGGGACATGGTATTTGGGTGAGGGAAGTATTCTGTGCAGGAGTGACTGTAAGAAGGGAGTTTTTCTCACCATCTACTGCGCATGTGGCAGGGAGAGGAGTTCCCGCCAAGGCAAACTGTCCGGCATACCAACCTGATGATGATTTTTGAAGATGTCTCCCACATGACACCTGTGGAGTGTTTGGATTGGACTATGGAATACGGTTACCAAGGGGAGGGGAATGGGTCACATATTGATATCTACGATTACGCACGCTTTTGCCTCAGATCCTGCTTTGCCTAGCTACTATCTACTCATGACCAGTAAAAGTACTCTTAATTCTGCAAAATGGAGTTGAGTGGTTTCTTTCTTGGTTATTGAGCGAAGAAGACCTGACATTAAGCAGGATCTGAGGCAAAAACATGCGTAATCATAGATATCAATATGTGACCGATTGTGAAATGATGTGAACTCTTCGTTTCTTCAGCCTCAAGTCAGTCTTTTGCACAATTCTCCTCCATAATCTGTCTCTCACTCTTTTGTTGGGTCTTCTTATCAAGCAAGGGACGAGCAGGATTCAAAAAGCCAATTGCTACTGATTGGAACTTGCTGTCAGCCAGTTTTGCAGACCAAGCCTAAAAAACCTTGCAAGCTTACCAGAAAGTTACTTGTCCTTAGACAGAAAGAGTTAACAAGTAGAATGTAACAAAAGGAGGGGGGGCAAAGTCCCTGGATCCCCAAGGTGATAAGAACACTCTCATTTTGAGTACAAATAGCAAACTGTGATTGGTCTCAGTGAGGAAAGAAAAGGTTGACCCCTTTGTGTAACTCTGAAGCAAGGACCTTTTTTTTGTTTCTTCTTTCTAAGCTCTTGAATGGCTTGCTTTGCACTCAACTTAACTCATGTACTGGATTTTGTCCAAGTACATTTTGTCTTTTGATAGAGAGCCAGCCTTCACTCAGCTGTGATGCCGTGGTGTTTTTTTTTTCCTTCCTCGCTCTTCTTTTTCCCCAATTCTCTCCCTCCACCCCGGGCCATTGTATCTCTCTATTATTTGTGCCATTTCTTAGTGGCAGCCAAAAGAGGGGCAGGGTAAAGGGAAGCATCTGATAGTGCGGATATGTTTGGCTCTAAAGCTCCCTGCGACCGTCTCCTCTTTGGCAATGCTCTCTGCCATCCCTGCTTAATGAGTTCTGTGTGCCGAAGTGTCCTGAACTGGACCTAGCTATGTCTAAAACCAGCTTAAGGCTGAAAGCATTTGAACTCTCCCCTCTGCCAAATAGCTTCCAGATGTGCAAGATACAGCCTTGCTCTGCACTCTGACTGAGGCTGTGCCAACATACGTCTGCACAATTCTGGTACAGAGAGAGCATGAAAGAGGATATTTTACAGCATCTGTTGCCTTTTCCCGATCTTCGCCATGTATTGCCGTATGTGGGGGTATTTTTCCTTCAGTTTATCCTTCCAATGTTCAAATACTGTGATTTTTTTTAAATAAACACTTTTTTTTCCCCACAGATGCTCCAAAAGTTTCACACCTTGTAGACTTGGCCCAGAAAATACAGGGCATTTCTGCTGCCACCATAGTCTATAATATAAGCTTCATTTTTCCCTGTTAACTCCCATTCATGTGTGATTCATGTGGCTGTAGTTATGAGTAATATACTTTAACATAAGCCATGTTCAGTTTTGGCCGGGGTGGACAACTATGTCAACTTTACAACCTGTGCTCTTCAACTTCCAAAATTAGAAATAGAATTCCCTGGCTCAGGAATTCTGAGAGTTGAAGTCCAGAGATAGTAAAGTTCCTGTAGTTGCATATCCCTGGTCTAGACAGTCACAGAAAAAAGGGATAGGAGCTAAGAAAAAAAGATTCTCCCCAATATTCCAAATATAAACCAATAAAAGGCCCTTTTCAGATTAGACAAAACTGCCGACATTTTTTAAAAAAATATTGTTTTGTGTTCTTCAGAGAAGGACAAGATTTCTCAGTTTGGGAATCTGGGAATTCTAAGAGTGTGTCACGGGAAAAACTCAGTGTGATGGAGTGTTTAATTGTTAGATTAGGATCAAGGAGACCCACATTTAAAAATAACAAGTTAACCCAGTGTTTTTCAACCACTGTGCCGCGGCACACTAGTGTGCCGTGACATAGTGTAAGGTGTGCCGTGGGAAAAACACCCGCCTATAGTCAATATAGGCACAGAGTTAATTTTTTTTAACATTTTCTAATGGTGGTGTGCCTCGTGATTTTTTTCATGAAAAAAGTGTGCCTTTGCACAAAAAAGGTTGAAAAACACTGAGTTAACCTATGAAAGTTGACTGGCATACTTTGGTTAGTTATTCTCTCAGCCCCACCTACTATTTTACCTGATTTGAAGATAAAAGCTGGTTTGAACTCTTGGAGAAAATGCAGGATATAAATATAATATAAGCTAAATAAACATTCTTACTAATTAGACGCCATGGGAGTAATCTACTGATACCAACTTTTAATGGAAAACCAGGTAAATTAACATGTTTATGCAAAGGTTGTACTTGTTATCATTTGTTTAAAAAGTAGACAATTCAGGGATTCTTTATAGACCGAATATTTGGGGTTTATCTAAACTCCAATTTATTATTGCCCACCTTGGTAATCTGTAGTTTTGAAGATCTCACTTCTCATTAGGAATCCTATGAGTTTCCACATTTAACATAAATGTTGTTTACTTTTCAAGCAAATCAGGGGTGGGTTCCTGCCGATTTTACTACCAGTTCGTAATGTGTGCGCAATGCACGTGCACTGTTCAATGTAAATTGTACTACGCACATGCGCAGAACAATTTAAAGTGAACTGCGCATGCACAGTCACTAAAATCCAAAATGGCAGCAGCCCAGTGGCAGCGAGGGAACCAGTTCATGGGCGTGACAGGCCTGGATCGCTGCCAGTTTTGCCTGACTTCTACTACCAGTTCAACCGAATCAGGCCAAACCAGCAGCAACCCAGCTCTGAACCAAATCCACTAAAAATATTTCCAACTGCAAAACATTTTTTAAAAAAACCAATAGTCAGTTTTAAGACTGCACTTTTTAAATATAGAAATCAATCCATTATATATGTTTTAGGTTTGCATCAATACAAATTAAAGGCAGGATGGAGAGATTCCAGTATATTTGCAATGACTTTTTAGTGCACCCACTAATGAATTTACATTTATCCGCCCAGTCTTCTCTCAAGGCTACAGATAATGATTCTAAAAAAGACAATCCATTGAAAAGCAAACTAATTAAATATTTAAATAATCATACCACGGCAATGAAGTAGTACATTATTTATTTCTTTTTAATTTTACTCTCAACACATCTCCATGTAGAATTTCAGATATGTGTAGATGTGCCACAAAAAGGTGTGTCATTCTGTTCTATCAGATTATTTTATATAATATTAATAATGTGCTGTGACCCAAAATTTTGATGGGTATGACCCATAAGAAAACAATAGAGTTGAAAGTTCTTGGTGGTCTAGTCCAACACCAACATCACTCCCATCCTCACATAACCATTTCTACAAGAAAAATTAAACAATGGATTACAGCTACCCAACATTTTTTTTAAGAACATGCCTGGGGATTATGTGGCCTAGAGCTATTGTGGAAAATGTAACCTTAAAGCTGTGGTTTTATTATGAGACAGACTACCCTTTACTTTTTAAATGAAAAGGATATCTCAAATTAAGTGGGACAAGGAGTTCAGTGAGCTCCAACAAAGGTATCAGGCCCATATTAAAGACTCAGCTCCTATTCTCCATTCTTTGAAAGCTTTACCCATGGAGAAGATTAATCACCGGGGGGGGGGGGAGGTTTTAATTCACTTCCCTTTCATTAAAAAGTAACACCTAGTAGCCAGAAAATAATCTTTGGAAGTAAAGTGTACACAGCTCAATGGGAAAATAGATTATAGCAATAGCACTTAAACTTATATAACGCTTCATAGTACGCTTTTTACAACCCTCTCATATTGTCCCCAACAATCTGGGTCCTCATTTTACCCACCTGGGAAGGATGGAAGGATGAGTCAACCTTGACCCGGTGAGATTTGAACTGCCGAACTACAGCTAGCAGTCAATTGAAGTAACCTGCTGTACTGCACTCTAACCACTGCGCCACCTTGGCTCCTCCTTATGAATTGTATCTGGGGGAAACTTTGGAGACTATTTGCAGTAGGAATTATCGCTTGTTTCTTCTGCTTCTATTTACAACATATGTCAGCCTACCAATTTGGGAAAAAGTCCAACCCCTGGAGCATGTTCAGTCTTATGGTATGAATTGGGTAGGCATGAACACTACAGTAGGTAGCAACTACATTACGGCATTCACTTATCTTAAATTGTGTGAATTAGAATTTTTATATAAAATTTAAAGAATAGTTGGGGACAAATTAAATTTACTTTTTAATCTTCCGTCCATGAATGGAAAGTATTTATTTAGTGTTTATTCCAGTCTATGACCAGTGAGTGTATCAAAAAGAAAATAAAGACATGAGACAAACAGTCCTACAAATAAAATATTCATGTCATAATGAAACTGCAGGGTTTGGGGATCCTCTCAGCTATATAAAATAAGTCATTAAGTCACTAAGCCAATGAAAATTGTTGCTTGTTGTCATAAAACAAAGCAAAATAAATGTTATTTTTACCACCAAAGAGCATGTTTGAAGATAGTTATGTAATCAGAAATAAATAAATTTGTCCTTGTTACGTAGAGAGCAAAAGAGGACAATAAACAATTGCTGGGAAGGTAACATCCTAACAAATGTGAAATATACTTTCTTAGCAAGGGAGAGACCTTTGGAAGGTGGCCATGAACATTTTGTGTGGCTGCTTTTTTTTCGGTGAACATCACTCCAATGGTCTGCTGCCTCTCTAGCTTTCTGATCAAAGCAAATCCCGTAGGAGGAGCTTCTTCAATAGATTAGCACGGTATTAATGAACACATGGAACTCTGGAAAGACTGAAGATCAGTATAATATAGAGTATAGAATAGAATAACTGAGTTGGAAGGGACTTTGGAGGTCTTCTAGTCCAACCCCCTGCTTAGGCAGCAAACCCTACACCACTTCAGACAAATGGCTATCCAACATCTTCTTAAAAACTTCCAGTATTGGAGCATTTACAACTTCTGGAGGCAAGTTGTTCCACTGATTAATTGTTCTAACTGTCAGGAAATTTCTCCTCAGTTCTAAGTTGCTTCTCTCCTTGATTAGTTTCCACGCATTGCTTCTTGTTCTACCCTCAGGTGCCTTGGAGAATAGCTTGACTCCCTCTTCTTTGTGGCAGCCCCTGAGATATTGGAGCACTATTATAATGAGTGATACCTATAAGTCCTTCAGCCACCTCAAAATTAAGGATGATACATCATACAAAAAAAAACCCTGCAGAAACTCAAATTAAGGCAGAATCATAGGGGGTGGGGGAAGCATAGGTTTCCTCTTGTTATGCTTTGATGTTGTCATGTAATATTGGCTGGATTTGTTTTTAGCTGTAAGACACCTTTGAATTTTTACCTTTGAGGGCATAAGAATCATTTACAGAAATAAAATATACAAATGTGCATGTCACATTAAAGTAGAGGATTTTAATTTTAACTTCAGAAATGAACTGGCTGTGAACTGATATTAAGCACCTAATATCAAAATCTTTTTGCTACCTCCCAAAACTTTAAATGGAGCTACACTAGGGGAGGAAAAGCAAGTTGTATGAAATATTGGACTAACTCATTTTTTATGCATCAAATCAAACATTGTGCTTCAGGCCAAGTTGCTGGATTAGTGAAAAAGGGGAGAAAAAGAGCTCAAAAGCCTCCAAATCCACATTCTTTCAGCTAACTGTTCTCAGTTTTCAACCCTACCCTTTCCTTAGAGGCTGTTATTCAATATTTTGACTATGGGGCATGGTGACCGATAAGCTCATTTTACCAATTAAATAAAAGCACATTGCTAGCTAGTCGCCAGATGGAATTATTACTGCCTAACATGACCTTCACTGGAACCCAATAGCTGATTTGATACAGCACCCTTCACTGGTCAAATGAAATATGAACTGCAGATGCAATAGGCCTTGGCTTTAGGAAACACAGACTTAACTCTGAATGCAGATGTGAGTTTTGACAATCAAGTGCTAAATTTCACCTCTTTCATTGTCTCAGGGATGAGATTTACCATCTCTTCAGTTCTGGAAAAATTGTGCTCCAGACAACATTTGATTGATAACTAACATGTAATAGTTTCCTGTATGCTTATAAAATGGGAGGAGAAACACCCAAAGTAAGGTGTATCACAGTTGTATCATTTTCCTTGTTTCCCATTTTTCTTCAACACCACTATTTTTTGTCCTACAGCAGGGGTCCTCAAACTTTTTAAGCAGAGGGCCAATTCATGGTCCCTCAGACTGTTGCGGGGGCGGACTGACTGGGTGGACATGGCTAGATGGTCATGTGACTGGGTGGGCAATCTAGCAGTCCAAACAATACACACAAATTATACTTTAATTTGCTATGTTCCTGGAGGTGGAAAGCAGGCTAGTGAAGGGATGTGGTTGCCTTGGGAATCTATGAAGGACCTCTCTCTCCCTCTCCCTCTCTCTCTCTCTCTCTCTCTCTCTCCCTCCCTCCCTCCCTCCCTCCCTTTCTCTCTCCATGTGTGTGTGTGTGTCCCTCCTTCTCTCTCTCCATCTCTCTCTCTCTCTCCCTCCCTCTCTCTCTCTGTCAGGGAGGCCAAAACGGGCCCATTTTTGGCCTCCCGAAACTTCTGCACATCCCGTTTTTTGCATCCCCAGCCTCCAGTACCCCCCCTCTCTCTCCGTGTGTGTGTGTGTGTGTGTGTCCCTTCTTCTCTCTCTCCATCTCTCCCTCCCTCCCTCCCTCTCTCTGTTGGGGAGGCCAAAACAGGCCCATTTTTGCCTCCCAAGGCCTTCAGAAGGTGAAAGGGGGCTGGTGGTGGTTAGGCAGGCTGGTGCGGGTGGGGCCGCCTTGTGGTCCCATGCGGGCCAGATTAACGGCTTCGGCAGGCCATATCCAGTCCACAACCTGTAGTTTGAGGACCCCTTTCTTACAGTATCTAAATTTAAGGTTTCCTTTACAAATGTATGTTATTCCCTTTCAGTATTCAAGATAGGGCTGGCTAGAAGTCTAAAAATGTGTTTCCTCGATGTCATTTAGATCAATCCATAATACTTGCTCTAAATCCAACACTCACTTGTCCAAAAGGCAGGTTGGGGTTCCTCTTTAGCAACTTCTTATGGAACCATGAAGTTGGAATGTGGGTAAAGTCCACTATTTGTAGCAGAACCATTGCAACAGCATCCTTAATCAATCAATCAATCAGAATACAGCTGGAAAGATCCTTGGAGGTCTTCTAGTCTAGCCCCCTGCTCAAGCAGGAGATCCTAACCATTTCAGACAAGTGACTGTCCAGTCTCTTATTTAAAACCTCCAGTGATGAAGCACCCACAACTTCTGATCACAAGTTTTCCACTGGTTAATGACCTCACTGTTAGGAAGTTTCTCCTTAATTCCAGGTTGCTTCTCTCCCTGATTAGTTTCCATCCATTGTTAGATGGATTAGTTTCCATCCAATGCAGTCCAGTGATTTCATTGACAAAACCAAAATCCAAATCCAGGTGAGACAAATCAGATTTTGATTGAAAAACAAGCATAAAACAAGGATAACAAAAACTCATGCCATTCCAGTTTTACCTTTATTGTGTTCCAAAATGTTTCTTCCTTCCTGAACAACAGGGACAAAGAAGGGAAAGAAAAGCTGCATTGAAAAATAAAATAAGCACTGCATGGTTGACCTGGCATCTGAATTAAATCTTTTGGGTATTTGGTTTAGTAGCCTTTTCATTCCATCAAAGGAATCCTTGGAACAAGTAAGCAGAACCTAAAATTAAGAAAGGGCATTGCTGGTAAAGCATTCTTTTCTAGACCTGATTCAAAGCAATCATTTCACTTGAGAAAAAAAATGTTAAAAGTTGTCAATCCCAAGTGCAACTTGAACCCAATTCTAAAAAAAAAAAAGGCAATTATCCAGGAATGAATTAACCTTTGCAAAAGGAAAGCTTAATTTTATTTCCATGGATTCTTTTTCTCCTTTTAGTATAGAGAAGGGCGCTATTTCTCATTCACAAAGCATATTAAAATCAAGGTCTTTGATACTACAGTGACATACGTAAGATTGTCTTTTTACAAAACAGGTAGCACAATAATATTTTTGCAAGGTTGATTCCCACAGGCATTAAAAGCCTAATGAAACAGCCACTATTTCGCCAGCATCTCTGCTGACCTCTGTCTTGAGTGCAAAAAAATCTTTATTTATTTTTGTACCTGAGGGGACACCTAGGAGATAATTGCATATGCAAACAATACTCTCATGCTGTTTCCCCTTCTTGAAAGTTATAAGTAACACAGGATGAAAAAAAAACCCCAAGTTTTATAGGATCTAGCACTCAGGGATGTTGGAGATCAATAAAGAATGACTCATTATCCAGAAGCACAAATGGAATGAATTTCTACACTAAATTCAAGATAGTGAGACCAGATTTTAGGGGAGAAAAATCAGACCACTCGCATACCTTTTGCCTTTCCTTAATTTGTGTCAAGAAAACCCTTCATTCAAGCCCCCACACTCCGTTGTCATAAATATAGAAGAAAAAACATTTCTATAAAGTGTTCAGTAGAAAAGGGACGCCGGTGGTTCAGTAGCTAAGACACTGAACTTGTCGATCAAAAAGATTGGTACTCCAGAATCCCTAGCGCCGCGTAACAGAGTGAGCTCCTGTTACTTGTCCCAGCTTCTGCCAATCCAAGCAGTTCGAAAGCATGTAAAGTGCAAGTAGAGAAATAGGAACCACCTTTGGTGGGAAGGTAACAGCGTTCCGTGCGCCTTTGGCATTTAGTCATGCTGTCCACATGACCACAGAGATGTCTTCGAACAGCGCTGGCTCTTCGGCTTTGAAACGGAGATGAGCACCACCTCCTATAGTCGGGAATGACTAGCACATATGTGCGAGGAGAACTTTGACCTTTACCTTAGAAACCTTCTGGGTCAATCTTTTTAGCTGGTGAGCAGACTTGGAATATTGAAATCCTCTTATGGGCACTTTCATAAAAGGCAGGGTCATGTACAAGTAACCATTTATCAAAAACAAACTGATGTAATTGTTTTTGGCCATCTTTTTAGGACTGTTTCTTATCAAGTCAATTTTCCATTATCTTTGGGTGGTAGGGTGGGGCGAAGAACTAATAAATGTCAGTAACATAGAGAAATCAGAGGCTTCCAGAAAGGGAATAAAACACAGTGAGTCTAAGTTTCTCCCAAACTGTAGTTCCTTCGAGCACCTCAGAACTTGGTCAGTAATTTCAAACCCTGCCCTTATAACATTATAATTTGATTTTCAGCTCACCTGGAGAATAAGAACTATATCCTTCATGAATTCTTGGTGGAGAGTGAGAGAAAACCATAGCAAGTATTGATTCAATGTTGTATTACATTATATGTTATTTATTTATATCCTTCCTTTATTATTTTTATAAATAATCCAAGGTGGAGAACATAGTTAATATTCCTTCCTCCTCCTATTTTCTCTACAGCAACCTTGGGAGGTGAGTTGAGCTGAGAGAGAATGACTAGCCCAAAGTCAACCAGCTGGCTTTCATGCCAAGGCGGCACTAGAACTCACAGACTCCCAGTTTCTACCCTGGTGGAAATGTCACTAAACCAGAGATGGGTTACTACCGGTTCGCACCGGTTCGGTGGAACTGGTAGTGGAAATGGCAACTGAGTCTCCGAACCAGTAGGGACGGCATGCTTGCCACACTCCAAACCCGTTCCCCAATCGCCACGACATTTTTTTTTACTTTTTAAAATATTCTGCGCATGCGCAGACCTATTTATAGGCAACTGTGCATGCGCACAAAATTGTGCATGCACCGAACTGGCAGTAATGCTTGCAGAAACCCACCCCTGCACTAAACAAAACTGACTTTCATTGATGCTATGTTTCTAGAATACTATTAAACCTATATCTGCCTTATTGTAAATACATGCTTGGTTTTTCTCTGTCTTGAGTTCGTAGTTTCCTTGATTCAAGGATTTAAAGTTTCATAGCCATAGAAAATAATATTTTAATTTACAGGACTGGAAAAGTCATTCTTTTAAATTCACTGTCAATTGGATGGTCAGAAATAAAAAGTCCACTAAGATGGGGATCATGAGAGATGGACCCACACTGAGCAGTGAGGCAATATAATAGCATACCATATTAATTATAACAGTGGTGTAGCAGCAAGAGACCATCTCATATAATAATGAAAAATATTTGGAATCACTGGTAATAGTGCTCAAAGAATGCTAGATTCATTCTCATTTTCTCTTAACACCAGCATTAGCTGATAACAAATTATGGGGCCACTACTTTCTCAGCTTTTAAAACAGCTGGATACACCAGGTTATTATAAAGCCATTAAAGAAAGCAAGTACAGCATTTTCTTCTGCAATGTGTTAACCTAGGCCAAAAAGGGTGGACTAAAAATGTCAAAAGACAAATGACTTTACATTGCTGTTTATGGGAGAAAAAATTCCTAGAAATGGAACAAAGAAGAAAAGGATTGCTACCAGTTAACAGCATCAGAATTCCTCTCTGAATATGACACAGTTAGTGAAGTCAGCTTATGAATGAAAGTAAAATCAAGACAAACTGAGCAAATTCCCCATATACTATATGTGGTAGCTCTGGGAAGTTGTTAAAAAAATAGAGATAAATGCCTTGACCTCTTTGAGGAAAGGTTGACTATAAATTTAATAAGAAAATTGTTAATAATAAGGCAATATTCTTTTAGCAAACCTAAATGCTCTTCATATTCCTTATAAGATATAGAAGTTCCACACAAACGAACATAGCAACCTGAAATTGCACAGATAATGAAAACTTCTGTTCTGAGATAGAATTAGCAAATCCAGCTTGAGAAGTATTCAGACCAGAGCAAAAATCTAAGGAAGATAACAGTAAATGTGTTGCATTCACGTTGCAGCAAACAGGCAAGGAGACTTGTCTTAAAGAAATGCTCATTATGTGATGTGATATGCATGCATGCATGAATGAATGAATATTTCAAGCAATTATAAAGACAAAGGATGGCCTCCATGTATTTTACATTTGGGAATTTATAATTTGGATCTTTACATTGTGCAAATGTGATGCTATTGCAATCTTGCACTATTGCAATACTCTGCACAGTTCATTTCTTCTTGCCTTGATTCAGATAAACTCAATGCAGCCAGTCCATACCAGAAGACAGAGTAGCCTCTGCTCCTCATGGCTATATTAATGTGCATTTCTTCAGCCCTTGATTCACCTTAAACTGCATTGCTCAGAAGCCAACTGCTAATCTGTTTCCATAAAGAAGCTGGCAAGTGATGCTCTTCTTCTGACATTATTCATGCAGGAAAAGTTAAGAAAAGAGACTGGTAGAATTTCCCAGCTTCATTTCCCCTCCCGTCAAATACCAGCAGCTTATGGGAAAACAATCCACCAGCCACTGTCCTTAATTAGACTGGGGAAGAGACAAGTTCTGACAGATACCTAGACTTGGAGTTTAGCAATCTGTCAAAACTTGCTGTGCTTCTATATAAGTATTCAAAGATAGCCCCAAATAGCCCAACTTAGTAGATACTAGCTGATAGACAATTTTTGGATAAGGGTTTAGCCCTTTGCTGAAATACTGCTATATAACACTCTTTTGAAGAAGAACTGAACCCATGTTCAAAAGTAGCTTGAAAACAGCTAAAAGCCACACATCTTTTCCTTCTCAGCCAGGCTATTTGGCAAAGAGATATGTGCTTAGATCCGTAATATGCTTATAAATAAATTCCACTGGATTTGGTGGGATTTACTTCTACCTAGATTTCAGGCTGGCACGATCTATTGGGGATTTCAGTAGAATTTTGAGATCCATGATCTGGAGCCAAATAGGTATAAACATGCACTTGGAATTTATCTTAAGAATCAAAACTGAATATCATTGCCAGACGGCACTGTTTCTCACTCTCTGTCTGTGTAGGAGGTTTTTTACTCCACAGCTCACTGGGTGGGGAGGATACAGATTCTTCTGCCTCCGCCAAGGATGCCCTCAGAAGCCCTGTAGAGGGAAGAGAAGGAGCCAAACTTTCAGGTTGAACAGGGGTAAGGAAAAAAATGTAGAACTGGTTGCATAGATTGGGCCATAACCATCACTGTATATGCTGAGAAGTTAGGTACATAGGAATCATTTCTTCAGTTCTGACACCAAAGCTACACAATTTTACCAGCAGACGAGCCAACCACTCCCAAGCAGAGAACTTTCTGGGTAAATTAGGTGAGAAACCCTCAACTCACAGGCCATACAACCCCTTCAGTTTTCTGCATTTTTCTTCTTGCAGTTCCCAATGCTACCTAGATTGTATGTCCTTGACATCTGGTTATAAACTGCCAAGCAACAGTAGTGCAATATGCTGTTTACTTGGGAATAAAAACAAAATAAAATTGGTATGCTTAGAAAATTCAGTTCCTCAACCCTGGCTCAGTTCTTCTGCAGGTACCATTCTGCTATTGACTCAACAATAGCAGGCTCAACCAGATAAAAAATATCCATCTCTGGCCTAAATGTGTCAATGCAGACAAACAAAGCAAGAATTAAAATCCACAGTTAAAGACTATATAACAGACTCATCTGGATGTCTTATGAACCTGCCATAAGAAAGCATGTAGAATGCCCAATTACAAAAATCCATGCCTTTACTATAAATTCTATTTAGAGTGAATGCATAAAAATTAGTTCCATCAGTGATTTTCAAGCTAAATAACTTCAAATGTGTGGAATTTAACTCCCAGAATCTCCCTGCTTGCATATTGGCTGGGGAATTTTGGAAAATAAAGTAACTAATGGTAACTAAGTTTGTGGAAAAAATGAGTTAGATTATTTTGCTCTGTTGCGATAGATAGATAGATAGATAGATAGATAGATAGATAGATAGATAGATGGATGGATGGATGGATGGATGGATGGGTGGGTGGGTGGGTGGGTGGGTGGGTGGGTGGGTGGGTGGGTGGGTAGATGAATATGAATAAAACATATAGCCATGGTCTGCTCTAATATCAGATCACCACCAAATGGATTTGTAACTGACAATCCTCATTCAACATGTAGTCCTTACTGGACCTACATCTATATGGAGGTAAGTAAGCAAGGAGGTCCCATATGGTCCCATTATAGGTCCAGGACTCATAAACATCTTCATAAACAATTTAGATGAAGGAATAGAAGGAGAACTCATCAGATTTGCAGATGACACTAAACTGGCAAGAACAGCCAACACCCCAGAAGACAGCCTCAAAATACAAATAGATCTTGACAGAATTGAACACTGGGCCCTATCTAAGAAAATGAAATTCAATGGTGAGAAAAGTAAGGTTCTACATTTAGGCAAGAAAAATCAAATGTACAGGTACAGATTGTGAAACCTTGGCTTAATAGCAGTAACTGTGAGAGGCTGACCCTGATCATCTCGATTACAAGTAATATTTTCAAACCTTTCTCAGCCTCATTGCTTCTGAAATGCATGACATTGAAAAAGGTCATTTCATAAGCTTCTTTAGAGGAAATGATTAGATGCTGTAATATTTTACGAGAGAGAAAAAAAAAGCCAGCTGTGCACACTTAAATTAGTTGTCCGGGCCTCAGTGGCCCTTAGCCCTTCCCTATTCTTTTCAGACAACTCAGATTCTTCATTTTCAAGATTAATCCAGTATCTAGGTATCCTGGAGAATTTTCTGGCGTTCATTTACAAATAGAATGAAATCTGACCCTGCTTAATTGTTTGCCTGACTGGAAAACATAAAATAAATCCAGAATAAAAATGTCAGATGTATACCACTAAAATATCCCAAAGTAAGGATATTACATAAACAGAGAGATTCATATATATGAATAAACTGATGGCCGTTTAAATAATTTTCATATACAGTAACTACAATGATGGACAGATAAGATGGCAGGTCTTCATACACAAACTGTGTTTTTATCAATGCTATACTTCCTTTTTGAAACAAGTGACAGTGTATCTCAAAACAGTGTGTGTGTGTGTGTGAGAGAGAGAGAGAGAGAGAGAGAGAGAGAAAGAGAGAGAGAGAGACAGAGAGACAGAGAGAGAGAGAGAGAGAGAGAGAGAGAGAGAGAGTTGAAGCTTACTAATGCCTATTTCATAAATTGATGAATGGGATGATTAACCTTATGTTCTCACTTTTGAACAGGGAGAAAGGTGCAAAGTATGAATTTGGGGAGATGCAAGAAAAAGGGGAAATTATTCATTCTCATGTAGATGTAGATGCTGTTGTAAATACTTCAATACTGGCAGTTTTAAAGAAGAGATGGATAACCAATCATCTGAAATGGTATAGGGCAGTGATGGCTAATCTTTTTGTCCTCAAATGCTGAAAGCGCATGAGCACATATGCCCACACCCATAATACAATGTGCACATGACCTCCCACGCACGCCCCTCCCCCCCATATGCATGCACAACCCCCCACCTCATTTTGGGCCTGGCAGGCCTCCATGAAGCCTCCTGGGACCAAATATGGGGGGCGGGGCGCCGCCCCCTGCACTGCCCCGTGCTTCCCCTGCCTCCTGTGCATGTGCATGCTGTTACAGGTGTTATGCCCGCCTTCTATGCAGCATTATTCCTCTCTAGCATTCATCTCTATTGTTCAGTGATGCATTTCCTCTCTAGGATTTACCTCTATCTGCTCCTGTGAGGAACTTCCTGTTCCTGTTGTATATATATATATAGTTATATTCTTGATGGCTTGTATAGTATTTTAACTGCATTTTCATGGGCTGCAGAGACCATCAGCTGGCCGGCGGGACGTGCGTGCGCATACGCGGTGGAGCTTAGCTGGGGCGATAGCTCGCAGGCCGGCAGAGAGGCCTCTGCGTGCTACCTGTGGCATGCGTGCCATAGGTTCACAATCATGGGTATAGGTTTTCCTGCGTTCGACTAGAAGACCTCCAAAGTCCCTTCCAACTCTGTTATTCTATTCTATTCTAGATGTGAGAGCAGCATATCATGTAAATGGGATCATTTAAAGCTCAAGGAGAGAACTAGAAGAGGTTGTTCCACATTCTTTCCTTCCTCAAATTTCCCTTTTTTCCCCTTGAAATATAAACAACATGCTTATCTCTTAGTTTTTATTTCTGGCATTCTGTTCACAAAACTAACAGCTGGCAGAAGGTGGTTTTAGACAGGAAAACCTGGCTTGTTGTAAATCACTCCATAAAGAATTTAATGGTAACGGTAACAGGTTTGTGTCCACCAGGTCTCATTAGCAGCTGATAGCCATGCAGTCTTATTACTATTTATATTACTGTACCCAGAAGATACCTCTAATGTGTGTCATCGCATATGGCAAATGAAAGAACAGAAACGACAGAGTATTAACCTGGATTTGGGACACCTGAGTTCAGATTTCTGCTTGTCTAAAGTCAAGTCCCATATAGTATGCTAATTTAGCTCTCAGAGCAGTTGTAGGCAGATGTTCTGGACATGCTGTTTCTATTGGTTGTGATGGCACCGGACAGTGGGAATTGCAATCCTAAATATCTGAAGGATGCCTTTTAGAGAGAATCAAATGATTGCCCTGCAAATCCTTAAGAAAAGGAGGAAATTATTTCAGCAAGACTAAATAAATACTAAATGGAGGAGAAGAAGGGTATCCTTCTTACCCAGATTCAGAGCAGTTCACATTTAAAAGTTGGAGCTGATCCGGCAACCAAAGAAGAGAAGTGTATTTACGGAGAAAGGCATATGCAGAGATCAATTATAACTGCATGCATACTCAGAAGTAGATCTCATTGAACACCTTTGGTATATTCCTGCAATAAATGGGTTTATTCCAGTCTCTTTAATCATGCTGGGATCCTGGGAATTTCAGTTTCTGTATAACCAGAGGTTCCAAGCTGAGTAAGGCTAGTAGATCAGTTCATTGACAGCTTCAGTATTCTGGAATCACTATTGTTACCCATGTTTTCTTACTATGAGATTCATTTCCAAGGCCAGCCTTCATAACCTGTACAAAAAATGTATCCCATTGGCTGTCAGACTGCCATGAGGTGGGAGTCTTAGCTAACTTTGTAGGCTGTCTGTGTCCCAGGCTTGGTTGAGCCTTGCCAGGTGATGTAATCTTCCCAGATGCCATGTGATGAGATGGGTAGAGGGCTAATCCTATCATGTCCTGAGGACCATGTCTTAATCCCATCACCCTAGAGCTGAAGGGGGGAAGGGAGCTGCAGGAAGCGGCTTCGTATTTAAAAGCATCTTTCTCCTTTTCTCATCCAGGGAAATATAATATTCTGCTTTTTTAATATTTCCCAGAATATTTCATTCTTCTAGGAAGGGGATTGGTGCTAACTTCCTACATCTTCTTGTAGTAAGCTAACTTGTAGTATTTCTCAAAGAAGAATATATTGTTTTCCTTTAACTTGCTATGGTCTCTGCTGGCCACATTTTCTTGTTGCTGGATAAAGGAATGTCCCCTGATCAGAACTACAGATACCTTGGTGGGATAGTGATGCTGAGCTGTTTCAGAAACAGATGGCATTTCACTCCTCATGTCCAGGTCCTTTTGCAAATGTCTGCTGGTTAAGGTGTCTGTGCTGGAAGACATATGTAAGATTAAACCCTCATCCTCCATTTTGGAGGCCTTCAGCTTGTTAACTTTTATTTTTAAGTTATTTACACCAACTGTGCCCTAATGTGTTCAACCAGCGCCATCTTGTGGATTTAATCTTTGAAGCTATGGAGAAAAGGGGAAAGAACTCTTTATGTTAATAACCATAGTTTATCAATCCTTTGCAAGGACTGTTAACTTATGCAAAAGGATCAACATATCCTAATGGTGAAGAAAAGAATGACTGCAATAAATCCATCTACTTGTGGCCCGTTAGCTAGTGAGGTCTTCTTTAAAGCACTTCTTTAAATACATTCATATCCAATATCCAATTAAGGAACCTTCACCAGAGAGTGAAGACAGATTTTATTTTCCTGGACTCCAAGATCATCGCAGATGGGGACTGCAGCCAAGAAATTAAAAGACGCTTTTCTCCTGGAGAGGAAAGCTATGGCAAATATAGACAGCATACTAAAAAGCAGAGACATCACCCTGCCAACAAAAGCGTGTATAGTCAAGGCTATGGTTTTCCCAGTTGCAATGTATGGCTGTGAAAGTTGGACATAAGAAAGGCTGAGTGCCAAAGAATTGAGGCCTTTGAACTATGGTGCTGGAGAAGACTCCTGCGAGTCCCTTGGACTGCAAGGCGATCAAACCGGTCAGTCCTAGAGGAGATCAACCCTGGCTGCTCTTTAGAAGGCCAGATCCTGAAGATGAAACTCAAATACTTTGGCCACCTAATGAGAAGGAAGGACTTACAGGAGAAGAGCCTAATGCTGGGAAAGACTGAGGGAAAAAGAAGAAGGGGACAACAGATAATGAGGTAGCTGGATAGAGTCACCAAAGCAATAGGTGTAAGCTTAAACGGACTTCAGAGGATGGTAGAGGATAGAAAGGCCTGGATGAACATTGTATGTGGGGTTGTGATGGATTGGACATGACTTCACAATTAACAACAACAACACTAGAGAGTAAAGGTTTGGGGTACCATCACAGACTTGGAGGACATCTATTGGACTTATGGCACCACCACTGCAGCAATTAAATACATTTAGAAAACCTACTCAATTTAACTGAATTTGAATTCCATACTGGTGGAAGGGGTGGTGGATTTTAATAGCTTGCAGGTTTATTTATATACTGATAAAAATTCCTGCATCATGAGGTCCTGCATTCAGTCACTCATGCCCTGATCATCTCCCGTTTAGATAACAGGTAGTCCATGACATACAACCATTCATTTAACAACCGTTCAAAGTTACAACGGCACTGAAAAAAGTTACTTATGATAAGTCTTCACACTTATGCATCTCCGCCATCAAGTGACTAAAATTCAGGGGCTTGGATGATGGTTGCAGCATCCCGGGCTCATGTAGTTAGCACTTGAGAACTTCCCTTCCAGCAAGTAATGTCATTGGGGGAAGCCAGATTCATTTAATAACTATATTAAATGAATGATCCACTTAACAACTGCAGTGATTTCCTTTTGCCACCATCACAAAAAAGCTTGTAAAATAAGGTATGCGACTCACTTAATAACTGCCTTGCTTAGCAACAGAAATTCTGGTCCCTATTGTGGTTGTAAGTTGAAGACAAGCTGTACAACAATGCGCTCTATATAGAGCTACCCTTGAAGAATATCAAACTATAGCTTAGTTGCTGTTAGGACAGTGCATGTAACACTGCTGTTAAAAGGTAAAGTTTCCCCTTGGACGTATGTGCTAGTTAATGTGTATCATTTTAATGGTGAACCACACAGAGTTGCCTTGGAGGTGAGATGAGTGAGATGTTAAATAAATAAGTAAAACCGGTAGCTGTGTTTTAAACATTTCTTGTGCTTATTGCCTGATACGGTTTTTCTGTATCCATCTTTCCATTCATGTATATTGTCAGGCCTGCAGTTATTTTAGGATCTTGGCCTGCCACACTCTCTTTTATTTCACGGTGCTGTTTCATTAGTGTAGTAGTTGGGAGGGGGGAACAGAAAGGAGTAGAATTGTGGAATGTGTTGTTGTCATTCTTTTCTAGAAGCCCAAGTTCATCTTTTGTCTCCGCCCCTCTGCACCTGACCGGAACCAGCTGGGTGGAGATGCCAGCGTGGCCGAAGAAGATTGGACCATGTGATGGATTTATGGGTGTGGGGATAAGATCATGAACTTTCAACTGGGTGGAATCCCAGGAAGTTTTCAGATTTGGGATTTCCACAGTTCATTGCCAACATGTCTGTCTTATTAAACTGGAACTATAAGGATAGCTCTGCCTTGGACTCTGATTTAATTCTGCGTGATATTTGGAACATATATCTTCACAGCTTCCATTGCAGTTACCTGAAATAGAGCAATTTGTAACTTCAGCTCTAGGAGGAGGAGGATAGTGTTCAAGGTCAGGAATCTCCCATTACATTTCACAAATCTATAACAACATGGGGAATAATTTAGGAAAGAGCACAGAATGAGACAGCACAATAATGGGTTAGGGTTAGGGTAGTGCTTGTTTAATGACCACAATTGGAACTGGGAAGCAGTTGCTGAGTGAAACCAAGACTATTAGTTCACCTTTCCTTTGCTTTACAGACCTGTGTGGGAAGAAATATCCAGTGTGTGTGTGTGTGTGTGTGTGTGTGTGTGTGTGTGTGTGTGTGTTTGCTGTATAGGTTGTTTTGGTATTTTTTTCCAAAATAGAAAACAAAACAGGTGCATCAAGTCTCTGCTGGACTTAATGGATCTATTTTTTAAAAAAAAAAAATCCATTTCTACCATCAAGATAAAGATGAAAATCTCATCCCTGTCCCTCCAGTGACATTACCACATCACTGCCTCACAAATACAAGGTCTTTTTTTTTTAAATGTCCCCATCCTGACTTCAATAAGATTGCCTGCTGCAGGTTTAAGGCAATTATATATTTCCACAGGTTTAGGGAGTAACTCAGATCTTTTGTCAAAAGGAAGGATGGCAAAGAATAAAATTTGTATTGCTGCAAGCACAGCCTTCACACTGCAGGCAGGAGAGGCAATTAACAGAAGCCACTGATAACACTGGTGGAATAATTTATGAGGCAAATTGTGAAGATACTATCAATGAAGCAATTATTTTTGTTCTTTATTACTCCCGCTCTCTCATTTATCACTATAAACTTCTACCTGTGAGGATAAGCTCATCTCCCAAAGTGCTATCTTGCCTCTTTTTATTTTATTGTGGTAAGCCAATCTAGAGGAGGGGATGATGAGCAGCCAAACTGTGGCTTATTAAGTGACATTGAGATTCATTTCACATCGGCACATAAAACCACACAGGTAGCATGAGAACAGCCAGTGGGCTTATCACCTGCCACTGGGTCTCTTGCCACCTCCTGTCCCATCCTAGGAAGGACTTTCCAGGAGACCTAATTCTCCATGCCAGAGAACTCTGCAAAAAAAAAAGGCTTTTCAGATTGACAGACGCTTGTGTGTCTTTTATTCTCGTCTTCTCTGGCTCCTCTCCAAGTATACTGAGCAGGAGGATAAGGAACAGCTCACATTTTTCTGGCAAGAACAACTTGTGCTTTATAGTGTATGTTTCCAGTGATTAGCACACTGCCACAAAAGACAAGTTAAGCACCTGTTTGAGGGCGAAGGGAATGAGAAAATCATTTTGTAATGATATTTCTCAAAAGCAAAAAAGGCAAGAGCATGTTCAGAACTTTATCTTCCAAAATTTAACCAGTTTCAATAGAAGATGCTTTGCTGTGATCTGTGCTAATATACTACCTTGCTTGGAACTGCCTATATATTCTTAGCTGCTACCTTAATATTTCTTAGCTCCTTGGTTACAATTTGAATTATTAAGTTCCATCCGTCTGTGGGTTTAACTGTAGATTACTCAATCAACAGTGTGATAATACAAAGCAAATTATTACTAATAAGACTTAAAATGAATGCTTGCACATTCACACACATAAAGTGAAGCTAATTCATACATATTCAAATATCACTGGACAACAATTAATAGACCAAAGAAAAATCATTACCAAAAATTAAATATTCATAGATGCAGAATTGGAAGAGACTCATAAAAATTGTGAAAAATGGAAGACTTCCAAACAATAGAAGAATAATAGAAGAAAATCAAATAACAAACAATTACAAATATAAAGGGAAAAGCTAGTAGGAACTGCAGAAATGACAACATTGAAGAAGTAATAACAACTGAGCCAGTACAGAGGAGCACTGAAATAATCTAGGAAATGAGCCCCTAACAATAAGAATTAAAAAGGAAAATTGAGGCATACACAGAATTACCACTAGAAAGAGAAAGGCTGCCACTGATAATCTTTGTGGTTGAAAATGAAAAATATGGACTTGTTAACATTAGAAATGGCATCTTCCAGGATAACTCATTATCACCCTTATATTCGTCATTGCTATGATCTCACTTTCAGTGATTCTAAAGAAAACAAATTTTGGCCTCCAAACAGCAAAAACATGCTAATAAAGTCTCAATTTTGCTTTATATGGATGATCTGAAGTTTTATGGAAAATATGAATTTGAAATTCAGTCATTGTCAAATACCGTAAAATATTTTTAGTACAGATATAGCAGTGAAATTTCACCTAGATAAATGTTCTACAGCAGGGATGTCAAACTTGCATCGTCATGCGTTGTCATGTGATGTATTGGGACTTCCCCCCCCCCTTTGCTAAACCAGGTGGGGGCGGTTTCAAATTATACCACTAGTAGTAACAGCATAAATAGTTAAAAATAGACTGACATGGATTAAAAACTGAATGTTTTCTAGTCAATTTTTTGTAAGTGGATCAAGATAAAATATGTTAATGGCTTACAATGAAACCTAAAAAGAAAAATAAGAAACTGAAGCCTTCATTTTTTTTCTGCTCAAGAGCAAGCTATTAGAATTAATGCAATCAAGTCCAAAATTGAAAAATCACCGAATGATTCAAAATTCAGTCTGTGCAAAGAAATAGTAGATCACATGTAATCATGCAGGTCATGCAAAAAGATCACACACACTGATTTTAAACAATGACATAGCACCATTGCCAAAAATGATTCACTAGAATCATGTAAAATGTACATGATAATGTAAAAAATTATCATGTGCCAGTAATGAAATATTGGTGTGAATGTAGAGCTGAAAAAGTGGTCAAAAATGAGCTGGATAAAATATAGCAGGATTTCTGAATACAAACTGATAAATTTTTCAATCATAGCACATCAGCTTTAATTGTGTCTGAAAAGAAGACAGTGTGGATAATTGATGTGGCAATACCAGGCAATGATAGAACAGAAGACAAGGAATTGGAGAAGTTGTGAAAATAATTGACTGTAGACTGAATATGTGATAGCAATGTAATAATGCCATTTTAGACAATACGTTTACAAGCATAATCTCCAAATCATACCTCCACTCTATTCTGTAATCATCATCTTGCAGTTTGGACTGAGTTCTGAGTGCCTCCCCTTCATTAAGAAAGAACCAGATGAACTGGTATGTGTTTGGAGAAGGGCATGGAAAATGATTAGAAGATTAGAAAGTGCTATGAAAAGAGATTTATATCTTTAACCCTGAACAGAGAAAACTAAGGGAAGATGGCTGAAAAGATTGTCAGGCAGGAGAAGATTAAAACCCACTGTCCATCATTCTAAAACACTGAATACAACACAATAAAGTCAACTTCCAAAAAGGCAGATTCTGATTGAACGTAAGGAAAAAAGTAGCAGTAAGAGCCATTCAATAATGAAACCAGTTACTTAAGAAAGTAACATGCATACTTTACTACATGCATTTGTTCAGAGATTAGATATTCACCTTTCTGGGATGTATTTAGATTTCTGTCCTAAATATCAGATATCAGACTTGATGTCCTCAAGGGATCACATCCATCTCTAGGATAACAATAGCACTTAAATTCAGATTCCGCTTCACAGTGCTTTACAGCCCTGTCTAAGCAGTTTACAGAGTCAGCATATTGTCCCCAACAATTTGGGTCCTCATTTTACCCACCGCAGAAGGATGGAAGTCTTTAATCAACCTTGAGCCTGGTGAGAGTTGAACTGCTAAATTGCTGGCAGGCAATTTGGATTCTATGAGTTGGAGGGTCTTGATGTGGGGAAAGTTTCTTAAACAAATGCTGAAAGGAAAGAATTTTCAAAAGAAAGCAAGAGGATTTCGAACTGCTAGGTTGGCAGAAGCTGGGACAAGTAATGGGAGCTCACTCTGTTACACGGCACTAGGGATTCTAATCACCAAACTGCCAACCTTTCTGATTGACAAGCTCAGTGTCTTAGCCACTGAGCCACTGCTATTTTCTATAGTAGTATTACAATAATCCCACGGTAGGGTAGATGCTGGCTTTTCTAAGTATTGTATTTTTAATTTTCACATACAATTACTCAATTCTCTATCATAGGAGATACCACCAGGAAAAAAAAGGTGCTTCAAATTATAAACAACTTGATAATCTTATTGGCGACTCACTCAGCTATCAAGTCACTTATGCTTGAAATGAAATGTCAGGTTCTATGGTAAATTGTTAGCACTTTTTCATCATCAAGACTGATCAAAGTATGTATAAAAGATAATTCCATTCCTGATTAAAAAGATGAAGCAACAAAGAAGCATTAATGTGGAAACTATGTCTGTTAATCTATTAGATAATTAAATGGGGAGTGTGGAGAGTTAAAACTGAAAATCAATTTGGACTACATTTGAAAACAAATCAAGCAATCATTGATTTCTGGAGGAATACTAATTAATAATTCTCAATGTTTCTGAAAATAGAAATGAAGATAGTGCAAAAGAGGAGGAACATGGAAACATAACAGTGCTGTTTCCAAAACCTACAGAAATGTTCATTAGGATACACTGGCTGGGATCACAAGCCAAGATGCCTTTGGTTTACATTCAGCAAAAGCATAACATTGAATGAATGCCAAGGACTCTCTATTCTTCTTAACTCAACAAAGTATTGCAGAGAAATTATACAGAGAGTGTTTGGACTTGGCCCATCAGTAGGACAACACTCGACAAACAGAACTGAATGAGACCAAATTTGGTGTAGCAGAAGAATCTAGGAAAAGAAGGATTGTTTTGAAAATGGGTCAGATCCAGCAGAGAGCTACAGGGCAACAACATTCTCCCATGCATTTTTGTGGGATAAACTCTTGTTCTGTGCTTCTGATTCAGAGGTCAAATTCAGCAGGTTGTGACAGGTTCTAGAGAAACAGTAGCTGAAAGTTTGAGTAGTTCGGAAAATCAGCAAATATCATCTCAGCTTTAAGACTTTAGGACTTCAACTCCCAGAATTCCTCCTCTCGCTCTTCATCTTGATATGTGCAGGCGGGCGGGGGGAGGGAGCTGGAACGGGTTCTAAACAGCACTGTAGATTTGTGGAACCTCTTCTATAGAAGAGGTTACAACTGGCAGGAACCCACCCCTGCATCTAGTACAATGTTTGCTGTCCAGGAAGAGCAAAGGGCTGTAGGAAGTTAGCTCCCACCCCCTCCTATTGGATTGAAATATTTTAGGAAATATTAAAAAGGCAGAATACTATACTTCCTTGGATCAGAAAAGGAGAAACATGTTTTAAAGACAAAGCAGCTTCCTGCAGCTCCCTGCTCTCCCCCTTCAGCTCCAGGGTGATGGGATTAAAGCATGGCCGTCAGAATATGATGCAGAGGTGGTATTCAGCTGGTTCGCACCGGTTCATGTGAACCAGGGACTGCCATTTTCCTGAGGTCGGAGAACTGGTAGCCATGGCCAGCTGGCCATACCCCTCAACTGGTCCCCCTGTCGCCATTTGCTTTCCCCACCAGTCCGATGCTCACTCTCCCTGCCCGCCTGCCCAATGCTTGCTCGCCCTACCCACCAACATTCACTTGCTCACTGGACACTCGTCCTGCCCAACTGAGCAAATTACATGGGTTTACCACGCGGCACAGCTGCCAGCTACCTGCCTCACTAGTCACCTCTGCACCTCGCCTGCTCTGCCCAGCTCACCAAAGGTAAGTAAGCATGCTGCCCGCTTGCCCTTGGTCAGGGTCCGGGATCCTAGGGATGTGCCATTCCCTGAGGCTCTGGAGCCACTGCCCTCTTGCCGTCCACCTTGGTCAGGGTCAGGGAATGTTCCTTCCCTATAGCCCCAGCCCTAGCTCTGCTTTCTCTCTCCCACCCCCCTCTTTCTTTGGGCTTCTTACCTTCTGGGGTGGCTGGTCCAGAGTCCGGAAGACAAGCTTACCAGAGTTTTCGGCAGGCCCAAGTGAGCCACCACTGCTGGGAAGCGGCTGTCTGGCAAAGAAGTCTCCCAGCCACCACCACTTTAAGATCCAGATGGCAGGCTTCCAAACCAGCTGCTGGCCACATGGCACTGAAAAGTCCTCTGACTGGCCAGCAAAAAATCTCCTGCCATTGCTGCCATCTTTGTGCATGCACATCCTGGCAGCAGCTTTCTCGTCGTCCAACCGGAGAACATTTTGGCACTCTGCAGCCAGCGGCTGGCTGGCAAAGAAGCCTCCAAGCCACCTCTTTGAGAGTCAGTGGCCTGACTGGCGCAAGTGCCACTCCTGCCAGCCCGGCGGACAAAGGGAGCAGGTGGTAGCAGCTACCTCAGTCTGGTGCGAGCTGCAGGCCTGGCCTGGGGAGGTGGGGAGTGGCTTGCTCTGGTGGCTTCTGCAGTGGTGCCCCTTCTTGCCTCTGATGGGCCTTCCCTGCAGTTGCAGCCAGAGCCCTCTGCTCCTGCTGGCATGCTAAGCGGGCCGCCAGGCCAGCCGGGTCCCATGTGCAAGATGAGCGTGCAGGAGAAAGCCTTCTCTCTAGATCTCAGGGTTGGCTTCACCAAGGATGAGCCCAGGCCCTCGGTCCCCGGGGAAGAGGGCATCCTCTTTTCTGCAGACCCACAGCTTGTTGGCCATGCCTTTTCACCCAGAAAGGACAACAGAGAGAAAGCCAAGATGACCACTGCCATCCCGCGTCATCCAGACCTAGATCTGGGCTATGAGCCAGAGGGCCATAAGTTAAAGTGACCAGATTTTAAAACTGGTTAAGCAGGACACTATTAACGGGGGGGAGGGGGCGGTGTGTTCTTGATTAAAAATTTTGCCGCCCGGCGCTGTGGCTGAGGTGAATCGCACCGCGGTTCGCCCACATTACACCCATCCACCGTGAGCTGCACTGGCTACCTGTCGATCTCCGGGTGCGCTTCAGGGTATTGATGACCACCTTTAAAGCACTCCATGGTAGTGGATCTGGGTACTTGAGAGACCGCCTTCTGCCGATTACCTCCCTCCGACTGATTAGATCACACAGACTGGGCCTCCTCCGGATCCCATCTGCCAGTCAATGTCGACTGGCGACTACACGGAGGAGAGCCTTTTCTGTTGCAGCTCCGACCCTGTGGAACGATCTCCCCGTCGAGATTCGTACCCTCACCACCATCCAGACCTTCCGCACGGCCCTTAAGATCTGGCTCTCCCAGCAGGCCTGGGGATAGGTTCTTAATTTACCCGCCCGAGTGTTGACTGTTGAATGCAAGTTGTGTTTTATTATTTTATTCTGTTCACATATTGTTTGTCTTTTGGTATTGCACCCCCTTCCCTGTGATTGTGAGCCGCCCTGAGTCCCCTCAGGGAGAAGGGCGGCCTATAAATCTTAATAAAATGTCAAAAAATGTCAAAAGCTCCCGCTGGCGCCCCCGCCCATGGCAGCGGCAGTGCTGCATCCCTCCCCCTCCCCTCGGAGCACCTGAGCTGGGCACCAGATGGGCATTACCCCTGCCTCCGCCTCCTCCTCCTCTGCCATGCTTTTGAGAAGCCATGGGGCCTTTTGTTTTCTGCTCCCGCCCCCTCGGCCACATTCCTACTGGCTCCCGTGGCCTCATGGTTCCTCAAAAGCATGGTGGAGGAGAAGGGGGCAGGGGTAATGAGGTGCCCAGCTCAGGTGCTCCGAGCAGAGGGGGAGGTGCTGCTGCCACGTGCAGGGGTGCCGGCAGGAGCTTGGCGGCTTCACCTCAGCCGCAGCACCGGGTGGCAAAAGTTTTAATCAATAACAACCCCCCCATTCCATTCCCAGGCAGAAGAAAGAGACTCCGGGGAGGAGAGCTTGGCCAGTCATCGTAAGGCATTTGAGAAGGAGAAAAGCAGGAAAGGAAACTTCTCAAGAAGTTCCAGAAGCAGCTGCTTCTCCTCTGGGCTGGAGGGAGGGAAGGAGAAGGAAGGAAGGAAGGAAGGAAGGAAGGAAGGAAGGAAGGAAGGAAGGAAGGAAGGAGGAAGGGAGGAAGAAAAAGGAAGGAAGAAAGGAAGGAAAGACGGGAGGGAAGGAAAGAAGGGAGGGAGGCGAAAGGTAGGAAGGGGCAAGGGAGGAAGGGAAGAGAAGGGCACCTTTTATTGTCCTCGTCTTGTAAAAGCCCCACAGGCTGCGACCCCAGGCTCAGCTCTTTCCCCAGGCACGGCCCACCTGCTCTGCTGGCCCCGCTTCCTTCTGAAGCAAAGCTCCCGGGCGCCAGCTGCCTCTTTGTCGGAAGGCGAGGCAGAGCCGCCCCAATCGAAGCCATTTCAAGCAGGGCAACGGGGAGCAGGGCGGCCATGCTGCCCGGGGAAGCCGTCGGGCTTGTTGCAATTGCTGTGGTGGGCTGCAACGCCCTACCTTCTGCGGGGACCTCCGCTCCAAGCCCGTACGTGCAAAGCGCGGGGCCGAGCTGGGAGGGGTGTCGCACTGGGGCCGAGAGCACTCAGCCCACCCACCCCCCATCTGCGTCCCCCTCTGGGAATGGAGCAGCCGCAGCCGCAGCCCGGCCGCTACAGCCGGGAGCCTCCAGGGCATTTGGAAAAACTGGATGCGCCCCCGGGTAAAAACCCTCATTGCAAGTATTGCAAAGCCCATCTAAAAATTGGGAGTTTTTTAAAATGCCGCGGGACGCAGGACAAATTGTTCAAAAGTGTGACTGTCCCACCAAAAGTGGGACGTCTGGTCACCTTATCATAAGTGTCAAAAAGTCCCAAACTTTTTGCCACCAGTTCAGTGGGTGTTGGTGGGGGGTCATGTGACTAAGTGGGCATGGGCATGAGTTATGTCAAGTTTTCCCACTCAGTCACATGCCACCCTCACCTAGCCATGCCCACCAAACTGGTGGCAAAATTTTTTGAAACCCACCACTAACATGAAGGGATTAGCACTCTACCCATCTTGCAACATAATTCAACACATGGTACCTAGATCCCCACCCCCTGGGAGTCTGGCAACTAATGGGATACATTTCTTGCACAGGAACAGGAAACTCTGAGGCAGGGCCCAAAAGAGTGTATAAAATATCCGTCTCTCCACTTCATATCCCATTTTCCCCAGGACCTCAAACCATGTGGTCCTGCCCACCATTAAAAACCATCTTTCCAAACAGTCACCATATTTCCAGTGTTTTTCTCCCCACTTGAAACTGATCCCAGAAGAATATTTCTTCCAACAGGGCCTTATTCAAAAAGTTTTAAATTTTGAAACCAACATCTTTCTTCATTTTCAGAAGTTTTCAAAAATCTCTTCCGAGCTACTTTCACACTTGCTGCAGCTGTGCAAGACACACAGGTGCCATCCTAATTCACCTTTTGTCTCCAACCCTGACAGAGAATGACAAAATTGCCTCAAAGCATTCAAAAGCCCTTTGTCATATTCATATACCTGAATTCTGTCACATCAAGATGACATAATCTAATAATGTCATATATGTAGGTATTCTAATTTGTTAATTAATTATATTAAAAGATAGCTCACAGACAGTGGACATGTTTTTTAACCAGCCCATACAATACTTAATGGAACCAGTTTGGTGAAGTGGTTTAGGGTAGAAACCAGGAGACTATGAGTTGTAGTCCCACCTTAGGTACAAAATCAGCTGGGTGATCTTGGGTCAATGTCATGTTTCTCAGTCCTGGGAAGGCGGCAATGGCAACCCACTTCTAAAATCTTTCAATAAAATCACAGGGACTTGTCCAGAAAATCACCAAAAGTCAACGCTGACTGAAAGGCACAAAAAATACAAATAAAAATTATTACAAATAACCACTAGGTGTCTCTGCTGCATGAAATTCAATACTGTATTGTCTTTTTCTTCCTCTAGGCCCTGACATTTCAATTAGTGTACAAAGATTCATGAAAGACCTTTTTATTCTAATAACCCAGATCCAGCCGTATGCATAGATCACCTCTCTATATAAGGACACAAAGATTTAAATGTCTAGCTAACATCAAAGTCTGGGACTGCATTATAATCAAAAGTCTTACATTTGGGATAGATTGAATGGCCAAATTAAACGCTTAAGGCTTCTTCCCAGAAGACTGTATTGGAATCAGTTAAGCAGGCACCCAACCATCCAAGAACTCTTGAAAAGATAAATGGATTGATGTGTTTCAAAGAAGCAAATGAGGAAGCCCAAATTGCATCAGTCCTAGAGTTTGGGTTTATTTATTTATTTATTTATTTATTTATACGATTTATAGGCCGCCTAATCCCGGAGGGTTCATACATCAAGTGAAACCATAATGTGGTTTGACTTAATTTGACCTGTCTATTGTGTGCTTGGAGAAGTGGGGGAAAGCAGTCATCCATTAACAACGCATGCCTACCAGGATCCCGGCTATGGTCCTCTTATATGGGATGCAGTAGAAATTGTTGGCCTGATTTTACATTATGGAGCCTGGAGATTGAGGTATAAAATAGCTGTCGTGAAGTAATTTCTATATTTAAAAAACCCAACTCTTGCAATAATTGGTTTAAGCCCTGCATATATTTGGCGAATGACCCTCACCCTACAAAGCTTGATGAGACACCAAGTGGACAATGTTGCCCATTTCTGGCTTATGGCTTAGTCCAATCTAATAGATATTGGATTTACAAGTGGAATTTGATAATCACCTAAAAATAAAAAGACATATAAATAATACATGCAATGAGTGATATAGATTATCTTTTTAAATTGAAATATAAGAGATACACTGGAGTTACCTAATGGAAATTGCATACGAACTTCAAGTAAGGAGGCAAAAAGGTTTGAAGAAAAGAGTTCAGTTTTTATCTATGGGGCTTAAGAATGGCTGGAGGAAGAAAAAACACAAATTTGGTTTATCTAACGCTGGGTTAAATAATGATTTTCTATTTTTGATAATGTTAATAGTTACCTAAGTTGCATAGTTTCTCTTTTTGAAGTGTTCAATGGCGTAATGGACTAGTTTATAATATTTGCCTTATTTTTTTGGATATGAAATAAGTTGATATTATTTCTGATAATTAATAACTTTCAATTTTATTATTATAATTGTAATATTTGTTAAGAGATGTGGGAGATTTAGATTAAATTAAAAGGGGAATTATATACTTACGCCATTAGATATTAATTTTTACTGGGCCTTTGTGATCTATAAAAACTAAAGACTTAGAGATGAGTTTATAGTAAATGCGGTGAGGTATGGAATAAAGACATACCTGGTGTAATTAAAGATAAATTGTTAATGTCGAATATTCGTGGGATGAAAAGGGAAGTTTCTTTTTGTTACTTTCTTGGAAAGGGAATGTCTTACTTTTTTCCATGTTTTTTTTTCTTTTTTTAATATGTTTCAATTAAGTTTCTTTATTAGTTCTATCTGCTTATTCTTAATAAAACTACTGGGGGGGAAATCTTACGGTCTTACAGTTTCTAGCCCATTGCCTTAAACATTACAGTATACCAGATCAGTTGGCAAACAATAGTTAAATCATATCCAGTATGTTTTATATATTTTATCTAGCCTAAACATTTTTAAATCAATGTTTGTGTTACTGAGGAAGCCAAAGAATTACACATGAACAAAAAGATAAATAAATCTGCCAAGATAAATACCTAGTTATATAATTGCTACCCAGCAAATGTATTGTACACAGACCAAATCAATAAGTCACTCACTGAAAAATTGTGCAGTTGATGGAGATATTTTTTTACTCAACCAAAAATGTTGGCCAATGTTAAACTCCTTAACATTAAATAGAATGTTTTAGTTACGAAGGATTAAACTAAGGACTAAACATTAACTATGGAAGTTATGTGCCATTCACCACCCTGGGGTCAGTTAAAGATGATTTTACAGTCTGACACTGCAGCATATACTGAGCATGAAACATGCTGAAGAAAAAAGATGGATTGCCAACAAAGTTTTTTGTGACTCCCAGTTGAGGAAGAAATGCATCATGACCCCTAGTGCTTCAACTCAAAACAGAGCTGCCACATCAGCGGGCCAGCCTAAGCATTTTGTTTGGAGGGACAAAATGGTACATCCATCCCTGTTCTGACCCCTCTTCTCCGTCCAGGAATGAAAGCCAAAAGCCACGTAACTAAAAAAGTTTCTTTTAATCAATCCAAGCTCTTGTTGGCTGCAAGCCCAAATAAACAAAGATAATAGCTCCGGCAGAAAGTCCTATAACTCACACCAAAATGCAAACCCAGGTTCTCTTATCTCAACCCACTTATCCAAGTTGGCTTCTCTCGGTTTGTGAACATGAACAAGAACAATTATTAGAACAGGAACGGAACATTGACTCCTGCAACCAGAGCATGGCACCAGCAGTCTCTTTATACTCAGGAGAGGATCCCAATGAGCAACAGCTGCTTGCAATCATCTCCTGTAAGTACTCAGTTGTTCCTTCTGTCGAGTAACCCTTCGACGGGGTGCATCCTGCAACAACTCCCAAGTGTTTCCCTGAGCACTCCCTCTGATCCAATGCTCTGCCGCCACCTGATGGCCAACGGCTCCTGCCGAGCCACAATACTTCCCTGTCCATCTTTAGCAGTTGACTAGATGGCAAGTTAAATTTTACTTTTCCACAGGAGATCAGGAGATGGGATTGTATCCTCCATCTATTCATTCCTTCACCTACTTCCTTACTGCTTTTGCTAGATTCCTAATCTGCTCCTATTGCAGCTTCTTTTTGACCTTTGCTTCCTTAGAACCTTCCCTTAGGAGGAAATCCATCTACAATCATGGAGCATGATTTCAAAATCAGTATATGACATTGCTTTGACTTTTGGGTTCCTTGTCTACTGTGGAAAAGAATGAGAGGGTGGGGGGGCGGAAGCAACCCAACCTATAGTTCTAGCTAAGTGAATTAGAGCATACTGGCTGGGGAATTCTGGGAATTGATGTCCATACAGCTTAAAGTTGCTGAGGTTGCATTAGCAATCAGCACAGAAAATGGTACAAGACTACTTCATAATCATAATAATGTGCCAATATAAAAGGCAAAATAAAAGGCATTGATTTCAGTAGAAAACACAATTTAAAAACTGAAATACCAATAAGGGAGAATATTGGCATTTCATGTAGGAGAATAGAAAGAAGAGTCATCTTCTATTTTGGTGGGATGAAATCAAGTTAATCTGTGGGAAAGAGAAGACAGAAATATATGTTCACTTGTGTTCAGCTTTTATTTCAACATTTTAGTTTTTAAGGATTCCTTGGTGCTCTCTGAGCTTGCTTGTTTTCTTGCAGACGTTTCATTACTCTAATTAAGAAACTGCCATCAGTAAAAGCCCAACCAAAGAATCCCTAAGACTGCCCCACCCATGCAGACAGGCAAGGCACCACAATATAAACTGACAACAAACAGCACTCCTTGCTAGCACTGATGATGTTACCTAGTTAGGGTAATGAAATGTCTGCAAGAAAACAAGCAAGCTCAGAGAGCACCAAGGAATCCTTAAAAACTAAAATGTTGAGATAAAAGCTGAACGCAAGTGAATGTATAATTCTGTCTTCTCTTTCCCACAGAGATTAATTTGATTCCTTCCCACCAAAATGGAAGATGACTCTTCTTTCTATTCTCCTACATCAGGGGTGTCAAACTCGCATTGTCGTGGTGTCATCACATGATGGATTGTGACTTTTTCCCCTTTTGCTAAACCAGGCGTGGGCATGGCCAGTGTGTAAACACATCCTATCTCCTCCTAACCTTCTGAAGAAAGAAGTGTCCAGCCCTTGCCAAGCAGGATTATTTCAGCATAATTAAGGAAACTTGTCAGCATGAGTCTGGCCACAGCCTACAGCCTTGGGGATTAAGTATGCATGTCCTTGGCATGCAGGAAGTCCAGATGTCTTTATCTTCTTAGGCAATGAGTTAGATTAGGTCCAGATGGCATCATGATTGCTTGAAACTCAGTTGATTGAATTAGTAGAGCTGTTATTTGTTCAGCAGTTTTAAAGCTCGGGACTCCCATTCGTTGTCAATGTCCTAGAGTTTGTTGCCAAATGCCTGGTGGGAGGGCAGATCAATAACTAACAACTCTATAGCATTTCTAAATGTGTATATTTAACAGCCCGGTGCTGTCCTGGAGAACACATTCATATGCTTTTCTGTTGACCTTGATGTGGCTGGGCAGATGCATTGGCTGCTCTTGCAACAGAAGGCTTTCGCTGTCTGCTTTGCATTTCAGCCTCATTTAACCACATCCTCTACCCAAAACCCACAAGGCCTTGCAAGCACCTGCTATCAGGCCACTGTGCCAGGGATCAAATCAAGAACATTCAAACTCTAAAGCTTTTGCAGTTGTACTAAAAGCTACCGTAAGTCATACAGCACATTGTGATTCTTGGCCTAGTATATTATTATAGTGTAGGCATAATAATATGATGTAGGTGTATACTATTATGTGTGTGGGTGAGTACACATGCTATTATAATATAGAATGTAATTATTTAGCATATGGGTGCTCTAGGGAGAGCACTGGCACATTTCATCTCAGTTCTTGTCAGAATTTCAGTTCTTGTCATAGAATCATAGGGCTGGACATTATCTTGAAAGACTTCTAGCCCAACCCCTTGCCAAACTAGGAATCCTTATGCCATCCCAGACAAATGGATGTCCAATCATTTCTTGAAAACCTCCAGTGATAGAGCACTCCAACTCTGGGACTCAAACTGTTCCATTGATTATCACTGTCAGGAAATTCCTCCTTATTTGCAAGCTGGATTTGCAAGAAAGCGAATCACTAGTCTAAAGCCATGTTGCTGGCTTTCATGCCTGAGGGAAGCTTAGAATTCAGAGTCACATGCTTTACACCAGTACTTTAACCACTACACCAACTGTCTCTGTCTTTCTCTCAAAAACAATTACTGAAAGGAAGAGAAAAACAGTGTTTTTGCTTGACCAAATTCCATCTTAATGCAGCATATTGATTGTTCACACAAAAATGAGACAGCTGAACAAGGGTTTTAAGAAGCAGGTAAATGCATTGATGAGTTTGGTGAGCCAAGCTGGAAAGGCTGGGGACCACTGGCTTATGGATAACTACAAGTCAAGGTGCTATATTGACTTAGTGGAATTTTCCCAAATGGGATTTTCTCATGTATTTTTTCAAGAAATGTACATAACACCAGCTCAAAAGGCATAACCTCAGAACTTTGCTTCTGCACATCTGCAAAATTATGCTAGAGCAATATTCCAGAGGCAGATTTCAGCATAGCCCTGGAACTCTGTTTCCACTTAGGGTTAGGGTTAGCTCTCCATGAATTCATAGAGCAAAATGGACATCGCCGTTAGATTCGGAGCCCAGAGGTATGGTTAGGAGGGAACACGCCTTTTGAGCTGGTCTTATGCACATTTCCATGCAAAATACATGGGAAAATCTTGTTCAGGAAAATTCCATTTAGAGTTAGGGTTAGCTCTCCATGAATTCGTAGAGCAAAACGGGCATCGCCATTGGATTCGGAGCCCATCGGTATGGTTAGGAAGGGGCACGCCTTTTGAGCTGGCCTTATGTACATTTCTTGGCAAAATATGTGGGAAAATCCCATTTGGGAAAATTCCAATGAATGTTAGGGTTAGCTAGCCATGAATTCGCAGAGCAAAACGGACATCACCATTGGATTTGGAGCCCTGTTGGTATAGGAAGGGGCACACCTCTTTTGCTGGCCTCACTTACATTTCCTGGCAAAATACATGTGAAAATGCCATTCAGGAAGCAGGTTTCTTGTGAAATTTTCCAATAATTTATGGCAAGAATGGTACAAGTATTTAGGAGAGAAACCAGAAGTGAAAAAAAGAGCAAGAGGAACTGAAAAAAAAGCATGCTTCACAAATATCCTTTGGGTGTTAAGAGGAAACGACATCTTTTTCAGGCCCTGTTTGGTCTCTCTTGAAGCATTCGAGTCAAGATGCCTTTTCTGAACCCCACACTAGAAAATTATTTTTCATCCGTCTTCCATTACAGGCGTGTGGAGAATCTAATCAAACCCTTAATGGTTTGCTGCACATATTGCTGGCTTCTGATGGGGCTTTTAGGTCTCAGCTATGAAGTCTCCAAACCCCTCAATCAGATGTGCACTGAGGTGAGTGATCACTTATTTGTCTTTCTATTGGGAGAAAAGTAGCTTCAAGAAAGAATCAATAATTAATTTGGGAGCAGTGAATACTTGCATGCTAACACTGGGTCAGTGAAGGGCTGAAAGTCGTCCGGTGGGTGAAACAGAAAAATGCACATTTAGGAGCACATTTGCTGTACAGAAAGAAAATGTGCTTTCTCCCCCACCCCACCCCCAAATCAGACTGACTTTGTACCCATTGTTATAGTTAGTTGTGATTCTATTTTATTAGTTTCGTATTCACAGTGATGCATGCTTGCTAGATAGAATTGTGTGCCTGCTTAGAAGCAGATACCATTTTGAAATTCCCACATAGGCAATTTGAGGCAATAAACAAGCAAGCAAGCAAGCAGGTTGAGGTGGGCTATCTCTTCTTTAGGCCAAGAACCTTAAAACAAATTGGACCGATGGAGATTGGAGATGAGAGAAGATCTGCTGTTTAAGACACCATGTGGAGTTTTCAGGCACCGCTTGGAATTGGCATGTGCAGGGAACATTTGCCAAATGCGGCTGGACTAAAGAGGGGCTAGGAGGAAAACAGACCATTGGCACTTTTTATCTATGTGCACCAGGGGCTCCTGAACAGGTGCTTGGCTTTATAAGCAGTTTATATGCACCTCATTTCTGTACAACTAGACCTTGGGGTGTGATGTTTCTCATGGCACACTTACACTCACTAACACAGACATTTTTTACAGCTGTTAAGGAAAAGGCTAGCGGCCTCAGATTCCCTCTGGCTTTTTGAGTTGATCAAATGATTGCTTTCTTGATATGTGCCAAAAAAACAACAACCTTACCACCAACCCCGGATGGGGAAAAAGAAAATGACTTGGCACATATATGAATGGTAGTAATGAAGTATCTTTCAGAAAGTTGTACATGCTGTACAGTGGTGGGATTCAGCCAGTTCGTACCTATTTGGGAGAACCGATTGGTAACTTTCTAAGTAGTTCAGAGAACTGATTGTTGGAAGAAATCTCCTTTTGTTTTGTCCACTTTGCAGGGCTAATCCTGTAAGGAAGGCAGGAAGGAAACATTGTAGTGTTGTTTCTAGCCTAATCTTTATTGACCTGCTTACAGAAACTGCCTCTCCGGTTAACCTTTATTACATTGTAACAGCTAAGGCGAAGCATCCATCAACCTGAGTGACCTTGAGTTGGCCACGCCCACCCAGTCGCATGACCACCGAGCACCACCTACCCAGATGGTCATTAGGGCAGAGAACCAGTTGTTAATTTATTTGAATCCCACCACTGATGCTGTAGTCCACTCACAGTTTCATCTTTTACACTATGTTTCCCTGAAAATAAGACAGGGTCTTATTTTCTTTTGACCCCTGAAATAAGCACTTGGCCTTATTTTCGGGGAGGTCTTATTATTTTTTGAGGTGCAGGAGGTGGCAAGCGGCTGCTGTGTTGCAATATTTTCAGGGAGGGATTATTTTAGCACATGTGCTCAAAAGCCCAATTGGGCTTATTTATCTGGGGAGGTCTTATTTTCAGGGACAGAGGGTAATGGCTACTTCTTTGTCATAAAAGAATTCTACTATATATAAACCTCCAATCTGAATGTACAGACTGTAAAACAATTGACAAACATTAAGGAACAGTTGCGAGGTAATCAAGTTGCAGCCCCAAGAATGATCTTTGGTAGAGGATCAAACCAGATTATCATTGCAGGGGCATTTGAGGTGAAGTTCATTGGTTTCAAATAGGTGATCACCTCACCCTCTTTCATTGCATGTAGCATGCACTGCCCCCATGTAAAAAGGGAGGAAGGCTTTGAAGTTCAGTTTTGCCCACCAACTGTTGCTTAGAGTGCTCCTGCAGTAATTATCTGTATTATTTTCTTTAAAAATGATTAGAATTTATTAGGGGCTCTTTTGGACTATGACTCAATGCTCCAACCTGGGCTCGATGTAAAGATCAAAATCCAGGGCCAGGAACAGACACTCTGGCATCTTTCCAGCTTTGATGTGCTACAACTCACAACAACGACAAACACTGTCAATATGGAAGGCAACAGGTTTGCTTGGTGTTTATATCTTGCTGCAGTTAAAGTCAGCTGTCAGCAACTTGCATAACTTAAATAGGCAGAACTAAAATAACATTGATATGATAAAATTAAGACAAGCAGTCAAAATAATGAAAACAAAACCAAAACCTCAAACTCCAATTGACCATAAAATTCAGGAAGGGTCAAGCTATCCAGAATGCTATTTGGAAGAGTTTCGTCTTCAGCATCTTCCTGAATGTACTTTGGAAAAAAGCCAGGCTAACCTCTACCTCCTTTTACTTCCTCAAAACTGGGGGGCTAAGAATAATTACTCCCAACATAACTAATGAGTCAGGCAGATTCAGGGAGTGGGGGGGCAAACTAAGCAGTGCTGCAGCTACCCATTTTTGTCCTTGGCTGCAGGAGCAAAGAGTAACATTTGAAGGACAATGACATGTTTGACGTGCACCTAATCAATTACAAGAATTATATCCTGGGTTATCACCCCTCCTCTCTCTGTGTTTTAAGAAAATATCTATATACAGAGATTGGTAGCAGGTTTATACATGTTAGACATTAAATATTAATTTATTCTTTTAAATCATATTGCTATTTTCTACAACAAGGCTGAATTTACTCTCACTTTAGTCTATTAGAGAGTTTGATTAGCATATTTTAATATTTTCTTTTTACTAGCACAGAAAATATTTCCCATAGTAGTTGAGTATCTGATAATAACCCCAAAAGGTTACAAGTATAATATAGATTATATAATCATACAAAGAACCTGTTTTTGAGGAGATTTTATTCCTTTAGCTTCCCAGCAAGTAAATTGCATTTTTCTTTTTCTATTTTGACTTGCACTGATATTTTCTCATTTTGCTGTGAAGACAGGCAACAGGCGCCATGCATAGGGAACGTAAAACCTTTTTTTCTTTTTTTTTTCTTTTTTTTTGCAGGCCCCCACAAACTAAACCAGGCAACTAGTCACTTACTGCAATTTTCCACCGACTTTCATCAGTTTGGCATTCACCCATGAAGTCAAAACCCAGAAGGAATTGTAGATTGACAATCCTACTGCTCCTTCTTCAGTAATTCCAGAACCCTTTACTAAACTCCTGAGTATATTCAGTTTATGCTAGACTAAAATAGGGGAATATTTCAAAAAGTACCAATTGTTCCCATAGGTCACAACGATCCATTCTCCAGCTTTTCCCATCTTTAAAGTACCCTGAAACTTCTTTTTAATACATTGAGTGCAATAGTTTTCCTGTTCAAAAACAAGTGCTCTTATTTAATTCAGGGAGTTTTCCATTCTGAAAAGTTAGTCACAACAAGAGTTTGGTTGATGTAGGTCTTACAGAAGAAACAGTGGTGAGATTCAATATTTTTAGTACTGATTCTGTAGGTGTGGCTTGGTGGGCGTAGCTTGGCTTGCTGGGTGTGGCAGGAGAAGGATACTGTAAAATCTCCATTCCCTCCCCAATTCAGGGGAAAGATACCATAAAACCTCCATTCCCTCCCCACTCCAGAGGTAGGATACTGTAAAATCTTCATTCCCACCTCACTCCAGGGAAAGGATACTGTAAAATCCCCATTTCCTCCTGATCAGCTGGCAGAGGAGGCAGACAATAGAAGGGGGTGGGCCAGTCAGAGGTGATATTTACCTAAGGTGACCAGATTTTCAGATTGGTAAAGACGGACACCTTTGAACAAGGGGGGGGAGCAACAAAATTTTTCATACAACGCAAAAATAATATTGTAATATTGCCATGAGATGGCGCAGTGGTTAAATGCAGCACTGCAGGCTACTTCAGCTGACTGCAGTTCTGCAGTTCGGCTGTTCAAATCTCACCGGCTCAAGGTTGACTCAGCCTTCCATCCTTCCGAGGTGGGTAAAATGAGGACCCGGATTGTTGTTGGGGGCAATATGCTGACTCTGTAAACTGCTTAGAGAGGCCTGAAAGCCCTATGAAGCAGTTAGATAAGTCTAACTGCTATTGCTAACTGCTATTTTTATTTCAACATAACTACAATTTACAAATATAAATTGTAACTGTTGCCAAACATCAAAATTTTGATCACGTGACCATGAGGATGCTGCAATGGTTGCTAAGTGTGAAAATGGTCGCTAAGTGTGAAAAATGGTCATCAGTCACTTTTTTCAATGCCATTGTAACTTTGGTCACTAAACCCATTATACCACCTTTCTTGCCACAGTTCTTAAGTGAATAACTGCAGCTGATAAGTTAGTAACATAAGTGAATCTGGTTTCCCCATTTGACTTTGTCAAAAGGTCACACAAGGCGATTACATAACCCCAGGACACTGAAACCATCATAAATACGAATCTGTTGCCAAACATCAAAATTTTGATCACGTGACCATGAGGATGCTGCAACGGTCGCTAAGTGTGAAAATGGTAGCTAAGTGTGAAAAATGGTCATCAGTCACTTTTTTCAATGCCATTGTAACTTTGGTCACTAAATGAACTGTTTGAAAACTAAGGCTAGCTTGCATTATATTGCCTTATGCTAGCTTACATTTTCAAGAAAGAGAAGCTAAACTCCTTATTAGAATTGAAATAGAAATGAGTAGAGTAGAGTAGAGTAGAGTAGAATAGAATAGAATAGAATAGAATAGTTTATTAGCCAAGTGTGATTGGACACACAAGGAATTTGTCTTTGGTGAATATGAGCCGAGGTGGCGCAGTGGTTAGAGTGCAGTACTGCAAGCCACTTCAGTTGACTGCTAACTGCAGTTGGGCGGTTCAAATCTCACCGACTCAAAGATTGACTCAGCCTTCCATCCTTCCGAGGTGGGTAAAATGAGGGCCCAGACTGTGGGGGCAATATGCTGACTCTGTAAACCGCTTAGACAGGGCTGAAAGCCCTATGAAGCGGTATATGTCGAAGTGTTATTGCTATTGCTAATTTGCTCTCAGTGTACATAAAGAAAAATAAAATAGAATACATTCATCAAGAATCATAAGCTACAACACTTAGTTATAGTCATAGGTTACCCAATAAGCAATCAAATTATATTAGGAAACAAATTATTAGATTTTTAAATTATTGGATTTTCTTTCAAGGAAACTCAGTATGTGCTTCCTGATTATTAAAAGTGCAAATTCAGTGTAAATGACTCCTGACTATTTAAAAAAAAGATTCTATCCAAAATAAATTAAAATAAACCATTTTAAAAAATGGTTTATTTCAATTTATTTTGGATAGAATCTTTTTTAAAATAGTCTAAGACAATTTAAAAAAAGAATCCACACAGAATAAAACTATTTTAAAAAATCCTATGCACAATAAATAAAATATTATTTTAAAATACATTAAAAAAATAAAAGAAAAAAACCTGGCTCACTTACCAGCAGGCAGGCACTCCAAGTCAATCCAGAATGATGTAGATGTTAATACAAAGAACTGAGCAAATTAAAATGGTGAAATTAGTCCCAGCGAAATATTTTTCAAAGAAACCTTGCCACCATTTTTTCCACATGAGCCGACCTCCAACCTCAGTGCCCCTCCCCTCCGGGAAATCCAGGAAGGAACAGTCGCTACTTCTCTAGCCAAAGTATTTCCTGGAGCTCTATGATATTGGGTCATCTTTTCTTATAAAAGGAAGTAAAAGAGGCGGAGGGGGGATTCCATTTTCTTGCTTTAACGTTTTAATATCTTCAATGAAAGTACTGAGACATAGAGAGGGGTAGTTAGACAAAGTGTCTTTTGTCTTGCCCTGATTAGGATTTCTTAAGCAAATCCACTGCGCTTTCAACATGAAGCCAGAAAATCGGGACTTTTTAAAAACGCTGCAGGACGTGGGACAAATTGTTAGAAATCGTGACCGTCCCGCCGAAAGCGGGATGTCTGGTCACCTTATATTTACCAGTTCTCCGAACTACTCAAAATATCTGCTACCGGTTCTCCAGAACTAGTCAGAACCTGTTGAATACCATTTCTGAGCAGAAACATCTAAACAAATTATCAGATGAGAAAAATCTCTCTCTGTTCCCTGTACAAACTCCTATTTTGTTGTTTAAAAAATGACATGGCACATAGTAATCTATATGTATTGACTTAAACATTCCATCAAATCAGTTTGATCTGCTCCTAAATTCATAGCCTCAGTAATATAGTAATACAAATATTTTCCTAAGCTGTTCTTAGATATATATAAAAAAACCCAACCAACCAAGCAAAGCAGGTGAAAAACTATCTTGACATCTAAATAGGAAATGTTTAGAGTCAATTTTATCATATTTATTTTCTAGGTGTTTTTTTTCTTACATACATGAATGAATGAATCTATCATATTCATTCAATGATATTACATTTTCTCAACAACTAAAAAAAATAGCTTAGAGTGAGTAATATTGAAAAAAGGAAATGCCCGCCATTTGTTGGGGCCAGCCCCAAAGAATCTGCTCTCACAGAAAGTTGCAAATTCACTAACTCATCACAGCAGATCCTCTGTGGGCTTTTCCTTTTTTCAGAATTACTCACTCTAAGCTATTTTTTTTTAGTTGTTGAGGAAATGTAATATCATTGAATGAATATGATAGGGTTCCACCACAAAACCGCGTTCGACTAAAGCACGCTCGACGAAACCGCATAGCTGACATCATCACAGGGCGACAACAGCGCGGAGACAGAAGCGCGCTGTAAACGCTAAACCTAAAATTAACCCCTAAACCTAAACCTAACCCTCCTAAACCTAATCCTAAACCTAACCCTTAACCTAACCCTAAACCTAACCCTTAATCTAACCCTAAACCTAATCCTAACCCTTAACCTAACCCTAAACCTAAACCTAAACCTAAACCTAACCCTAAACCTAAACCTAAACCTAACCCTTAACCTAACCCTAAAGCTAACCCTAAACCTAACCCTAAACCTAACCCTTACCTTAACTTGAATCGGCTTGCTTTCAAAGCACTATTTAAAGCGCCCTTCTTTCTCCACGCTCGCTGTTGTCACCCTGTTGATGATGTCAGCAACGCGGTTTAATCGGGCGCTCTTTAGTCGAGCGCAGTTTTGTCGTGCCACGAACAAATGTATTTGCTGGAAAACATGTGATTCCTTACATTATCATTTTCTATAGGATGCTTTTTCTAGTGCCATCTAAAACAGTGCAGCATCACTTATTTGTAATAGAGTAAGTTGTTCTATAGCCGTGATGGTGAACCTATGGCATGCGTGCCACAGGTGGCATCGAGAGCCATTTCTGAAGGCACCCGAGGCGTTGCCCTGTCAGCTCCAGCATGCATGCACACGCTGGCCAGCTGATTTTCAGCCTTGATTTTAGGCTGTTTTTCACCCTCCGGAGACTTCCCTGAAGCCTCTGAAGGACAAAAAACCACTCAACACGCAAATCGGAAGGTCAGGAACAGATTTCCAGTTTACACAGTGGATTGTTTTTTGCCCTCCAGAGGCTTCAGGGAAAGCCTCTGGAGATTGGGGAGGGTGAAAAACAGACCTACCGGACCCACTGGAAGTCGGAAAATGGGCTGTTTCCGGACTCCAGAGGGCCTCTGGGGGGCAGGGGAGGCACAGGGGGCACTGCGCAGGGGGACAGCGTGCGGGTGTGCTTTTGGCACCTGTGGTGAAAAAGGTCACTATCACTGTTCTATAGTATCTAGATAAGGTACAGTATTTTAAATGGAAAGAAATTGAAACTAATAAAAATGCTTTATAGAAATAAATGTATTTAGTTGTACTCTTTATGTTCACTTTCAAGTGATATTTCTAATTGTTCTCCTCCTGACAGGAAAATTATATCCTAGCTGAAGGAAATTGTGTTCTATGATTATTGTATTTAGCAACGTTTTCTACAAGATTTTGAGAAATTCACACAAAATTGAATGAGTATATTTTACTTATATAGTTATTTATTGTGCAACATGGTAGGGGATCCCAATAGCAGTTATATTATTTTGAGAAATGTTTTCAAGGTCATGCACACATTGTATAACCGTAATTTTTCAATCATTTATCATTTGTTGAACTGTCAACCTATTGTGAACTCTTTGCATTAAAAATGAGTAGAAAGCCTATATGTGAGATTACTATTTCACATTGAGCTCTTCACTGTACACAAGACACTATCAAAAACCCCTGTAAGCCACATATCATAACAGAATATGAAATCATGAACTTTCATTATCATTCATCTGATCGTTATCCTATAATGCTGATGTCTTTTTTGCTTTTTAAAAAAATGGTCCATTATGTGGCAGCAGCAACAGACAAATGGCATTAATATAAATTTTTGTGAAGTGTCAATAACTGAGAAAAACACTGTTAGCATTAATTTTTAAAAGAAATGTTAAATAGAGGGACAAAATGTCATTCTGTGACCCTTTTTATTCATTCCAAAAGGAGTTTAATTTGATGTAACCTTTATACTGTAATTTACCCTCCCTTCACATAGACAATGACAGTTTACATCAGATTCCTGGCAATGACATTTCTAACGGTAGCTCTAGTTTGTCCCTGATATAGTTTTAAAAAGAGTTAGGGTTAGGTTTCAGATTTATTCTATTGGCATATTGAGCTACATGTTGGTGTATTTGCTTAAAATACAATGGTTTTTATTAAAAACATAAAACTGGAGATATACATATAATACATTCAGATATATTGATAGGCCTCAACATACAACCATTCGTTAAATGTCTTCAGTTACTCTGAAGACCATTGTAGTATCTCCAAAGTCAAGTTATTAAGCTTGGGTGCTTGGCAACCAGCATGTATTTCTGATGCAGTGGTGGGTTATGGCCGGTACGCCCTTGTACGGGCATACTGGTGCCTGCTGGGAGCACCAGGTACTGTTTCATTATGGTGCTTTGGAGGGTCCTGCAAGTCCTGCGGTCCTTACTTGTATTTGGCCATTTGTGCATGCATACCAGTGGTGGGTTTCAAATTTTTTTAGGACCTCTCCTGTAGGTGTGGCTTGCTTTGTGGGAGTGGCTTGCCAGCCATGTGACTGGGTGGGAGTGGCTTGCCGGCCATGTGACTGGGTGGGCATGGCCAACTTGTAAAATGTGGTGAAACTCACTTAACAACGCTCTTGCTAAGCAACCAAAATGTTGGCTCAGAAACTCTAGCATTTGAAGCACACAAGTCTTAAAGTTGTCAAGTTACAAGACTCTTGCACCCCTAACCATTTAGAAAAAAAAACCCAGGGGTGTTCAAACTTAACAGCTTTAAGACTTTAAGGTTTAGATAGGACTCTAATTCAAATTTTTAATTCGAATTTTTTTTTTAATGTTATTGTCAATTCTTATTGGGTTTGTTTGGGTTATTCTATTTAATTTTTTTTTAACTTTTGTATTATGTGTTTCTTTTAATGTTGTACACCGCCCTGAGTCCTTGGGAGAAGCACGGCATATAAATCTAATAAACCTAAACCTAAACCTCTTAGAGGTGGGCAACGCGATTGGTGAGCCAGCCAATAAGTGAGTGGCAGGTGGGGCAAGCGTGGTGCGGACAGGTGGGGGAGGGAGCTGGAACTGGTTCTAAACGGCATGGTAGATTTGTGGAACCTCTTCTATAGAAGAGGTTAGAACTGGTAGGAACCCACCTTTGACGCACACGCAGTGTATGGTGCTTATGCAATGCTCCACTGAGTAGCTGGTGGTGATGCACATGCATGAGCAGCACACGTGCACAAGGTGGACGCCCAGCTCCATCGCAACATACCGGTTGTGAGGGATCCGGAACCCACCACTGTTTTGATGGTTGCAACATCCAAAGCAGTGGTGGGATTCACATTTTTTTACTACCAGTTCTGTGGGCATGGCTTTATGGGCATGGTGTGGCTTGGTGGACGTGGCTTGGTGGGTGTGGCAGGGGAAGGATACTGTGAAATCCCCATTTCCTCCCCCCTCCTGGAGAAAGGTTACTGCAAAATTCCCATTCCCCCACCCCCACCCCACTAACCTGCTTTCCAGCTCCATTCTCCTGTTCAGGGCAGCAAAAGAAGATCAGCTGAGAGGCAGCAGGGGTGGAGCCAGCCTATTTGCCAGTTCTCTGAACTATTCAAAATTTCCACTACCGATTCTCTGGAACCTGTCAGAACTGGCTGAATACCACCCCTGATCCAAAGTCCTGAGATTGTCATTTGCAACTTTCATAGGACGCATCTGACAGGCAAAGTCAATGGGGAAAGCCAGTTTCATTGAACAACTGCACAATTCATTTAATAACTATAGTGATTTGCTTGCAACCATGGAGAAAAGGGCACAAAATGGGGTATGACTCAGTTAACAACTGTCTTGCTTTGCAACTGAAAATCTGAGCTCAAGGACTACTTGTATCGATGTACTGGTATCTAACTTGATATATAATTTTTTACAGTTTTTTATTAATAGAAGCTACAGCTGTGAAGGTTTAGGACTGACAGACCTTCCAGAAGAACTGCCTCTCACAACTGAAGTTCTTGATTTCAGTTTCAACTTCCTATATGTGCTTCAGCAATCGACATTCAGCAGGCTGAAGGCCCTGGTGCACTTAGACTTAACAAGGTAGGTATGTTGGTTGAATTATTATACTGTCCAGTTGCAGAATGATCTGGAAGGGTTCAAAAAGTTAAAATAAACAACACTGCATAAACAGAACAACATGACATCCTTCCACAGCAAACCCCCCCCCCAAATTTAAAGGCATTCACTCAAATGCTCAATCAAGACCTAGAAAAACTGGTTTTAAAGAATTTCTTGAAAGCAGACAAAGTGGAAGTCATATGCATTTCTCATGGGAAACTTTTGCAACAGACAGATGTTGCGACAGAGAGAGCTCACTTCCTGCATTTGTTAAATTACCATGGTTCCCCCCCAAATAAGACAAGGTCTTATTTTCTTTTGACCCCCGAAATAAGTGCTTGGCCTTATTTTCAGGGAGGCCTTATTATTTTTGAGGTGCAGGTGGTAGCTAGCATGGTCCCCTCATGGCTGCTGCTGTGTTGCGATATTTTCGGGGAGGGCTTATTTTAGCATATGTGCTGAAAAGCCCAATTGGGCTTATTATCCAGGGAGGTCTTATTTTCAGGGGAACAGGATAGTAACACCATTGTTAAATGAATCTGGCTTCCCTATTGACTTTGCCCTGTCAGAAGATAGATAGCCTTACTTACCTGACAAGACCTGAAGCAAGCTGACTCTATTGGAACACACAGACTGAGCAGATACGATGGGAAATAGTCTTAGATTCTGCCTTCCCTTCAAAATTTTCAAGATGCCTCACGTAACTATTCTTCTCCACCATTTTTTTTTCACGCCTTTGTGAGGTAGACCAAGCTGAGAGAAAATGGCTCAGTAAAAATTTTTTAATGAACCCTGATAGTTAAATATGGAATTGAATTAAAGTCTGCTGGGTCCTATTCCAGCACTACAGGGAATCCTCGACTTACAACAATAGTTCATTTAATGACTCTTCAAAGTTACAATGGCACTGAAAAAAATCACTTATGACCCTTTTTTACACTTATGACCTTTGCAGCATCCCCAGCATATGGTCCAGTGATGGGATTCAGCTGGTTCGCACCTATCTGGGAGAACCGGTTGTTAACTTTCTCAGCAGTTCGGAGAACCGGTTGTTGGAAGAAATCTCCTCTCCCCCCCCCCACTTTACAGGGCTAATCCTGTAAGGAAGGCAGGAAGGAAGGAACATTCTGGTGGTGTTTCTAGCCTAATCTTTATTGCGCTACTTACAGAAACTGCCTCTCTGTTAACGCTTATCACATTGTCACAGCTAAGACAAAGCACTCATCAATCTGAGTGACGTTGAGTTTGCCACACCCACCCAGTCACATGACCACCAAGCCGTGCCTAGCCAGTTGGTCATCAGGGCAGAGAACCAGTTGTTAAATTATTTGAATCCCACCACTGATATGGTCATATGATTTACACTTGGATGCTGGGGAATTGGTTCATATTTATGATGGTTGCAGGATCCCAGGGACATGTGATCACTTTTTGGGATCATCTGACAAGCAAAGTCAATCGGGAAGCCAGATTGACTTAACAACGGTGTTATTAATTTAACAAACACAGTGATTCACTTAAAAAATGTAGCAAGAAAAGTCATAAAAGGGGGCAAAATGCACTTAGAAGTTTAGAAGTTTAGAAGTTTAATAACATTTGTATGCCGCCCAATCCCGTGGGACTCCGGGCGGCTAACAATACAAACAAATCAAAAGAAAAAGAAGAAAGAAAAGATAGATTTAAAAACACACCATGCACTCCATTTCAAGTGGGGCTGGACCATATTTTGGGGTCAACAGCCCCAAGCCTGCCGGAACAGCCAAGTTTTAGTGGCTTTATGGAAGGCCGAGAGTGTGGGAAGGGTCCGGATCTCTGCAGGGAGATCATTCCACAGGGCCAGAGCAGCTACAGAGAAAGACCTCCCCCGAGTAGTCGCCAACCGGCATTGCCCGGTCGACAGTACCCAAAGGAGGCCCAATCTGTGAGATCTTATAGGTCATTGGGAGGTATGTGGCAGGAAGCGGTCCCGTAGGTATCCAGGTCCTAAGCCATGTAGGGCTTTAAAGGTAACGACCAGCACCTTGAAGCGCATTCGGAGACCGATGGGAAGCCAGTGCAGCTCGTGGAGGATAGGTGTAACATAGGTGTACCTAGGTACACCCGATATCGCTCGCGTGGCTGCATTCTGGACCAATTGTAGTCTCCGAATACTCTTCAGGGGCAGCCCCAAGTAGAGCACTTAACAAATTTCTCATTTAGCGACATAAATTTTGGGCTCAATTGTGGTTGTAAGTCAAGGACTTCCTGTACTCTGAATTTCTTTTTCTGTATCTTTTTTTAATGCGCTCATGTTTTCTCATATGTTGCTATTGTAGGTGGAGTTCTAAATGGCTCAATAATAGTTGCAATCATCTTCAACAATTAGAGCTCTGGAAAACCAGAAAACCTGCAGCTGTTTGATAATGAAGGCATTGGCTCTGTATATGTCAGTGTTTCTCAACCTTGGCAACTTGAAGATGTCCGGACTTAAACTCCCAGAATTCCCCAGCCAGCGAATGCTGGCTGGGGAATTCTGGGAGTTGAAGTCCGGAATCTTCAAGTTGCCAAGGTTGAGAAACATTGATATATGTACATTTAGGTACAGTTGTCAACATAGCAGCTTTTATTTCTTGTAATATTTGAAATAAGCTTAAAATGTTACCAGAGATTGTCCTGTACTTTCATACAGAAATTTTATTTTCTACAGTGTTTTTCAAGGATTTACTCAAGAAAATAAATTTTAATCAAGCTTGTAACACTCCTTCTGAACCTGAAATTGATAGGCATTTGTCTTGTTTAAACAGACATACCATGATGTGCTTTGATAACCATCTAAATTCTGTCAGCGTTGATTGGGTCTCTAAACTGATTTTAAAAATGATATGCTTCATTTTGCTACCTACAGGTAAAACTCGAAAAATTAGAATACCGTGCAAAAGTTCATTTATTTCAGTAATGCAACTTAAAAGGTGAAACTAATACATAAGATAGACTCATTACATGCAAAGCAGGATAGTTCAAGCTGTGATTTGTCATAATTATGATGATTATGGCTTACAGTTCATGAAAACCCCAAATCCACAATCTCAGAAAATTAGAATATTGTGAAAAGGTGCAATATTCTAGGCTCAAAGTGTCCCACTCTAATCAGTTAATGAAGCCATATCACCTGCAAAGGGTTCCTGAGCCTTTAAATGGTCTCTCAGTCTGGTTCAGTAGGAATCGCAATCATGGGAAAGACTGCTGACCTGACAGTTGTGCAGAAAACCATCATTGACACCTTCCATAAGGAGGGAAAGCCTCAAAAGGTAATTGCAAAAGAAGTTGGATGTTGCCAAAGTGCTGTATCAAAGCACAATAATAGAAAGTTATGTGGAAGGGGGAAGTATGGAAGAAAAAGGTACACAAGCAGCAGGGATGACCTCAGCCTCGACAGGATTGTCAGGAAAAGGCCATTCAAAAATGTTGGGGATTTTGACAAGGAGTGGACTGAGGCTGGAGTCAATGCATCAAGAGCCACCACACACAGACAGATCCTGGACATGGGCTTCAAATGTCGTATCCTCTTGTCAAGCTGCTCCTGAACACAAAAGCGTCTTACCTGGGCTAAAGAAAAACAGACCTGGTCTGTTGCTCAGTGGTCCAAAGTCCTCTTTTCTGATGAGAGCAACTTTGGCATCTCATTTGAAAAACAAGGGCCCAGAGTATGGAGGAAGAATAGAGGGGCACACACTGCAAGATGCTTGAAATCCAGTGTGAAGTTTCCAGAGTCTGTGTTGATTTGGGGAGTCATGTCATCTGCTGGTATTGGTCCACTGTGCTTCATTAAGTCCAGAGTCAACGCAGCTGTCCACCAGGAGATTTGGAGCACTTCATGCTTCCTTCCTCAGACGAGCTTTATGGGGATGCTGACTTCATTTTCCAGCAGGACTTGGCACCTGCCCACACTGCCAAAAGCACCAAAACCTGGTTCAATGACTGTGGGATTACTGTGTTTGATTGATCAGCAAACTCACCTGATCTGAACCCCATGGAGAATCTATGGGGCATTGCCAAGAGAAAGATGAGAGCCATGAGACCGAACAATGCAGAAGAGCTGAAGGCTGCTATTGAAGCATCCTGGTCTTTCATAACATCTCAGCAGTGCCACAGGCTGATAGCTTCCATGCCACGTCGCATTGAGGCAGTAATTGCTGCAAAAGGGGCCCAAACCAAGTACTGCATACATATGCATGTTTATACTTTTCAGAGGTCCGATATTGTTCTATGTACAATCCTTGTTTTATTGATTGCATGTAATATTCTAACTTTCTGAGATTGTGGATTTGGGGTTTTCATGAGCTGTAAGCCATAATCATCACAATTATGACAAATCACAGCTTGAACTATCTTGCTTTGTATGTAATGAGTCTATCTCATATATTAGTTTTACCTTTTAAGTTGCATTACTGAAATAAATGAACTTTTGCACGATATTCTACTTTTTCGAGTTTCACCTGTATTTCAATTATATCCACAGTTGTGCTTTATTTTAATATCAGATTTTGTTTTGTTTTAAAAGGTGTCATATTAATTGGGTATATGAAGGCACTTTCGAAAGCCATATTTTCCTGGAAACCATTGTCTTTACTGGAAACAATCTTCTCTTTCTGGCTTCAACAGCATTTATGGGTCCTCAGGGTCTGAAACATCTTGATCTAACCCAAACAGGGATCACTAAATTAGCATTTATCCCAATGCAGGACCTACAGAACATAGAAACACTGTTACTAGGAAGCAACCATATTCAAACATTGGAGCTGCTATCGGATTTTCCAACTAGAAAGCTCAAACACTTGGATTTACAGACGAACAATATACAAACAATATCAACTAGAGGCATAGAGGTATTAAAACAAGCTAACAATCTAACTCTCAATCTTAGAGACAACAATATTATTCACATAGAGACCAAGGCTTTTAGTTCGTTTTCTTTCTACAGTTTGGACTTTGGCCGTTGTAGTAATATTTCAGTGATATTGGATGGATTGCAAGGTGTCAGCACTAATGTCCTCTGGCTTGGCACTTTTTGGAAAGTAGACAGCCTTCCCATTCAAGACAGAACATTGCAAGGCTTATGCAACATCTCTGTAGACTATCTCACTCTACAGTATCACTCTTTCTTAGAACCTTCTGGCAACACTTTCCAATGTTTGTCCAAATTGAAAAGATTGGACCTGACCCACACCTCCCTTTCTGAGCTACGGAGCCTTCCTCAGATGAATTTACTGAAAGAATTAAATCTCAATTGGAATGAGTTTTTGAATCTCTGCGACATTGACTTTTCTGCTTTTCCTTCTCTTACCCATCTCTATATCCAGCAGAATTATAACACCATGAACTTGAGTTTTGGATGTTTGGAATCCTTGTCAAAGCTTCAACACCTTGATTTGAGCGGGAGTCACATAGAAAGCCTAGATTGCTGCAGCAACCAACTTCATGGTCTTGTTGGCTTGCAACACCTCAATTTAAGCCACAATCGCAACCTTTTATTCCACCACACGGCATTTAACCAATGTTCTAACTTGAAAGTTCTTGATCTCTCTTTTACACACATTATCATCAATAATTCTCAAGGCCCATTCCACAATCTACATTCTTTGCAGATACTGAACCTTTCTTTCTCTCATTTGAATACAAGCAAGCAGAATATTTTGCAAGGTCTAAGCAGCCTTATTGTCTTAAACATGAATGGAAATACCTTTAAATCTGGCACCATTTTCAATGACAACTTTCTTCAGAAAGCACCCAATCTAGAGGTGTTGACTTTAGCTTCTTGCCAATTGATGGTTATAGAACCTAAAGCATTTTCTGCCCTCAGCAAGTTAAAACATGTGGATCTGAGCCATAACAATCTTACTGCATTCTGTTCAGATGCGTTTTCCAGCCTCAGGAACATTTATCTCAATTTTGCCAATAATAGGATCCATATTATCCCACATGATTTGTTGACTGGACTATCTGGCCAGAGTATAATCAATTTAAGTTACAATCCACTGGAATGCACCTGTTCTAATATTGGATTATTAACTTGGTACAAGCAGAACATAGATAAAATTGAAGATTCTGAACAGACCTTGTGCGCTGAGCCCAAATCACTAGCAGGCACTAAGCTTTTCTCTATAAATCTGTCCTGTGGATATAGCGCGGCACGAATAGCATTGATTACTCTTGTTGTGATAATAGTAATTGTAGTGACCTTCATTTTGGCCAGGTATACTTTAAAGCAAAAATGTTTATAGATAGAAGCTTATGAGAGAAAGTAAATATGCAGGAATTTTTGAAAATGTACAAATATATTTCTTAATAGAAAGACGTTTTTAACATCAATGGGTGTTTCCTTTCCTTTTTATATCAATATTGCATCACTTAATTCCAACAACATAGATTTGAGTAGAAAATGATTGCAAAGGAGGAAATCAGTGTGTGTTGTTTAGTTTTGCATTTTCTAACTGTTGTATTTCTAATTTCATTCTCTCAATGTGTTATGTGATAACAAAATACCCCAGGCTCTCAATGTTGTGGCAGATAGGTGAACAACATAGTAGAACAACATGTTCTAGAAAACAGGAGAGACCTCAACTTTCCAATTGATTTAATTATGTAAAAATATGAAGATTGTATGCCCTTAATTTTCTCTGAAACCTTTTGTTACATATTAGAACAGTAAAATCAAACTTATGACATGCATGTCAGTGGTGACACACCATGACCTTTTTGGTGACATGCCAATGTGCCAACACCCAACAAAAACTATTCTTGAAGGCACACTTGGTCTTCACACAATTTTTGGAGGCTATGGAGGCTTTGCTATTGCATAGACCCTGGACCCTCCGAAAAATAGTTTGTTTTACTCATATTTCATTTTTGTAATTATTTGATATTTCTTTATATAAAATAAACAGCATCATACATGATTGGACTGTATTATTTTAAATAGACATATAGAGAATTGTTTCTCTTTTGTTTTGGGGATGGGGATGGCAGTGACACGCCAGCAGTCAAGTTAGTTATATTTCCAAATTTTTGACATGGCAAGCCCCAAAGATTTGCCCTCACTGTATTAGAATATATAAAAATTACTTCTTTTCCCCAAAATCTGTAAAGGTTTTAACACTAATATGCTAATATAAGAGAATATACAGTTCTTTTTTTACACTGGTGGTTTTATGAGATTTGTTTCTTCTAAGTGAATATGAAGTATACCTTATATCTTTTATTACGTTTCACAAAATGTAAACAAAATGTTTTAGCTGTAATGCTAAAGCATAGTTTAACTTTGATGACTAAGACTAAAGTTCTGTACTTTTTTGCACTCTTATCTTTTAGAACAGTGGTTCCCAACCTTTCCGGGGATTGGCAGTGATGGTGGGAGGGGACAGATGGTTTTGCATGCGTGCCCACAATTTACACAAATGTAGCTTCACATACTCATCAGCCACTTCCACAACCCAGTTCCCAATAGGCCACAGCCCAGGGGTTGGGCACCCCTGTTCTAGAGTAACTCTAAGGATATTGATCATGATGGTTTTTCTTTTATTATGATTTGCTAGTCTGTGTGAATTTAAACATTAGAGAAGCATGTAGTTAAGAGGTTCTGATCTTGGTTCATTTCTGTAGATTATAATTGCATTTTTTGCTGCTAAAAATGAGACTATGATTGAAAATCAAAATGTTTTATTATCAAGATTCATGGACATAACTCAAAAATGTTTGATTAATATATCCAGGCCTACTGATGAGCCATGCAGTATTGCAGGCTAACTCACTTCTCGCTGTCAGGAGTTTTGATTCTCACCGGCTCAAGGTTGGCTCATCCTTCCAGCCTTCCGAGGTCTATAAAATGAGGACCCAGATTGTTGGGGGCAATATGCTGACTCTGTAATCCGCTAAGAGAGGGCTGTAAATGCAGCATGAAGCGGTGTATAAATCTAAGTGCTATCGCTATTGCTACTAGCTTTGTGTATTTAAAAACGAACAAATATGCACTTGGTTTTTTTTCAAGGTTTAAAAGCAGAATATATAAAAACTGATTCATGGATAAATATGTGCTAATGTAAATTTTTTAACTGTGCATAGCTTTTTTATTGCCCATTTTATGTGGATATCTTTTATATGATCTCTCTTTAGGACATTACGTTCGTGAGCATATCGTGCTACTCTATCCTTTCCCAAAGTTACATGTATTGTCAACCATGTATGCATTCATTTTCTCTGCATTAAGCATGGATATTTATAAGAAAATGCCTATTTGTGCAAATATATCGGTTTTCTGTACAGGAAGCCTACAGGATAAGAATGTCTGACTTACAACTTATACTTATAATGGGCTATTACTAAAAATAGTGGACAACATTGTCCTTCTTCAAGCCAGTAAACTGATAAAAGCCCTTTAATATGCAGCCTATTTTCAGGTTTTTGAAGACATCGCTCAGTTTCAATTTTTAATCAATTTGAGGAAGGAGAATGCCATCCACCATTTTTAATAATAGGCAGTCAGTTTGTAAGTACAAGTTCTGACCTATGTAAAAAGTACAGGTAGACAGACTTAGGAATCAGAGGTGGTATTCAGCAGGTTCTGACCAGTTCTGGTGAACCAGTAGGTGGAAATTTTGAGTAGTTCGGAGAACTGGTAAATACCAACTCTGACTGGCCCTGCCTCCATCTATTCTCTGCTTCCCGAGTCCCAGCTGATCGGGAGGAAATGGGGATTTTGCAGTAACTTTCCCCTGGAGTGGGGAGGAAATGGAGATTATACAGTATCCTTCCCCTGCCATGCCCCCCCAAGCCACCCCCACAGAACCGTAGTAAAAAATGTTGAATTCCACCACTGTTAGGAATGGAACTTGTTCTTAATCTGGAGATTGCTTGTATTTTGAAAGAGACTTTACCTTCATTTATCAACTGTTGTTTTGTGCTGTGGCATATTGTGTATGTACATTTGTGTGATACACATATGCATGAAAACTTATAAATTAAGCTATATTTAATAAATAGGCTTGTAATCAAAGTTAGAACTGATTAATTTTTGGCTGGGAAATTATCAAGCAGTGGGGAAAATTTGGGTTATTTTTATGTATCCATGATTATTTATGCAATTCAAATTTGAATTAACACAGACTTTCATACACTATACAACAATTATATCTTCAAAAGCTAAAGTAAATTTCATGGGAAATGCCTTACTGGAAAATAACAAAAACCTTTACTCTGGTATGTAACAAAAAAAATATGAATATGAATTGCTATCTTTCTGAAACATATTAACACAAATATTCTGTACAAGAAAGAATAGTGATGCCTACAACTGATTAAAAAATTTAAGGTAATAAAATTTACTAAAATTAATAAAATGTTGAAGTTTATAAATTCATTCAGCTATGTGGTATTTTCATCAAAATGTTCTAATTCAAAATAAAACTACTTGGTTTTAAAGAAAAAATATCCAGATATTGTGTTACTGACAGAAACATTTGTTATTAATTGACCACTAAAGGTACAGTTTATTCCACTAAACAGTACCTTTAGTGGAAAATGTGAAAAAGGTATTCCTAGATAACTGGATGCTAACATTTTTTCTAAATAATTAGATGCCACTGGAATATGCCTTTCTTTTCTTGTGAGATGTGTAAAACTTTTTTTCCTGGAAATCTACTTTATGACCTAAAGTCTACAATGTTCTGCAAATCTATAAACTAGGGAACTAAACTATTTGAAAACCAGTTAGCTTCCATTTGGATAGTGCCTGGTATTATTTCCAACTATGTTGTGCTGCATTATTTATTCATTCCATGGTCACAATGATGGAATAAAAAATATCCTCAATTTTCTTCACATACCTACATCATTTCTTGGTTCCAGAAAATGTCATGAGTCAGAATGGATGTGCTGACACTTCTACATCTTTACACAGGCCATTGGACAAAGTGAGCATGTAGCATATATGGTCATAAATGAAGTAATTAAAGTCTTTGTGCACTGAAAAACACTCTAATTTGTTTGTTGAAATTCTCATATATGTGATTTCAAGTTCACTGGAAATGTTGTCGTTTGTTCTGCTTTCCTATATCTTCATAAAGTTTTACTCTTTTCATTTTATTCTCAATTTACAACCCACTAAATCTATGATCAATAATCTTTCTTCTGTCACTCTTTCATATTTCACTGAAGAATAAATCATATTATGTTTCCAAGCAACAGAATGTTTACCAAATCTCTTTTCCTTTATTACAGCCTCATTCACATAATTCACATGGAACTCAATGCACATTGTACTTATCAGTGTAACAAAAAATATTTCACACACATTCTTGTTTATTAAATCCTGAATATTTAAAATGTAGTATTTCAGAATTCAAGAAAGCCAGTTCAAGAAACAAACAGATTTATTTCATGCCCTTTTTTATTTCAATGTTCTCCAACTTCCAAGTATAAATATTTGCATTTAGTAGGCAATTTTTATGACAATCATGGGGATCTCTTAAAGAAAAAAAAAAGAGACTGCAAATACTTTATTGCAGAAATACTAACCATTTTTTAATATAATTTGATAATTAACAGTAGGGGATACTACAAACGGACATTATAATATACAGCCACACAAAGACTGACAAGTAATACACAATTCAGAGGACCTCTAACAGTTCACTTTAAGGTAAACATTAACGTACAAGGAATTACATGAATGCGAACTCAGGTGCTACTGTATTTTCAAAATGAGGGGAAATATTTGGCAAAAGTGATAAAGCACTATATACAAAATATACATTAAAAGATACATTTGTAAACAAGATAGCTACATGTGCTTTAAAGAAAAAAAGTGAAAGGGTTTACCCCCCCCCCCCCCCAGTACAAGTAATTGTAATACAAGTAACTTCCCAGAGAACGACATTCTGATTTGGGGGTGCATTTGCATTCAGTTTTATTCCCAAAGCACAAATTCAGACTATAAATGACAGGAATACCTGAAGAGCATTTTTCCTTCTCTGCTTGTTTTAAATAATTCATGAGTGGCAAATGAACATACAACCACTCAAATGGACATTTAGAAATTGGTTGCTGCTATCATTTTCTGAGGCTTATAAATATGAACAAATCCCACCTGGTTTATTTCTTCCCCAGGGAAAGGCATTTAGAACACTTGTAACGATCTTATAAACAGTCAGTTCATAATTAGGTTATGCTTGGTTGGTTGTAGTTAGGAAACAGGAAAAATGCCCTGGAGGACACTCAAGTTTAAATGGACTTCTATAAGTTTGTATAAAAAGGAAGAAAAATTAATGCATTTTCTTCTCATTTTAACATTCTTGTCTATCATAACCTTTGATGTTTTTTTATCTGTTTCCAACCAAATCAAGTTTCCTTCAAAACTCATCCATTTAAACTTATTTCATGAATCATGAAATTAAAGCAAGGTTTAGGAAAACTAAGCTCACATTCTAGTCCCAAAAAGCTCCAACATGTTCTCCCCTTTTAATCTAAAAATGTTTTTTTTTCTTATTTTAAAAAATTAACTTCTTTTCTATACAAATAAATATCATGCTATGAAATGTTTACAGATACTTAATATACTTCAACCAGAATGTGAATCCTAGCATCACTTGCAAATAAACAGCAAGTTTAATTTACAATGTAAGGCCCCAGCTAAGTATTTATATGTTATCAGGTACTGAATATATTATCTCGATAAAATGATGGAAAATGCACCCCTTCACCACTTTTGTCATAAAACAGCAAAGAAAACTGAACCACTAAATGACCAAATTTACCTGTCATGATCGCAAAGATGAAATGTAGCTCTAAGACCACATTTGCTTCTACATAAGTATCATATTAGAAAGGCCAAACCATAATTAATACGACCTGAATAAAGAAGTACACTTAGCATGCCATGAAGAAAAAGGAACATTTCCTGTTATTCCAAAACTGTCCTCCAGCAAGGAAGTATTATGTGAAAAGACCATGGAAGTTTTTTCTGTTTCCTAACACCAACACTAAATAAATACAATCACTGCGCATTAAAGAATTGCAGCTTGTTCATTTAAGCCAATGTTTCTTAAACTTGGGAACTTTATGATGCATGGACTTCAACTCCCTGGGAGTTGCCAAGTTCAAGCAGCACTGGTTTAAATGAGTAAGTCTAGCTCATGCACAAAAGTATGAATCTGTAGTGCTTAAAACCAGGCAGCAAAACTCATTAGAAATCAGTAGATCTCAATATTCTTAAATTTTTATGGTCGGTGTACAAATCTGAACAGGAAAAAAAAAAGATCTACTTTCATCCTCCCATTAGAGGAAATGCAACTGTGGGTTCGGTTTAGGCCTAAGCTTTAGCAATTCTATTTCTTCTTTGATTATGGCAAATTGGTGGCAAAGCAGCAACTCTAAAAAAGAGTAAACAATACAATCAGCAGCAGTTGGATACTGTAAATCAAAACAAACACATTAAGTATTTACATGAACTTGCCACGACCAGCTGCAACCCCAGGCCCACTTTACCTCAAGTCTCTCAACTTCTATACAAATACCATATGCTAACAGTTTAACCGGTAACATTTGGGAAGACATTTATGAAAGGGGAATAAATCACGAGTCTTTCTTTACAGACCCCGCTGAAGTGGCACACTTTTGTTTCTGAAAGAAAATACTACACAGTGCTGATTTTTGAGGGGAGGGGGAGACAGACAACTAGACTTTCATTCGAGATGTCCTATTTGCAAGCAACTACTAAGAGCTCTTTTTGTGAGGGCTGTGTCTTGAGGGGTCTTTCCCTCGTTTCTGCCGGGAAGAATCTTTGTCCAACGAAAGTGCATTGAGAGAGTCATTTGTAGTCCCTGACTTTGGCAAATCTTTACCTACATTCTGTTTTCTTGTAGCAGAGGATTGAGGCAGACTGGGGTCTCTTCCTTTTATGTCCACAGTGCTAGCAGAGTGAGACCTCTCCTGACCTCTGGGCTTACCCCCTAAATCGGAAGTAAGGATTTGCTCTTCTTTAGGGGGCGAAGTACAGTGAAAGTTCAATAGTGACACAGTTTCTGTTCTGCCATCTGCGGAGGAAGAAAAGCTGCTTTGCTTTTTGACTTCCTTGCAGCTCGCTTCGAGGGACGGCGCTGCTGAGAGCACTTTAGCCTTTGAGGAAGGCAAAACAGGGCCTTTCTGTCTAGGTTCTGGGCAGCTGAATGGGCTGTCCAGCTGCTTTGCAGTGTTTCCCACTGTGCGACACGAATTCTGCAACGTGGTCAAGGAGGAATGTTTTGTTGGGTTTGATTTACTCCCTTCTGCCAGTTGCTTTGGATTTATGTGTCCTTTTCCTTTACAGTCCTGAAAGTTTTTGTTACCTGTGGCTGACTTTTCCACAACTTTTCCTCTGGCATCGCAAGCAGGCACAGAAAAGCTGGAATCCAATTTCCTGCTGTCACTTTGAAAATAAAGTGCATCAGTACATTTCCTTCCTTCAGGTTGTTTTTCTGGAGAGACTGTTGGGTTACTTGAATCCTTATCTCCCTCTTTGCTCAGCAAGGGACACTCTTTCGCAGTGGACACCTTTGGCTTGTTCCGTAGATGGAATGGCTTTTGATCAACTGGATCTCCTAAGCTTGCTATCTCTTCCTTCTGAAAAAGCTTGGTATTCTCCGTCCCCTGGCTTTTACTAAAAGATTTAAGCTGATTTTCAGCAGCGGTTCTATTGAGTTGGACCGGTGGTTCTGATCTACACGCTACCACCACATTCTGTTCTGTCTGAATCTGTGCATTATTTAGCTTTCTCTGAGAGCTTGAAGAATGTGAGAAAGAATCCAAAGTGATCTTAAATATGTTTTTCCCCTCCTTTCGAGAACCAGCCATTCCCAGTGCACCGTTCTCTTTTTCTTTTACCTGTGTAGCTAATGGTTTATGTGCAAATTTTTCAGAATGTTTTAATTTAGAGGAACAAGCATCAAGAACCTGCTTTGATTTCACAGTGCTATTCTCCATAGCAGGCCGGAGAGTTTCTTGATTGCTATAACACACAGGAACATCTGCTGCAGAGGGTCTATTGAATGGTTCTTTTACGGCAGGAACATCAGAATTGCTACTTTGCGGCTTAAAAGCAAAATTAGGCTCCTTATCAGCAGTCGGAGGCTGTGTGTTTTTAGATTGCCTCTGCTCTTTTGATCCCAGGTCTCGAAGCTTATCCTTTTGCACAGTTGCAGCAACCATTGTTTTTTCTATTTTAACTGAATTGAAACACTTTGGGGAAAGCAAAGCATTCGTTTTCGGCTTAGGCATGCCAAATTCATTTCCTGAAAATTCTCCAGTGATGTTTTCATCTTCCTTTGCAGCCTGTTTAAGCATATCTTTGACATCTTTGGGCTTCGCCTTGGAATTTGATGCCTGTACTTTTGTTGTGCCACATGCTTGTAAATGAGCAGTTGAATCCAAAGTATACCTTTGACTGTGCTTAGAGTCTTGATTCGAAACCAAATTTGGAACGAGGCTCTTCACTGAGGGATCTGCAGTCGTCTCATCATCAGTCTGTTCGGTTTTCATGTGGCTCTCCAAAACTTCTTTAACATGCTTCTTCTCTTTTCGTTTGCCCTTTTCAGTGTTTCCTTGTCCTTGAGTAGCTCTGCAAGTTATCATAGCAGGATTCTGATTTTGGAAGCCATTAGATTTCATATTGTTTGTACCAACCTGGAGTGTCTCTTCTTTTTGACAGGTCTCCCTTACAGATGAGTCATTGTTAACACTGAGACTAGAGTGTGATTTTTTTGACTGCTGTTCAATCATCACAGATGCTGAAGTTGAATGCTGGATATTTTTATTAGGCTTTGAGCTCTGCAGCTCCAAAAGATCAGCTTTACAGGGTCTGGATTGCTGGATAGTTGGTAGCACCTTCTGAGTAAAGGGCTCAGCTTTTAGGCTATTGTCACACTGGGGGAGTTGATCGCTTTTAATACTCTGGTCATCTTGGAATGCACATGAAGACACTTCTGCCTTTGAAGCCTGTGGCCCTGAAAGTAGAGCAATATCTAATGTACCTTCAATTGGTTTCAAGCAAGAAACAGACCTTCCTTCTAGCTTGTAATCTGAAGAACTCTTCCAGGCCAATGATTCTGTGGAGATCAAGGTGGACTTCTCCATGCCAGGTTCTGCTCTGCTGTTCAAGGTTTTGAGGGGAACAAAAGGAACAGAACTAATCTGAGCAGCGTGAGCACTGCTGAGAAATGATGGACTTTCAGCAGGCGAATTGGAATTCTGCGTAATATTTATAGGCTTAGCTGAATTAAGCTGTTGGCATTCAAGTATGCTTGCTGCCAATTTGGGCTTTAGCACCGGACTGGAATTGTCATCACTTTCTTCGGAAGATATTTTCTTTCGAAAATAATCTATATTTGCAAGTTTACTATCTAATTTTTCAAATTTGACAAATTCTTTTGTTGATGCACTTTTATCTACATTCCCTTCTTTTCCATTTGCCAACTTCTCGGATGGGTGGGGCAGAACATCTAGCAATGTGCACGGAGGGGAAAGTCTTTTGAAATCATAAGACAAATGACTAAGTTCATTAAGTGCAGGGCTATGACATGAGATACATGCGTCTGAAGCACTGTATTCTTTGGACTTCAAGTTTGCATTCTTCTGAAGGGTGTCTTTCAGTATGCCACCTGTTGACTGTGTCTCCAAAGCTGTAATTTTAACTTCAGAGTGATTTGATCTTTCCAATGCTTTGTGAAACACTTTTTTGCTATCCTTGTCTTCCAGGCATGAGATAATAAGGTTTTCTGATTCACTGAAAAGTTCATGTTTTGAACATGAACTTGTTTTCTGCAAATATTCTTGTTTTTCTGCCAGATCTTGTTTTTTCACAACTATCTTGAACTTTAATTTTTCTCTGTCTAGTTCATCAACAGATTCTTGCCTGCCCAGTTTCCTGCAAAGGGGGCGTTTTAAACAGCCTTGCTCAGCAGGCCTCACTCGTGTGACCGAAGGCGATTCCAATGCATTCTCCTCCAGACTCTGAAGGGTTATATCACGCTGGGATGCTTCTCTATTAACCTCTTCCTGAGTTACTTCCAAGCTGTGTTTGCGCGAGCATAAGTGTTTCTTATCAGTGCCATAAGAAGGAGCAAGTTTTTCTTCTGACTGAACCCTTTTGAGCAGTGGGGATCTTGGTGGCTCTGCACTCTTAGGTCTGACAATATGTCTTACAATAGTGGGAGGCGAATGCATTTTATTGGGGAAAGCCTGGGCTATTTTTGCACTGCCTATTGAATGACCCAGTAAGGGTGATGGAGATCGCTGAGGAGAGGTTGGCTGAGGTGTTGGAGACGGAGTCCTAGCCAATGGTGAAAGGGGAATATTGCCAGCTGATTTGCGCCTTCCAGATCTGTATCTTGATCCTCCAAGCTTGGGTCCTAAACCATGGAGTGTGCTGGGTCTAATATGTCCTGAGCCAGCTGGAGAATTGGGTGCACTTGAACTTGGAGAACTACTTTGGGAAGAATTTGTTCCTAGGGGGGGAAAAATAATACATAAAACTGTAAGTTCTTCATTTCAATATTTAGAAACTATTACAAGACACATTATTTCCATAGAATCTAGGTAAGGTAAAGGTAAAGGTTCCGCTTGCACATATATGCTAGTCGTTCCTGACTCTAGGGGGTGGTGCTCATCTCCGTTTTAAAGCTGAAAAGCCAGCACTGTCTGAAGATGGTCATGTGGCTGGCATGACTAAATGCCGAAGGCACACAGAACGCTGTTACCTTCCCATTAAGGTGGTCCCTATTTTTCTACTTGCATTTTTACATGCTTTCGAACTGCTAGGTTGGCAGAAGCTGGGACAAATACGGGAGCTCACTCTGTTACACGGCTCAAACTGCCGACCTTTCTGATCGACAAGCTCAGCATCTTAGCCACTGAGCCACAGCGTCCCTTTCATAGAATCTACAGATCATGAAAAAAACTATTGTCAAATCTGATACAGACTAAATATTATCAGAGATCATATTTCTCTAGCCTTAGAAATTTTATGTTTGACACTCATACAGCCACACAAAAAATTTCATGAAAATCAACTCTCCTTCACACTAACTCTGGGATTAGTATCTGAGGAACTTTTAATTTTTTTTCATTGACAATCTTTAATCACCAATTCCTTACCTGAGGGGAAATCAGGGGTGGAACGAAGGCTTAGTGTTGGTGATCGGGGAGATAAGCTATGAGTTGGAGAACCAGGTAAGCTCTCTCCTGATGATAATGATCGATTCAGACAGGAGAAACTCCGACTTGTATGAAGAAGAGGTGATGGTTGCTTAGCCAGCTTTTTGAAGAGAGATCTCCTCCTAATATGAAAACAATTTTTTTCAGTAAAATCCTAGTAAAAGCAATACTCCAAAAGTTATAACAACATTCCTTTAGTAGTTAAAAACTTGCCAAAGTTTTACTTGACATTGCAGCTAGATGTTTAGGTACTTACGCTGTAAATCAGAGGTATATGTTAAAATCTACAAACTATGAGAGATAATTTCCAATTCTATTCTGGAAGTTTGGGATAATGCTCTATCTATCCATCCATCCATCCATCCATCCATCCATCCATCCATTGCCCATTTCTCCTGAGTGACTCTGTTCAATTTACAAATAGCAATAATAATAGCACTTAAAAGCCATATGCTAAACACTTTTTAAAGAAATCCTAACTAACCAAAATCTTAATTCTGAAAAACTCTTGAAAGAAAGTTATGCTATAAAGATAGAGATAGAGATAGAGATAGAGAGATAGATAGAGAGAGAGAGAGAGAGAGAGAGAGAGAGATCGAGAGAGAGAGATCCCACTGCCCCTCTTATTGTTTACATGTAAATACCGCAACCCCAGCAGCTTTCTAGCAGGTTAATCATTATAAAAAGCACAATCTTAAATTATTCTAAAAAAAAGGGTATTTGGGTATTTTAAGAGATTTTGTAAAGTAATCTTGTAGAGTAATTAATCAACAGCCTTTAAGGTAATATTTAATGCTAGTAATATCAAGAAAAATTGGAAATCTTGATTCTAACATAAAGAAATACATATTACAAAAATGTTACAAATTTTATTAAGGAATCACAACTCACCTTTCCAAGCACTCCTTCTTTTTTGTTTTCTTACTCCGTCTAACCATTCGGCCTCTATAGCTATTCTTTCTAGCTGGTCCTGTTTTTATTGAGGTATTTTCAAATGGGGTAGTAGTAATTGACACTTTATTGCCACTCTGTCAAATAAGAAAACAGGATCAGACAATATGGTACCACTATAAAGTCTTTATTAAAAAAGGGACAAAATAATCAGAATATGGGTATCATATATGAATCAGAAGGGGGGGGGAAAGAGTATATCGTTCCATTGGTATATCGTTGGTGCGTTCCATAACAAAGCTTAGAAGTTGATATACTACTGAGATACTAAAGTGCAGGGGGGGGGGGGATGTTCATTTGAACTTGGCTGATTTTTATCATCACTACTCTTTTGTGTCTTGACCAGATATTCCTGGATTTTTCTTTAATATCTATAGCCTGAAAAAGTTTGAGAAATTCTGTTTTCTAGTTTTTCTATCCTATGTAGACATAGGATTTTCTGTGTCACTCTCATAGCCAAATCTTAGTTTTTGTTAAGCAAAGCCATTATAAATAAGATTTTAGCAATAGCAGTAGACTTATATACCGCTTCATAGGCCTTTCAGGCCTCTCTAAGCGGTTTACAGAGAGTCAGCATATTGCCCCCAACAATCTGGGTCCTCATTTTACCCACCTCGGAAGGATGGAAGGCTGAGTCAACCCTGAGCCGGTGAGATTTGAACCGCTGACCTGCTGATCTAGCAGTAGCCTGCAGTGCTGCTTTTAACCACTGCGCCACCTTGGCTCATTTTTACTATGAGCAGTATTTTTCTTGTTTTTAGCATTCTTTATGCTTCATATTACAAGTGATGTTAATTTAGAATTTCCCCGTAGCCACATGTCAATGATTAGGTGTTTGGCAACCAGCTTGCGCTTACAATAGTTATAACGTGATTGGTATTTATGGCCTTCCCTGCCAATTTCCTACCGCACAGTCAATGGGGAAGCCAATGAGGGAAGGTTGCAAGACATTCTGGTAAGTTCCCCCAGCCCCTCCACCCTGTCCATCACCCAGCGCTTCTTGGCTCACACCCCATTGCATGTTTATCTCGTGTCTACCTGTACATGTGGTCCACCATATTCTCATGCCCCAGACTTTCTGAACTTGCACGTGGCCTGTACCACTACTCCCAGGGCCATTCCCCCTCCCCTTGGCACCCCCAAATACCTTACCTGGAACTTCCATGCTTTCCTGTTTAACAACCTGTGCATCTTGGATTATGATGCCAACCAGGATTGGAATTGTTGTTGCTAACAATACGGTCATGTGGTGTTGTGAATTTACAACGGCATCACTTAATGATAGTAATCCTGGTCCCAATTGCCATCATACTCCAAGGACTACTTGTATTACAATTTTTTTTCAAACTAACATGGTTTTCAGATGCAAATTGTTATTTAGCATTGAATCTGCTACTCAAAGGAAAAATAAAATAAATAATTGCCATTTTAAATAGATACATCTAAGCCCCCTAAGTATGCCTAAATATTTGTTTGTAATCTGGTTATAGATTGTAAATATCCTCTAGTTGGTTTTTTTTTTAAGCATATTCTGCAGATCTTTAAGAGTTAGTTGCCTGCAACAAACTGTGTTTTTGGTCTCAGGGCAGTATACACCCCCCAGAGTCTTGGGATATATAAACATTAAGCCAGTTTTGGATAAATTGAGTGAAAGGAATAGCAAATTAGGTAGTATTAATCTGGGTATTCCCCAAAAGTAACATCACAACCACGAGAATTCTATAGGCCAAATGGTATTACTAAAAATTCTGAAAGTTTATTACAACCTCATCCAGGTTAAGAAAGACTGAAATAAGCAATATAATCCTGTCAACAAACGGTTAATGCCAGAATATATAGATAGTTTATGCAGGGCAATAAATTAATATCACACACCACACATTCTGTATAAACTTATGTATATATCCTGTAGTGCATTAGCAGAATTGTGCAGTTATCTATGTACTTATAATGTCATACACTTTAATCCTTCTATAAATTAAATCATGGTAAAAAAAAATTCTGATGTTTTTTACAGCAAAATATTTTCTAAATGACTTCATAAAAATCCATTTCCTAAAACTCTTTCATTGTGCCTTTCATTTCAATTTACAAACAAGAAAACTATTTTTTTTAAACTCTACTCAAATGATTTGAATCCACACACTTTTGGTAATACGGGATATACAGTAATAACAAGATATCACATATTGTGAGAAAAATAATTAAAAATGGTATCTAATCCTTGTGAGAAAAAACATGGTCTTAATGATATACTCTGAAGGCCCATTTTGTTCCATCAGTTGCCGGATTGAAGCTGACAAATTATACATGGTGATAGAATTGTGGAAGACAGTTTTTTCAGATAAAGCTAATTATCTTTTTTAAAAAATAAAAATGGTTTTTGCTTTATAATTTCAGTCTCTCTAAAGTATTAAAGCAACAGTATGCCTAGTGCATGCTTGACAGCAATTTGAAGGAGACCTGAGTTCACTTGAAAAGACCAGCTGCTGGAGGCTTCCTTTAGTATATCATTACTATTAATCAGGTGTTAGCAGAAAAAATGGAAAGAGGATGAAGTATAATTACACAGTTCAGAGGATAGCTAATTGCAAGGACTGCTTTATTTTATATCATTATATTTCTGCCATTTTTCTCTTCATTAATTTGGGAGTGCATCTCCACCCATCCTGGCAGGTTACCTCCCTGGATGCCTCCTCCAGGTCTGAGAGGAACATCTAAGGCCTCTGTTTTTATGACATGTAAGTGATTTTATTAACCATTTTCCACTTGATTATCCAAATGCATAAGGTTCAGAATCACTACCTGGCACTCTGGGCAAATAAAAGAAGGCTTTTAATTATTTAATTTAATTAAATAATTAAAAAGAGATGAATATAAATAAACATATCCAATTTAAACGAAAACTAAATTGAAAGGAATTGAAATGGGTGAAGGGACCAATGAAGTCGAAATCAAAGCAGGACTTTTCTGAAGCAGACTGTAGTCCTAGCCCCCTATGACCCATCCAAAGCTTACTGAATCAAAAATGGGGGGGGGGGGCAGAGACACATAGAAACACAACAGCCATATTCAGCTGACTTGCTTAACTAACTGGATCATAATGTGTGTCATATGAACAGGAATACTGAGTCATATGAAATCTAATCTTGTTTGAGACACATCCCGAGTCAGCATGTCATTTAAATGACTGACTGGAAGGTGTTCGCTATTCCCTTTTGTTGGTTGAAATGAAGCTTTGATAACAAGATTTATTTGATCATTCCCTCTGTGTGGTCACCTCAGTTTTCATCCTCTCCAAAAGCAGAATAGGTATCAGTCTTGTGAGAGAGACCAGACAGAAAGCATGGCGAGATGAGTTAATACTGCTTTAACGTATGTTAACAGTAACAGAATCCTGCAAGTGTGAAAGTATTGTTTCTCCCTTCCCGTTCACTTTATAGCCCAAGAAACTAGCGAGGGTCCTGTGTTGACTCCCCCTGGATGCTTCCCCAGATAACTCTCTATGCTCCTGACCTGCCAGTTCCTGGCATGTCAGGAGCAGAGTTGACTGATGGCTCTGAGCAGCTGTCTGTGAAGGATTTGACTGAGGGTCCGGGAAAGTATGAAGCTGCAGCCAGTCAGTGAGGAGGAAGAGGAAATGCCTTCTGTACTTATCCGAGAAGAGGACAGAAGAAGACAGAGAAAAGGTAGGAGCAGAGAAGGTCAGCCAGACTATTCATGAGGAGAAAGCCTCGCCCTTCTTGATGGGCTGTACTGGAAGCTGGATATTTGGCACCGCAGACAGATGGAGGCGATGCTGGGGACAACATGTTTGTTTCCTAACTGTGTGTTTTCTGGTTGATGTAATTCCTCCCTCACTTTGGATTGACACCATGTCTTGATTTGGATCGTAACTTGGACACTCAAGACTTTTCTTGCCTTTTTGGGCGGGAAAGATATAGGATTTGGCAAACTCCGGGGTGGATTGGCAGAAAAAAATAGTGGAGTTGGAAATAATGGCTGGGTTAAATACGAAAGATGTAGATAAGGACCCAAGGGAGGAGCATGGGAAGCAAGTTAAAAAGAGAAAAGCAAAACTTCTAAGAGGGTGAGAGACGATAGAAAGCATCCTTTTTTTTGTTAAAAAAAGACTGGCTGATTAGAGTAGATTAAGAAATTAGGAATAGGGGGAATATTGTTATACTTATTTTTGCATAATAAATTTAAAGTGAAAGGTAGAGGTTAAGATCAGATTTTGAAAAAGGATGTTATCAGGTATGTTCAAGAACAATGCTATTACTATTAGAAGGGTGTAGCAAATATTGAATAACAGAAGAATGAAGGATTATGTGCTGACATAAATATGTATAATAACATTAGAACCATATACATTTGATTAATGTAGTAATTCTCATTTGTATCAATATTACTTTTCTATCAAACTGAATGACACTGAGATGACACACTGTCCTTGTAATAATGTTGATGTACTGTATTTTTCGGAGTATAAAACACACTTTTTTCCCTCAAGAAAGAGGCTGAAAATCTAGGTGTGTCTTATACACTGAATATAGCATTTTTTGCTCCTGAAACCCTGTCCCCTTCACCAAAATGGTCATAGGAGGCTTCCAGAGTACTCCTGGAGGCTGGGAAGGGCAGAAATGAACCAAAAAAGGCTGTTTTTTGCTACCCCCCCCCCTCGGCAGCACTCTATAAACTTCCTAAAGGCTTCCTTCATAATCTTGGTGTGTCTTATACTCTGGTGCATCTTATACTCCGAAAAATACGGTATATTTAAAAATTTAAAAAAAACTTTATGCAAAAAAAGAAAAAAAAGAAAAGAATGGAAATCTAAATGGAGAGAGACACTATTGTAAATGACCCCTCTGGCTTCTTACCACAGTTAATGGGAAAAGAGATTGAGATAATATACTACAAAACCTTACAAAGCTTTGTCTTGTTATTATATCTACCATCCAGAATGAGGGGGGGGGGAGGAGAGGTTTTTTTGGAAAGGTATATCATCTGGTACTTTCTTAGAATATCTTATGTTCGAAGTATTTTTTTCTCTGCTCCATTTATTCTGTACCAGCCAATAATTTCTGCATTATTTACTTATATATAAAGCTAGGCACATCACTTTTAATATCTCCGGATGGTGTACAAGTGAAAAACAGCTGCAAAAGAACTGAAATGAAAAGTAAGAAATAATCTAGGACTAATACAGCTAGCTCATAAAGAAAATTCTCCCTACTGGACTCAAGAGCTTTTTTAAAGGATGGCAGAGTCATGGAAATTCATATTTGGGAGTGTGGGGAGGCCGTGTGCAGGGTTATTATTCCAGAGGAGTCTTTTGTGAAAAAGAAGGCAGACCACCTGGCTCCTATCAGATGACTCTGTTTTAAATTAGGATCTAAAGCTTGTCTACTTTGTCAGGACTTATTTGACAGACAGACTTTGATGCTAATTGAGAAAACACTAAAAAAAAACCCACCCACCTTTAATTTGTATCTACTATCACATTCCAAACCCCTTTATAATTTGCTGAAGTTTTGTAAATTCATAGTCAATGTTAATTAATACTCCAACTTAATAAATTATTTGAAATAAAATATAAGAATATGTTAACCTAGATTAATTAAAAATTATCTTCAATGCATTAATTGTCAGCTATAAAGTCCTACTTCACAGAAAGGTGTACATATCCTAGTGGAAATAAGTTGTCCACTGAATTGATGGACCAATCTATATTATTGCTGTATAATTGGTTAGTGCATGCTGAATAATAGAACAGAATAACACAGTTGGAAGAGACCTTGGAGATCTTTTATTCCAACCCCCTGCCTAGACAGGAAACCCTATACCATTTCAGACAAATGGTTATCCAACATCTTCTTAAAGACTTCCAGTGTTGGGGCATTCACAACTTCTGGAGGCAAGTCGTTCCACTGATTAATTGTTCTAACTGTCAGGAAATTTCTCCTTAGTTCTAAGTTGCTTCTCGATTACTTTCTACCCATTGCTTCTTATCCTACCCTCAGAATGATATAGTGTGTTTGCCTGTGTTTGCATCCGTGTGTGTATACACACATACATACATACACACTCTATATATGCTTAAATAACAAAATGAGTAACCTATAGTAAATTCACTGATTGGGAACAAAAGAATGAATGATAAAACATACAACACGAGGGACAGGTTTTTGTCAGATTACTGTACCTTTAATAACAGTTCTATGACTTCAGTGTGAACAAGGCCATGCACTGGCTCTCCATTAATATGCGTAATGAGATCACCAGCCTTCAACCCAGCATGATAGGCTGGACTTCCCTCTTCAATGTTCTAGAAAGTAAAAGAAAATGCATAAGCTTAAATATATTTGCCCTAGAAGTATAATGCAGTAGCTTTTGGATTTATCAAGAAAAAAATGGATTACTTTGTTGCTCTTCCACATGCCAATGGTACGAGTCAATCACAAAAACTTATTCCATCATCTTCATAATATAAACAGTTCTGCTCTTTATATCACTAAACCTTAAAGATTAATTATTAATGTTAAATTTTCTGCCTGTCATGTGCAGAGTTTTCATTTTAAAATTTCTATGTTCCAAATCATCACATTCTGATCTATCATGAGAGAAAATTTTGGGGAAACCAAGGGAAACACTAACCAGCACAATTGAATGTTGAAAAGTAGACAAAGTCATTTTACAAGTATATGCAAATCCAAGATTTCCTATTGGTGGTGGGGAGTTGTTTTTTCATTTAAATTTACAGTTGTATTTTTCAAGACAAGGATATCTCATTAAAGCTTGGTTATTTAATGTATTTACAGATAAAGGAATGTTTGTGCAGAAATTAGAGGAATGTTGATTGGAGAGATATGCATGAGTACCTTTTGATGGAGATGATGCCATGTTGTTGGCTGAGAACCTGAAAGATTTGCAGCAAATGTTAGATATACTGCATGATGCAAGAGTATGCATCTAAAAATTAATGTATCAAAGACCCAGGAAATTATGTTTGGTATGGAAAATGGAGTGAATAACTGCAAATTATATATAAGTGAAGAAAATCTATAGCATATAGATGAATTTGTGTTCCTTGATAGAATAGTTACTAATGATGGAAAAATGGATGAAGAAATTTTATGACACACACATTCTGATTCAGGAGTGTATGGTGTTTTATTAGGAGTGTTTGCAAAGGGAAAGAACAATGGCTTTGCATAACTGGATGCTTCTGCCTGCTTTGTTACATACAAGTGAAATTTAGAAGAAATGTAAAATGTGAATGCACAGGGGTTTTAAAAAATGTGTGGAATAAAACAAGAAAAGATCTGGTTAAGAAAAGATAGGTGAGGAATTAATGTGGACTGAATACAAAAATGAGCGGTCATTACAGATAGTCCCCATTTAGTGATCACAATTGGGATTGGCAACTTTGTCATTAAGTGAAGTAGTTAAGTGAAACTGGAACTGTCCTTATGAGCTTACAATCTGTGAAGGTTATAAATGAAAGGATCATTCAAAAAATGACCTTTTTCATCACTGTTAAAACAATTGCTAAATGAGACAATAGCTAAATGGGGATTACCTGTGTTAAGGAAGAATGATAAGGTGGTTTGCTCGTATAGAAAATATGAATGAAAAATGGAATTAATTGAACCAATATGTGAAGAAAAAGTGGGTAGTTGAGAGGAAGAGGGAAAGAAAATCATAGCTGAATTGATCAGAAAAGGGGGAGTCAGGCAGCAGCCCAAAGTGCTGGACTTCAGATCCCCTCCCAGCATTAGTATTGGATTCAGAATGATTCAACTTCTTTTGTTAAGTACCACATTTTTCTGAGTATAAGACACACCTTATTTTTGAGGGGGGGGGGACACAAGAAAAAAAGAATTCTGTCTCCTAACCCTAACCCTAACCCTACCAGCATCAGGATCAGCGGCGTCCTCACTTCCACTCGGATTTTGATAACGAGCAGCACAAATCTTTTTATCCATTTAAAACAAACCCTGTCACCCTATGTGCATTTAACTGGAGTGAGTGGGGTGGGGGATGATTTTTCATGGGAGCACAAGACGGACTTGGCACCGAAGGCTCTGCTCTCGAGACACCACAACCTCCCTATCTATAGCCGTAGGCATTGAAAGCCTGACTTTCTCACAGCAAGGCCCAATAGAGATGCAGCACTTCATTCGTCCTAGTAAAGATGGTGCTAGGCTTCCCAGCAAGCCCCCTGTGCCTTTGCTGCCTCAGTCGGAGCCTGATTCCGCAAGCAGCCCGCGGAAGCGTGGAGGTCAGGACTCGGTTGGTGAAGTGGATGCTGCACAGGAGGTATAAGGCAAGGTGGCTAGCAGCTCTGCCTGACTCTTTTCCAGATGACCCAGGTGGAAGACAGTTAGCTTTTGCTCCTAGCCCAGGAGGAAAGAGGTGAGTCTGCAGAGAAGGCAGAGGAAGGTGTGAGGTGCTATGATGTGCAACAGGGAACCAGGGAGGAAAACATTTTCAGATGGCAGCGGTGGCTGTACTCCCTGTTTTTGGATTCGGGGAGGGAATCACAGTGCTGCCACCTGAAAACATTTTCCTCCCCGATTGGGATGGAGGCCAAAAAAGTGGCTAACTGCCTGAAAAATGCCGTTCCAGGAGACAGGTATTGCCAAAATGGAGCATCGCTTTTTCGGTCTCTGCACACCAAAACCGCCGTCCCCACATTTTCATGAGAGCAAGCAGCTCCACGAATTGCATTGGGGGATCGGGCCACCAGGTGGTGGTGGTTGGAAAGGAGAGACGTTTCACTTTTGGCGCTCCTGCTCAGCTCAGCTCCCGGGAGGGCTTAGGTGGTGGTGGCAGCAATTCCTCACATTGCTGGGGAGTGAAGTCATTGTGGCCATTGTCTCTCATGAGCTGCCTGATGAGGCTGAGGCACTTATTGCTTGCAGCCGCAGGACGACAGCGTAAAGCAGCGTCACCTTAAACTAAAACCTCTGCGGGCAGCTCAGGAGAGACAATGACGACAATGACTTCACTTCGCGACAATGTGAGGAGCTGCCGCTGCTGCCGCCACTGCCTAACCCCTCCCAGGAGCTGAGCCAAGTGGGAGCCCCGAAAGCGAAACGTCTCTCCTTTCCAGCCACTGCCACCCGTTGGCCTGATCCCCCAATGCAATTAGTGGAGCTGCTTGTCCTCATAAAAATGCGGGGGCAGTGGTTTGGGCGGTTCCACCACAAAACCGCGGTAGACTAAAGCGCGGTGACAAAACCGCACCGTCAAAACCGCGCGACAACAGCGCGCCGACAGAAGCGCGCTGTAACATAACCCTAAAAATAACCCTAACCCTAACCCTAACCCTAAACCTTAAGTTAAATCGCGCTTCTGTCGGCGCGCTGTTGTCGGTGCGCTTTTGACATTGTGGTTTTAGTGCCGTGGTGTTGTCGGTGCGCTTTTGACGTTCGCGGTTATGTTGTGCCACGGGTTTGGGCATGTGGAGAACAAAAAAGTGATGCTCTTTTTTGGCAATACTCATCGCCTGGAATGGCAGTTAGCCCTTTCAGATAGTGTGCCACTTTTTTGGCCTCCACCAAAATCGAGGAGGAAAGCGTTTTTGGGTGGCAGCGCTGCGATCCCCTCCCCGAATCCAAAAACGGGGCATACAGCCAGTGCTGCCACCTGAAAATATTTTCCTCCCTGGTTCCCCATTGCACATCATAGAGCCGCACACCTTCCTCCTCCTTCTCTGCAGACTCATCTTTTTCCTCCTGGGCCAGGACCAGGAGGAAAAGCTGACTGCCCTCTGCCTGGGTCATCTGGTAAAGGGACTGGCAGAGCTGCTAGCTGCCTTGCCTTAAATCTCCTGCGCAGCGCCCACTTCACCAACCAAGTCCCAATCTCCATGCTTCTCCAAGCCACTAGTGGATTGGGGGGGGGGCAGCAGGTGGGTAGGCCTACCTTTGGACTTTAAGACGCACCCAGATTTTCACCCTCTTTTTGGGGGGAAAAGGTGTGTCTTATACTCTGAAAAATACGGCAAATACTGCTATAGCAAGAAATTGGAAGACATTGTTCTTCTAGAACAAATACTAATTTTAATGCCATTTACATTTTTAAGTTCAAATATTCTATTTTAAATGGTTAGGGCTACTGTGTCTTACAGCCACTTTAGTTATATTTCCAATTCAGACTAAATCAGTGGCTCTCAAAGTGTGGTTTGGAGAATTCTGGAGTTTCCAGGGAGTCTATGAATATTTTAAAGTTTCTCAGTTTCAATTTCTAATATAGTACTATTGACAGATATTTGGGGTCCTCAATCATAAAGAAGATCTGAAACCAAAATGATTGAGCACAGCTGGATTACATATTATACTAAGTTATAATATTTTTCCATTTATTAAACTACACTGAATTATGTGTCTCATTTAAGCATAACCTGCAAACAAATTAATCAGATACAAGAGATTATAAATTTTACCCAAATAATGTGATGGACTGTGTAGATGTCGCTATCACCCACATATACTCGGATTGCTCGGATAGTGAATCCATACTTTTTGCCTGAAGTATGAATTATGACAGGCTGGTGGGGACTTGCAGGAGCGGTTGATGAGTCACGGCTTGGAGAAGAATCTCTGGAAGATGAAGGATCTGAAGATATGGAATGGGGAGACATTGGGCTGCCCAAAGGCGACACCCCAAATATATCTGGAAAAAAATGGTCCTCTGTTTAGGAGTATATTCAGTTTCATATATATGTTAATACAGTATGTTATCATATTCACAGCCATGTTTAAGAAGTATCTGCATTATTCAAAACATTCTAAAATACTTCTTTTATTTGGTGAGGAAAATTACCAACCAGCAGGTTTATGTATTTTATACAATGTTTATGGTTAATATCTTTTTGTTTAAAAGCTTAAGGTAGAATCAGAGTTGGTATTCAACAGGTTCTGACCAGTTCTGGAGAACTGGTAGCAGAAATTTTGAGTAGTTCAGAGAACTGGTAAAAACCACCTCTGACTGGCCCCACCCCAGTGGTGAAATTCAATTTTTTTACTACTGGTTCTGTGGGTGTGGCTTGGTAGGTGTGGCAGGGGAAGGAGACTGCCAAATATCCATTCCCACCCCACTCCAGGGGAAGGATACTACAAAGTCTCCATTCCATCCCACTCCAGGGGAAGGATATTGCAAAATCTCCATTGCCACCCCACTCTGGGGCCAGCCAGAGATGGTATTTGCTGGTTCTCTGAGCTACTCAAAATTTCTACTACCAGTTCTCCAGAACCTGTCAGAATCTGCCAAATTTCACACCTGCCCCGCCCCCATCTATTCTCTGCCTCCCAAGTCCCAGCTGATCGGGTGGAAATGTGGATTTTGCAGTAACCTTTCCCTGGAATGGGGTGTGAATGGAGACTTTACAGTATCCTTCCTCTGCTAGGCCCACCAAGCCATGCCACGCCCACCATGCCATGCCCACCAAGCCTTGCCCACAGAACCGGTAGTAAAAAAAAATGAATCCTACCACTGGGAAGAATATGTTCCTACTCTTACAAACTATATAATAGACCCATGTTTTGCAGAAGATTATTTAAAACAAAGTAGGGAAAACATGGGATGGATAATTTCATTCTAGCTCCCTCCCAGCCAAGTCATATAGGACTAGTGCAGTCCATAGAAATACACTTCTGTATTTCTTTCACATTACATTACAGTGTAATGTGATCAGCATGTTTTCTTTTTTGCTTTCCTCTCGTGTTGCATGTGTTCACTTGATAGCTTTCAGAAATTATCTGGGCTATCCCTACTTTCATTTCTTCCATTTATCTGGTTCAAGTGTATATCTACTTTGGGAAAGGCAGCCGATGCGCTGATCTGGATAACAAATCCAGAAGATGAAAAGCAAGGTGGCTTCGAATGGGCCAATCCTTAGCACTGCAAGCCACCATCTACCCGCCTCTCTCTTCTGGATCTGATCCAATCCATTGTTTAAATCAAAATTCCTTTTGCTAATAGCAAATATTCACCAGATAATGCAACTTTTTTTTAGAAGAACAGAACAATATGATGCATATTATAAGGTAAAGGTAAAAGTTCCCCTTGCACATATGTGCTAGTTATTCTTGACTCGGGGGAGGGGGGGCGGTCCTCATCTCCATTTCAAAGCCAAAGAATCAGCGTTTTCCGAACATGTCTACGTAGTCATGTGGCCAGCTTGATTAAATGTCAAAGGCACACGGAATGCTGTTACCTTCCCTCCAAAGGTGGTTCCTATTTTTCTACTTGCATTTTTATGTGCTTTCGAACTGCTAGGTTGGCAGAAGCTAGGATAAGTAACTGGAGCTCACTTGGTTATGCGACACAAGGGATTCGAACTGCCGACCTTTCTGATCGACAAGCTCAGTGTCTAAGCCACTGAGCCACTGTGCCCCTTTTAATATGATGTATAGGAAATAATTATTAGTAAAGATTCAGTGTACACACCATGCAAAACCTTTAAAAAGCATGACTCATTTTAACACAAGAAAGGTTTGATTGAAGATGCATTGCTTAAAGAGGAAAAAAAGGATCAATTTCATCATTGTAAACAGTATCTACCTCCTGGAATCATAAGGGACAGAGCACTGGCCGAGAGAGACTTTGTAACCTTTCCAGGTATTTTCTTTTTTTCTGTAGTTTCTAATCGCTGACGAGCCATATGAGATGCTTGTTCAGTAGATGGCTTTGAGAAATTATCTGTGCTGTCCACACTTTCATTTCTTCCGTTTATCTGATCCATGTGCTCTGAAAAGCTACCGGCTGCACAAAGTAAAAGAATCAACACATTAAATCAAGATTTGGGAGGACGTCAAGCAGTAACATAAGGATTTATTTTTCTGGTACAATCTCATGCAATAAAATTCTAGAACAAGCACCTGCACAGTTATTAATCATCATTTTGGGATAAGGACCAAGCATTAATATCAGTTTCTTTGTCCTTCCTTGCACTAAACTTTCCATGTTTTTCTTACTTTAATAATTGGTGTAATTTTCACAACCCTGCTTAAAGTTGTTGGGTTAGCTTGCTGTCAGCTACAATTTTTGAAATACAACATAAAACATACCAAAAGTGCTTTTTCTAAGACAATTTGACTTTTTTTTCTTTGAAAATATTTCTCTTATCCAAAAAGCTTCTTCAGTTCTGAAGTGAAACATTTTCAGAGGGAAAAAAATAAGAAACTTTGGTTGCCTTTTGGAAAAAGCACCATCGGTACATCCATGACTTGATTGATTGAGAATCTCCATTAATATTTATAGGATAAAACCAAAAGAAAAAAAGTTAGAGCTCCTATGAATGAGGAGATTTCAGAAGATTATCAGCCCAAAGCTGATTATTTCTATATGATTATAACATACCATTTTAGGCAGAGTATTATAGAATATTGTATCAATATAGAAAACTGGTGAGAAAGCTTCAGTAGTCAAAACATTGGAGAAAAGTGATCATCTAATGCTGGAGCTTCTGACTTTAAATTAAACTAAGCTGAGTGTAGTCAAACATGTCCCTTGGACTTCATATACGCTTTTTATTAGATAACTTTATTAACAGATTATAGGAATGCTACTGTATAGATATATCGTGATTACAGCAAAGCATTTATGCTAGTACCCTCCATGATATTTTACTCAGCAAACTAGACAAATAAGGATTACCTAACATAACAAGTAGATATATAGCTGGCTTGAATTCTGTACTTATTAAACAATATGTACATATCGAATCAAAAGATTGAAAAGTCCTTCATGCTCTCAGACCTTGGCTGTTTGCTGTAGACATTTTATTACCAGTCTAAGTAACATCTTCAGTGCTAGATCAGGGCTTCAGCCTTCAGACAAGTAATGATATGACTACAAACAATCAAGCTCAGAAAGCACCAAGGACCCCACAGTTCAACCATGGGCTACATTTTTTTTCTATTAGTATCAAAGGATTGTATCTTGGTCAATTGATGCTTACAAGAGTTATAAATCCTTATATCTCTCAGGATGAGACCATGACCTTGTCACTATGAATCACATTAGATTTTTTTTTCTTCTTCATTAAAAGTAGATGTTAAGGAAAGGTTGAGGAGTACAATGAACAGCAGAATATAGAAAATGTTAGTTCTTTGTTATTTTAATAGATTTTACTACTGTTACAAATATTCTTTTAAAAAGTTGACGTAAATACCTTCTTATAACTAAACCAAGAGGGGCAAGAGGTAAAAGAAAGTTGCGTTCGTTCCCTATATGTTGTGATATAAAGAAAACAATCCAATGTGCTCATCTGAGTGACCCATTTCAAACCCCTGAGCAGTTGAAAAATTCAAGATAACTTGTTCTTATAGCCCGCTCAATAGGTAGACCTAAGAAAAGGCATTTCTATATATTATGCATCAATTATGCATCATACCTGAGAGTGTGGAATTACTAATTGTGCTTGCTGGAGTTGTTACCTCTACTTCATCTTGAACAGTTTCTTCACTTATAAACACAGTCTTTTCTTGAAGTTTATGAGATCCAACAGAACACAGTAATTCCTCTGAATCTCCTTCAGCTGATATAGCTAATTTTGGAAGTAACCCTGAACTGTGGCGCTGCTTAACACTTTCAGTATCTGAAGAAACTGATGTAGATATCTGTTGCCTATATTTAAAATGATATCACATGTCAACACACACTAAGTATACGTAAGTTCTCAAATGTAACACAGTAATCGAATATTATTAATATTACTTACATATCAGAATATTCTGAGCTCCAGCATGAAGATTCTGAAGATGTTAGTGTCGCATTTGTTGTTCCTTCTACTATATTCTCCTTTTCTTCAGTCTGAATAGTGACTCGATCTATATTACTAAAAACCTGTGTGCGGGGGTTGGGGATGAGGACAAAATAATGAAAAGTTAATCATTACTTGTATCAAACACAACTTCAGAAAAGTATGTCATATCCTTCAAATACTTCAAATGAAAGTGTGTACAATCTAAGTTTACTTTCATACAAGGAAGAAATACATCACGGGGTTTGTCTGGATCATTCTAAGTAGCTCACAGTACATACAGTCAAAGTGAAATCCAGATTATTTTGGTTGTTTCTGGTTTTGGCAAAGAAGAAACTCAGAACAGGTGAGTAGTGCAAAGCTCCTGCTCCTTCATCTTTCCTCTGTTTCTTGCATTCCTGTGTACCAACTTGCCTGCTGATTTTCCCATGGTTTTCCTTTCCCATTCCTCCCCCAACTGCAACCGTCTTGAATACAAGCAGAACACACAATGGATATAAAAAGTCTACATACCCCTATTAAAATGCCAGGTTTTTGTGGTGTAAAACAATCAGGCCAAGATAAAGCATTTTAGAGTTTTTACACCTTTAACATATAAGCTGACAATTCAATTGAAAAACAAATGGAAATCTTTTGGAGGGAAAATTTTAAAAAAATATGGTAATGTTTGGATTAGAGAAACACACACTTATATTTTTTAAATATAATAATTGAATGTTGTTGGCAAAAAGAATTTGGAAATAGGGCAGTCCCTCTGATTGAATTTATTCACAATAATCCAAGAGGGTACTATAGTAGGATATCAAGTTTATTGCAATTCCACATCAATTGCAAACTCACTGTAAACTTTACTTTAAACCCTCCTCCTCAACAGCTTCATTCAGTCGAAGAAAAATACACTTCATGGTAATCATATTGGCATCTTACTGATTCCTTAAGCTGCTGGGAACAGAATTTTATTGCCCTGTATATTCACAGGTGGCTACTGAAAATGACAAGTGGTTTGTGTGCCATGAGTTCCTCACCCATATTAACATACCAAACCCTTAAATTTATATGCAAATGATTTTGTAATCATTTATAATTACATTTTGTGCTATGTATATTTGCATGCACAATATTTAAGTACTAACTTTTGAAAATCGATGTGAACATGAAGAAAACTGCCTTATCTCCAAATTAAAATCTTCATCATTTGTATCTTCTTCTTCTTCTTCTTCTGTCTCCATATGATGATACTTCTCGGAACGAGCTATAAAACAAGATAGATAAATAGATGAGACACACACACACACACACACACACACACACACACACACACAAACACAGTTTCCCTGAAAATAAGACCAGGTCTTATTTTCTTTTGGGCCCCAAAATAAGCACTAGGGCTTATTTTTAGGGGGTGTCTTGTTTTTTTCATGTGCAGGAAGTCCATCACTTCTGCTTGTTTATGGCGGAGGAGGAGGCTGAGTGGCCTATCAGTGCTGCCACCGCGAGGCAGGGAGAGGGGCTGGAGCTTCTGCACCGACTTACCTCAGGCTCCCCTGCAGCCAGGCTATCCATGACCCAACACCTGCCTCACCTCACGGCTGCGGCACCAACACACCACTTGATGTCCTGCTCCATTGCAGCTGCGAGCAAGCAAAAGAAATGGGCCAGAAGCCACGTGGGCCCTGCTGCACATAGCTGCTGGTTCTGCTGCCACGAGGCAGGTATCAAGGCATGGATGGCTTTGCTGCGTGGGCCCTCAGTTAAGCCAGTGCAGAGTATGTGGGGCAGCTCCACAGCCACCTCATCTCGTCTTATGGCTAATACATGGATATTTGGTATATCTCTATCAAAGTAGACATACTGTCAAAGTAGCTTGTGTCATCTTCAGATTCCAGCTGAGGAATGAATTCCGCTTTTTGTCTCAGCAAACTATTCCAATCTAAGTTTTGAAAGAACTGATGTTGTTTCACTTCATAAGTACCACCTGGGGGAGCAAGAGAAAACTGTTGCAGATTATATATACAAATAAATTGTTTATACTTCTAAAAATGAATTACCTTTCAGATTTACAGATAAAGATTAGAAGAGCTGCAGGTTTATCATGCCACCTCTTTTCATAACTAATGAGAAATGTTTATATTTGGAAAAAGAACACCAAAGAAAGTACAATATGCCCATTAACTATTAGTGCATTATTAAGTTGTTAAGCAGTATATAATAATTTTCTATTAGACCCAAAACTCGGACGTAATATTAAAGGAAGCTTATTTATAAATCAGCAGAAAGCAAATATTTATTAAAACAATGGATTCCTTGTAGGTTTTAAAAAAAATATTTTTCAAGGTTCTACTTGCATTTTTGCCTAAAAATTTTTCCCCACAATACTCAAATTTGATAAGTAAATAATCTTTGCCAGCATGTAAAGCATTTGACAGTGTACTGTACACTGTACAATTTCTCAGAGTAGTCTAAATATTTATAGAAAGTAAATATTTTTTCACTGACATATTATCATTTGCAAACAATTCTACATTCATGGTTAATGAAGCAGAGCTTTGAAGCATAAGAAATTCCATTTTCCACTGAAAACTAATGACACCTCCCTCATCTTCCATTACTTCCAGTTGCAGCAAACTACAATTTCCAGAATTCCAAAGCAGCATTGTCAATAGTGAATGATGGTTGCTATTGTAGCTTAGGCAGAAACATAGTGATACAGATTTTCAATCCCTCATGTAGAAGTATAAAATAAAGATTTGCCTCTTTACCTTCTTTTTATTGGAGAGGAGAAAATTGTAAAAATTCTTTAAATTTGGTACGTTTAGTAAATATAGGCTAGATTTTAAGAGCAATTTTATATCTTTCGCAGAATTCCCTGTGGCCTCTGGGGTCATACTGTGAGAGAAAGCTAGCACGGTCTCTGCGATGACCAAAATAAACATTTAATTGTAGGATGACCATATTTCTATTTTTCAGTCCAATGTTGGATGGTTCTGTAATCATCTGGGAAGAGTATATATCATAAATATAAATATAATTGTAGTGGCAAATGAACTTCAAAAATAAGTTGATATGTACTTACCTAAACAGGTAAACAGAATTACCACAAATGGGGACAAAAGCAGTGACAGTTGAAGTGACTTCTAATTTCTGTCATTGATTTTGCTTGTGGGAAATGACAGGGAACATTGGGAAATCATATGATTGTGGGGATGGTGCAACACCCCAAACCCTTTTGCAAATAAACCTGGTCTGAACATAATGAAAATTTTAATTTCACAGGTATAATGGGTTCCGGATTTTTTACATATTTTTAAAGTTAGTAGATTTTAGGTACTGTATTTTTTGAATATAAGACACACTTTTCCTCCTCGGCCCTGTTTTTGGCCTCCCAACCTCCCCCATGTCCTGTTTTCACCAAAAATAGACTAATTTTTGGTGGAAACGAAATGCACAGAGTGTTTGGGAGGCCTGCAGAGTGCTCCTGGGGGCCAGGGAGGGGGAAACCCAGACGTGTGGAGGACAAAACCTTTTTTTCCTTGTTTTTCTCTTCAAAATCTAGGTGCATGTTATAGTCCAAAAATATGGTACATTGATTCAAAATTGCTGCAGTATAATAGCATTAGCAATAGCATTTAGAATTATATACTGCTTTATAGTGCTTTATAAGTAAGTAAGTATAATCTTTATTGTCATTGTACTTAAATACAACGAAATTAGTTTACAGCCCTCTCTAAGCGGTTTACAGAGTCAGCATATTTCCCCCTACAATCTGGCTCCTCATTTTACCCACCTCGGAAGGATGGAAGGCTGAGTCAACCTTGAGCCTGGTGAGATTTGAACTGCCAAATTGCAGGCAGCCGGCAGTCAGCAGAAGTAGCCTGCAGTACTGCAATCTAACCACTGCACCACCAGACAGAGTTGTGTCTGCACAGCAGACAGAGAGATAATAAACTGTATGGGTTAATTTGAAGGTACAAATAGACAAAGAAATAAACATAATGAGACTTTTATTAGTCTACATCTTGAGTCCCCCAACTGTAATGAACGTTTTAAGTATTAGGAGGGAGAGGGAGAAATAATTGGTGGACTGCTTCAAAACATGTGTGACCAATTTTATGATTGAAGAGATCCCATCAAAATGTTGGGGTTCTAATTGTCATGGCAAACATGATAGTTTTTTTAAAAGTGTATTTGTGAAGTACTAGTGTATTATCTAGATAAACCATTCCAGGTTATTTGCAAGTCTCTCAGGAATTAATCAATTCGGCATCCTCTACCATCTTTACCATAATGCCAAATTGTTTAACTAGTGAGGACCAGCATTTTATTGATCTATTGTGAGGAAAAATAGGAGGAGGAAGGAATATTATATATGTTTCTGGCTTTTAGCTATTTGTAAAAATAATAAAGGCAAGATACAAATAAACAAAAAAAATAGTAAGAATAGATTAGAAAATGAGAAGAATTTAGAACGTGTAGTTAGATTCAATGCCAGCTTAGTTATTGTTTAGGTTGGCAAAACAAAAAGAACCAAGAAATACGTTTTTAAACTACAGCCAGAGACAGGTATTTATTAAGTAGAAACAAAAAGATCAAACACACAGCAGACAAAGAGATAATACTTCTAGCATGCAGTAAAATAAAAGCAAAGTTTTCTAACCTGTTCCTAATCTCTCCAAAGGGTTTTGTCTCAGAAGCAAAGCAATCAAATCTTGGGCATCTGGAGGTGGTGCTTCATCCTTTTCAGGCCAGTTGATCTCATCTAGGAGAAATAAATACTATTTGTAAATCTGTTTGTTTTTTTTAATGTCGTAGCATACTATATGGACAAATGAAGGCAGCTTAATTTTCAGTTCATAATTGTTATTCCTTTATAGATTTTGAACCTCAAAAATGTTTGAAACACTTTTGTATTGTCTAATATTACTAGTTTATTGTACTACTTATTGTAGCATATAATATACTATGCATACACCCAAGACTTCAAGCACATAAATAAATAAAAGCTTATTCTGAAGTTTGCTGGTTTTCAGTTTTTAAAATGCCATTTAAATTTGATTTGAAAAATATGAGTATGTGTTGATACCCTAAGGGATCAAAGCTAAAACATTTATTACATGTACTAATTAAACATTTTATATAGCTTTGTACCATATCAGAAACAGTATTTATTACTTGTATTATGAACAGCTAGCATATTGTATAAAAAGCTCATTAACAGTAGGCATACCATATATTTCCTTCACTTTTATTAAAAACTATGCCAGATTATTTCTTTAAGCCTTTTTAAAAACACAATTGCAATTTTTTTTCCTTTACCATTACCATCTCCTTTTATTAATAGACCTTAACATATTTCGTAAAATATATTGGGAAATGGGTAAACATAGATTGTTTGACATAAACAACAGGTATCTATTTCTATGCATCTGGAAAACATGAAAGAACACCAACTAGAATCGTGATAGATGTGGTTCAATTAGCATTTAGTTTTTGCCACAAGCTGCAAAACAATACTTTGGTTCAGCCTGCAGGTTACAATCTAAAAGGTTATGGAATTTTAAATGAAATAAGAACAGCTGCTACAGAAATAACATTATACTGTAACAACTACCAGTGAAATCATTAACAATCTGTGAACTGCATTTGAATTCTTCATTTCCCCATTCTTTATTATTTGGGAAACAATTGTTTTAAAGTTTTTATTACACCTCTTCTAATTTATTGCATTACGCCATTAGGCATTTTCCATTTTATGCAAATTAAGTCAATGTGAACTTTTTAAAGTATAGATAATATTTAAGGTTTGACTAGACTATGGTACTTTGAATCATTAATTTAAATAGTTTCTGTTTAAACTGCCTGTCATTGATTTAATTGCTTTCTCCTCTCCTTTATATATATATATTTACTTTTATTTATATAAATACTTCTATTTCCATAGTGAATTGAAGCATCAACCAACTTCCCTTTCTGGACGTCCTAATCTACAAAAAACCCAATGGCTCCCTAGGACATACCATCTACCGGAAAAAAACACACACCAACTGCTACTTAAATGCACAATCCCATCACCACCCTGAACAGATCAACTCTGTAGCCAAGACCCTCATCTCCAGAACCAAACGCCTAGCCGACAAAGACCACCTGAAAACTGAACTGCACACTCTCACAAATGTATTAATCTCCAACAGATTCCAAAGAAAAACAATTACCAACCTAATACAAAGGGAGACTCCCCCAAAAAACCAAGACACAGAACAGGACAATGGCATTGCCCTCCTTCCTTACATCAAAGGCACCACAGATAAAATCAGCAAAATTCTCCACAAACACAATATCAAGACAGCCTTCAACACTGACCAAAAAATAGCCAACATCTTAAGAAACCCCAAAGACAAAATCCAGCTAGAAAACTAAGGAGTCTACAAAATACCATGCAAAATCTGCCCTGCAACATACATAGGACAAATGAACAGGAGAATAAATGCATGCATCGCAGAACACAAGAACGCAATAAGAAAAAAAAGAAAAAACTTCCTCCCTTTTCCAGCACCTTAAAGCTACAGGACATGAAATTAATTTTGAAGGAACCAGGTTAATCTCCAAAACTGAACACTTCAACAAGAGAATAATTAAGCTATCGAAAGCTATCGAAATAGAGAAACACCCCCACAACATGAATAAACGTGACAATACCTCCCGCCTACCAGATATCTGGAAACCAACCCTAGTCAACAAACAAGCCCCACCCAGGCGGTTACAACACGAAACAACAATGGACACACAGGCAGCACCAATCAGCACCAATCAACACCAATCTACCAATCATGATACAACCACACTTTTAATTTCTTCATGATCTTATTCTTCTCTGGCAGCTCTGTAGCAATTTTTTTCCCTTTTCCATTCCTTTCCCTAGTTTCTTAATCACAATTGCTCTATACTGGAAACATGCAGACAGAAATTGTTCTAAATGTGTATTTAATGCATAGCCACGACTTTACTAGTATTTGTTAATGTAACTGTGATTGCTGTTATTGTAATTACTGAAAAGCAAACACATTTACTCAAATGACTTTAGACCTGGGATGTGTGTCAAGAGAAAAGATTCTTCTAGCAGTGAAAACTTTACAGAATGGGAAAACATGGAAGTGATTCAAATTATAAAAAAATAAATTAAGCGCTCTAGAAAGAATATATAATAATATTTCTTAAATTTATTCTATTTTTTCTGAAGTTTAAATTTGCAGACTTATAATTCTTGCCTGATGGGCGAGATGGAGATTAGTTATAGATACATAATATAGTATTATAGGCTTTCATAAATAATAAAACCCTGACTGAGGAATTAAAACTGGTCAGGGAGTGTTACAGTCACTCCCAAGCCCAAAGACGACATGTTGAAATCTAATCAAGTTCAGTTCTTTATTTGCCTATGCCTAGTAGAATCTTGCCAGACTAAAGACATAACTTTCTAACCTAATAGATATATTTTGGGAGATTTTAAAGTGTGGCTACCCTGAACTTATTCCTACTTATCCATCCAGTTCAAGGCTGTGCAGGTTTCTGTTTTGGGCCCCTATCTGGAATGTGCTGCATCCTCCCTGAAAGCATAATGCCACGATTCCCCCACCCCTTGTTCCATCACAGGTAGCCATCCCTAAAGGAAAGTGTGTAGTGATATAAGGAAAATCACTTCTGTCTTGTGATAATTACCACTGATAACTTGTCCAAATAGCTCCTCTGGTGTATCTCCAAAGAATGGCACACACCCAACAAGAAACTCATAAAGGATAATTCCCATGGACCACCAGTCCACCGGCTTGCCATAACCTTGCCTTAGAATCACTTCTGGAGCGATATATTCTGGTGTACCGCAAACCTAAATAAAGAAACAGTAAAAAAGACATTTGTAAATCTTAACATTGTCTATCATATTAAATAGTTTTTAATTTTTAAGAAAATGTTAATTTTTCACATTTTTCTAATAAAAGTTTCCAACTTAACTTGTGCAAGTCAAATGATATTCCAAGACACTGCCTGCCAACTTGAAATCAAAATACATTATACATATATTTATACTGATTATGTTTGGACTATTCTTATTTTAAATTGAAAACTTGGACAGTTTTACCTTAAGTAAATCTTAGAGTGAACAGATTGTGGGTAAATGGTAATGAGGCATGCTTAAAGGGAAATGGGCCATAGCTAGGATTTTTAGCATCCTTGATTGTACAATGCATCATGAGTTTCACAAGTACTCTGCTGAGACTCTGAATTCTTTATAAAAACAACATTCAATTTGTCTCTTTCACAACCTCACTTGCTTTCAATTAGACCATTCATCTTACTAATAGACCATAATGGTGAAAAACCAAATCTGAAACAATCTGCAGTGCAAAAATAAAGATAACTCTTCTATAGGAATTTGCAATACTATTATAGAAATTAAAACTAATTTACTAAACTTTCAGAAAGAAAACAAACATTGGTTACCTGTTTATCCAGAAATTCTCTAGCATCCTTCTCAATATGACCCTCATAAAGATTAGTAGTCATACTCATGAGGCCAACCTTAGACAGCCCAAAATCTGTTAACTTTATATGTCCCATGGATGTTACTAATAAACTGGAAGAGAGAATAAGCATAAGTAACTATTAGCAACTTCGTTACTGTTGTAACAGAAAAGTGTTTTCAAATCACCATTTAATATTAAGTCTTTATTATAATCACATTCTATCTGCAAGAATGTTGGAATTACTATGACATTTGAAATGTAATTTTTCATGGTGTATATTTAATTTTGAAAACAAAGTGCTACTAGCTTAGTGAGATCCATTAAATCATAAGATAGCCTTAAGGAGTGATGGGAAGAGAGTTGACACCTTAAAAAACTAAAGTTATCAATTTGTAAACTGTGTCACATTTTTTTTAAGAATGTCCATTTAAATTATTCACTATTAAATATCAAACATCATAACACAAATTTATAATGCAGTGGTGTACTCAATTCAAATTTTAAAAATGGAAGTTATAAAATAGTTTAATCAATGAACACATTATGAACATAAATATCTTGAATATATGTACTAATATTCATCTTAATTATGAATTTATTTCACAAATCATCCTTCTTTGTATAATTAAAAATATTGCATTGTGAATTCTGAATATATACAACAAGAATAAAATAAAGATTTGCTTCTTGCTACATATTATACACTCCTAGTTTTTCTGTAAGTATTTTCTGTTAATTACATGCTACATACATACTTATCAGGTTTCAAATCTCTGTGTACTATTCCATAGTTGTGGAGATATTCCAGTGCTAGAACAGTCTCAGCAAAATACATCCTGGCCATATCTACAGGCAAAGGGCCCATATTTTTCATCAAAGTAGCACAGTCTCCACCTAAAACATAATGCATATTGCTATATTTTATTCCACACAGAGAAATCAACCACAACATTCCTACTAGCAAACAGATGGCAGTATTAAAAACAAACTTTCTTATTAGCAAATAAAAAAAACAAAATGCACTTCAGTGTGAACATACAGAAATTTTTTTTTTTTTAGTTCAGGTTAAAATTTTAAAATATTGTACACTAATTTGCTTATTATACTATAGCGAAGAAAGCATTTAGCTTTACAAATGTGCATCACGACTTGGGGGCAATTTTGTACCAACCACAACTTGTTTGGTTGGAGTCTTTCCTTCCCACTCTCATTTCTTTCCTCAATAACCCGTGAGGTAAATTAAATAAGAGATTATAACAGACAAAATGACATTAGATAATCTTGTGATCATACAGAGACTTGATGCTATGTCTCCCTTTTCCATTCCCATTGTTGCTATACAATTACTATGACATATGGAGGAGAGTCATCTTTTAAGTCAAGAGATAAAACATTAGAAATTTCTAATTTTCAATATTCATTTATGGTTCCTCAATATTACAATCGTTGCACTTGACACATGATGTAAAACAAAGACTGTACCTTCCACATACTCCATGACCATGCATAAATGGCGTTTAGTTTCAAAGGAACAATACATGCTGACTACAAATGGATTTTCTGCAAATGTCAGGATATCACGCTCAACAAACGCCTGCTGAATCTGGTTTCGAAGAATGAGATTCTGTTTGTTAATCTTTTTCATTGCAAATCTCTGTCTTGTTTCTTTATGACGCACTAGGTAAACAGCCCTTGGAAAGAAAAGTAATGGGGAATTATTAAATCAATTACAATTTAAAAATTTGTAATACTAAGTAGGTGTGCAATCTGGTAGGAGTTTAACATTTAACATTAACAAGTTTAACATTTGAGAAGTAATAAAATTTATTTCTTAATGCAGCTTGCTATCCCAATTTATCATTCATCTACTCAATTACAGAAAAGAAGCATTCATAATGTTTTGATCATTATCCCTGTTTCATTTTATTAAATTTTTCATAAAAAAAGATACGGCACAATATTACAACTGAAATAATACACAGTTAGATAAAATGTTATTGTACCCAGAAATGTTCAGTTTCAAAGGAAAGTTGAAAGATTATAAATATAAATAAGAAAAAAATCACTTATTTATTATTCCAATTTATACAGCTACCTATGTCATATATATGCTCTAGGTGCCTTATAAATAAATAAAACAATATAAAACAACCAAACAATACAATAGTATAAAAACATAAAAACTATCATAAAATTCACAGCTGAGATAATCACTGTAACACTCAAAACCACCCCAGGACAAGTTCTGCATTAATAGATTAAAAATAAATTACTTAATAATTTAAGTAATAATTAAATAATACATTAAAATTAACATATTGATTATGAACAAGGTTGAAAATGGCATAAATTTCATAGGTAACACTGTTGTTATATTCAGGATTTATCATAAGAAGTTAAAAAAATAGATTCCTCCCTACTCATACTATATGTAGTATCACAATTAATACACTAGTTTAATTTCTTAATTTTCAAACTAGAGAAAGTATACAAAAGAAAGAAAGAAAACAAGTGAAAACTCAAAAACTGAAGATAAATGCCTTTGAACATACCATAATTCAGTGCTTGCAAGCCAATATTATTACAATAAATTAAAATTCAAATTACAATGACACTAACTTAATCAAAAGTTCAAATCACATATCCACTGTTTGCATTTCCTCATAATGTATTTTAGAGAACACCATGTTCTCATTGCCACAAAGCCACATTTACCTCTTCAAAATTTGATGTTTGTGTAAGTATTTATAGCTTAAGTTCCAAGATATATATTTTTATGAAGCACCTTCAGGAAACATTTCAAATATGTTAAGTAGTAGAAATATGTGGATTGCCGGGGGGGGGGGGGAATCAGCAACCTTTCCTCAGTTAGCAGGATTTAAAAGCTCCAGAAGAGAAAAGTATTGTGATTTGGCTTTATCCTTTTCTGGGATTCCGCAATTCTTCAGCACAGAATAGTTGAACAAACAGATACATATGAATGTGCCAGCCTTTCAAAGCAGATTAGACTAGAACAGCATGAGTTGTGTATGCTACTTTTATTATAAGATTACAATAATAGAAACTTGCAATGCTGAATAAACTCCCCCCCTCCCATTCCTTATCGTCGTGAAAACTAAGGATGATCATGTATGAGACACTTTCTTACATTACAATTCTGCTTTGGGCCCCATTTTTATTTTTCTGACTGTTGCCTTAGTTGTGGATCTTCCTCCTCTTATTCAGAATTATTCCTATTGCTCATTTCAGAGGCCCAAAGCCACTCTTCTATTGGTGTACCTACACTTTGGAACAGCCTCTCACTAGAAAGTCAATCTGCCTCCTGTGCTATTAGCTATTTAGAGAGAGAGAAAACTTCTGATAATTTGTTTTCTCATTTTAATATATTTGCACTTAGTGTATTTGGTACATTTACACCTTATGTCTTGGTAACTATATTTCTTAATATACCATAAAATTGAAAATATAGTTTTTGCAACCACGTCACACTGCTGTCTCATATTCATTCATTTATTTAAGAAACTCACATAGCTGTCTGTCTTACACAGATTGGGCATTTTATGGCCTATGAGTCACAACTGGCCCTTTGACAATCCCTGTCCGGTGACAAAGTTGGCAACAACTGGGGGGGGAGTCGGGGGATGGCAGTAAGGAGTGGTCAAGGAGTAGTAGTGGTGCACCAGCAGCTCTCCACAACAGCTCATTTCTCATGTGGGCCCTTGGAAAAATAATAACTCACTCCTGGTCTTCCCCAACCCCTGGGCCTCAGCCCACTATCAGGATGTGGCCCATTCAGAATAGGGTCATGCAAATGGTGGGTGAGCACAGGTGCAGCTCCATTTGTGTGAGCAGCAGGCACTCGCACTCAAAGCTCCATTTATGTGAGTGGTAAGCACATGTACCTGTCACTTATTCAAATAGAGATGAGTGCACTCATGCATGTGCCTGTTGCTCACACAGAACCATCCCCTCTCCCGGAGTCCTTCGGGATTGGGCGGCATACAAATCCATTAAATCGTAATCTCTAATCCCCTATCCCCCCCCCCCCCCGGACTGCCAAGCCAAAAAGGATGGAGACCACTGTTTTATAACACTACTCCGGAAAGTAGTAATCAACTACTTTTCCCACTTTTCCCAAGTATCTTTATCCCATACTTGTAAATGAGCTTTTTGTTTTCAAAATGAATGACACTGTATTATACTTTTTATGCGTGTTTCATTCTTCCAGGATATTAGCTATCCCATCCAATTTTTGCAAGTCTTCTGCAAGTCTGATTAAAAAAACCTCTAATTATTAATCTAAGCTATTAATTTTTTTAAGAGACAAATAAAGGGTCCAAGGCTATATCTTATTTTATTTATTGGAGGAAAACAATCATACATTTCAAATCCATTCTTCTATTAGGGCTTTCCTATCAGCAACCATATTTATCATTGTTCTGAGTTTATTTAAATCAATTGTTTCTGAACTACAAAATGCACATTTGAGTGTTCTCAATCCATCATTTACATTGTCACTTCCATCTAATTTTAATACTACCCCGACTTCCTAGATTAACTTTTCTCTATCAGTTATATTCTGTCAGGAATATCTGATGTATTGTGCTTTTACTCATCCTCTGTGAGACAAGGTAGACATTCCTTAAACAATGATGATTGGCAGAGTTTCTCTCCCAAAAGATGGGGGGATAATGCAAATTTTTCATCATTACTATCTTTATGCCTGTTTGAAAAATCTCCAGTTTACTTTTGGAAATCATTATCTGTTTCTTCTTGTTAGATTGGCCATGCAATAAAAGCTATTACACTGATTTTATTTGTTTTTCTATCTACTTTAACTTAGATATTATATATAGTATTACAAGGTTTATTTATTTGGATTTCAGAGCAAACGCATACATTTTAATATACAATATTAAGTAGTCTTTTTAAATTATTTTAGTCTTTTTGAACAAATTATATTCTATACTTTAGTCAAGGTATTAAGTCCCATTTATCTTCATTATATCAATCAAATTATAATTGCATCAGTACATCAAAAATTCAAATTGTATCTTGTCTCATACAATCACTGAAATCAAAGTATATTTGTATGATGTAGCAGTGCCCCAGGGTCATGTGATCACCATTTGCCAGACTCCCAGCAAGCTTCCAATAAGGAAATTCAAGGGGGGGGGAGCTAGACTCACTTAACGACTATGTGATTCACTTACTGATTACAGCAGAAAGGTCATAAATTGGGCATGGTCACATGATGACTTAATGACCACATTGCTTATTGATGGAAGTTCTGTTCCCAAGTGGAGTTGTAAATTGAGGGCTATCTTTACTAAGTTCCTTTCACTGTGTATATCTCTTCACCATCTTGGTAGCCGATCCCACTTTAGTTTTTCAATGTCTTCTTTAAATGGTGATGCCCAAAACTGGATACATTATTCTATATGGGTCCTGACTAAAGCGGAGTGGAGTGACATCATTTATGACTTCCCTTTAAAGGACCAGGAGAATGGATGACACCACCACCTAATTCCCCAGAGTTTTGTGCTTCCTTCATAAATATTCACAGTCTTCTGCAACATTCCTTCCCCATATTGATTAGAAGGGATAATTTATTATTGTGTATTTAATATGACTCAAAGTTTATTCAGTAATTAATCCTTGCTTTGGGCAGGCAGTGCACTTTATAAGCCAATTGTCAAGCTGACAAACATTTATTTTTATTCCTTGTAGTGTTATTTACCACCATGACTGTTTCATCTTCTGTCAGGATACAGCTGCATCTCCTCTGTCCTTCTGGGATCCAACATCTTTTCTTCTGTTCTGCTGTCTTCATTCTTTCCTCTGAAAATGCCCAGCTTGATTCTTCTGTGAAGTCTTGATAGCGGTTTCTGAGTTCCAGCAGTGCAAAATAGTTTCTATGTAACTTGTTTCTATGTAACTTGTTTCTAATTGCAACTCTCTGACTGCTTGTCCCTTTGACTCTCTTCCTTACAAAGAGTTGCTTGCTGTGTCAATTCTTAAAGTCTCTTTTATTTGATCTGATAAACCCCCATTCTTTGCCACAGGAGCAACAATGGGCATTACTTATTTCTACCAGTTAGCTTTTTCATCAATGGTGCTAAAAACAGTTCATTTGCAGTAAAGATAATGCCAGGTTGTTTTCATGTAACATACAACATGACAAAAAACCTGCAAGTCACATCCGAAGAATCCGGTCCATACATTTTCACTCTGGTCCTTGGTATGTGGAGTTCTGTAGCAGAGGCAGCAATAAACTGCTTATAAGCCAATGTTAATCAAACCTTGCTAAAGGAAAAACAAGGTCTATGCTAGGTGGGGAAGGATCAGTTTATCAAGTTGAAGGAACAGAAAGTACCAAACCAATGTTACAGAGGGTGGATATAATCACCAGGGGAGTATCAGACTGTGTTTTAATGTGACTGAGCAAAGCATTGTAGTTGCTGGCAACATTGAAAGCTATAAAGTAGAAATTGAAACGTTATAATCAAAATGTTTCTGAGGAGTTACAATTTTGACATCTGCTAGAAGTTATAGAAGAGTGTCATTCTGCAAATCTGTGGAGAAGGGTAGTTTGAATTCCCAGGAAGAAGAAGCTACTAAGAGCAAAAAGGCAGAGAGCAAAGAGGCAGCAAAGCATGGAAGGTTTTGGTCAGGAGAAAGAGAGTTAAGAAGACTACTCCTTAGAGATTCCCAGAGTATATCTCAGTCAGAGGTGGTATTCAGAAGGTTCAGATCGGTTCACCCAAATTGGTAATGGAAATCGTGGGTGGGCTCACCTCGCCCCTGCCCCACCCGCCTAAGCTCTATGTCATCCTATTTAGGCACATTTTTGAGGCTGGGCACATGTGCGGAAGATGCTCTTGCAAGCAAAGCGCAGGTGCGGAAGGACGGGCACATGCACAGAAGGGGCACATGTGCCTGCAAAGAGGACATACATATGTGAAGCGAGCGGGTGCACGCACAATGAACCAATGGTAAGAAAATGTTAAACCCACCGCTGATCTCAGTGGTGTAAATAGTTGCTTAAATTTGACAAGATTTCTGTTTATAGGTGAGCAACAATAAAGACTCAATAGCAATAGCAGTTAGACTTATATACCGCTTCATAGGGCTTTCAGCCCTCTCTAAGCGGTTTACAGAGTCAGCATATCGCCCCCAACAACAATCCGGGTCCTCATTTTACCCACCTCGGAAGGATGGAAGGCTGAGTCAACCTTGAGCCGGTGAGATTTGAACAGCCGAACTGCAGAACTGCAGTCAGCTGAAGTAGCCTGCAGTGCTGCATTTAACCACTGCGCCACCTCGGCTCTTGATAGTAAGTCGACTCAGAAGTAAGTCCACCTCTTTCTTAGTTCTTGGTGCCTGACAAATGTTGCAGCCTAGGTGCCTACATTGGTTGTTGATTTTGTAATATTTCTATACACACTAGGACCTGATGGAAAAGCATGCCAGGAATATACTTAATCAGGAGCTCTCAGGATGTACTTATTTTTAATGATTGACACATAAAACATATTACTTTGCCACCATAATCAAACAACTGACATTTTTGCTGTCAGTTCCTATTCCAGAAATGTTTGCATTCTCAATCAATCCCTTAAAACAATGTCTCTCTTCATTTCTCCCAATTCCTATTCTCTGACTTCTGAGCTCTTCCAGCAAATTCCTCTCTTTTCCATTCTCTATTCCACTGAGCTTCTTTCCCATTTCTTCTATACTTTCATGACAGCTGAAGTATGAAGCCGAGTACCCCCTTCAGATTTATGACTATATGTCAGCCTCACGCTATTCAGTGCTTCACACAGCCACTAGCTCACCTCTCAATTACTTCATTCTGTCAACCTGGGATTTTTTCTTCAGGATCACTGAAGAATGCTATAAAGCCACTGTGGCCACCTATTCCCTCTTTCCCTCTCCCTGGAGTCATCTATTTTCATGAGAAATAAATGACAAACGCATTTCATTTTAAACAGCATGTCGGCTTCAGTACATTTCTTCTGACATTTTTCCACAGCAATAGTTTTAGCATTCCTCCAAAAGAAAAACAATTTTTGTGCGCACTAAGAAAAATATATCAAGGTACCTAAAGTTGTGAAACAAAATCCAAGGTACCTAAAATTGTGAAACAAAATCCAGAGAATTTTATGTTTTTACTCACCCATATGCTCCATTGCTAATCAGCTTAATTGTTTCAAAATCGTTTTCACGAGGCTTCCTCTTAAGTTTAAGTGATGCATTAGAATTCTTCAAAGTAAATAGAGGAAAATTAGTTACACCAGACAGTAATACTAGGATTGTACATAGTTTCAGATAAACTTCAAAGCATGCATAAGTGTGCATGAACACATGTTGGCAGCTCCTTAAGTCAAATGGTGCCGTGTCTTGAAAGTATGCTGTAATTGATGAAGGAATCATCTTGGAACAATTAGCTTCTGTAACTATTGGCAGGTTTATGTGAAAACCCCATATATTGTGAAGCATCATTTTCCCTTCTCATCAAAAGCACCACCACAAGTCGTCTGTACATTTAACCAATCCATTAGTTAGCAGATTTTCAGATGTATGCCATTCATCAAATAAATACTGCATTTTCAGTAATGCCCAGCAATAGATTAGAAGCCATTATTTTATCAATTAGATTTCCATTATATTTTAATTACTTGCATACTGTGTTTTAGATATAACTTACAAAGCATCGTCAAGAGTAACCATAACAAAATCATTATAATCAGTCCTAGATGAGAAATATAGTATCATCATTAACATCTAATACTTAATGTTTACTCTAAACTTATGTTTTGTCTTACATCATTAGAATTTTTATGTCTGTACCTCGAAGTGCATGTTAAAGTGGCAGCATGGTCAGGACAACAACAATTTTTCATCTGTGCATTTTAAGGAATGCACAGATGCTGATTCAGATCCCTATTCTTGCCTTATTTACTTTTGTATGACAGCTGAATATAAAAATCAGCTATTTCCCAAATAACACTAAGCTAAAATATAGCTTGTATTTCACTTAGCAATGACATATGTTGCTTATCATTAAGGGTGAGCTAATTCATTATGATTGTTCCCATAATTTAAAAATATCATTTGCATTTTGGGTGGATTCAGCCAAAGCAGAAACTATTTATTTAATAGTAAAAGTACAAGAAAACAAGAGATTTACACTGACCGGTTCATCCGTTTCTGGAGTGGCTGCTGCTCCACTGTCATAGTTAGTTAGCTGAGCTATTTCTATCAGAAAAAAAAGAACATCATTTTTAGAATGCATTTTACGTACGTTAAGTTTTATATTATGTAGCGCACTGTATACTGGTCTAAGATGGAAAGAAAATTCTTAATTCAGGATCTTCTTAAGTGGTATCAACTTTTCACATCAATATCCACTAAATTAAGATCAATGTTAAATTAGGTTCCTTTATATTCAAACGCACCAATATAAAAACAAACAAATTAGGCTTTGAATGAACTGTTGTGTCCCCGAGAATCAAAAACCATTATCATTTATAGGCCATCTAGTAGAATTTCTGTTCACTGTGGCTTTTGAATTCTGATGCACTGGCATCTTAAAACAACGTACAAATTTATAGGATGCTCCATAAATTACTGATAGTTTTTTAAATAAAAAATCATTAGATTTTAAGGTTAAGTATTAAAAATAACTAGTTGGTTTGCAAGGATTTCATGTGCCACATTTAGAATAAAATGTATAAATGAATTATAGAGCTTAACAGGAAATTTAGCAGATTATATGACTATTTTATATTTGAGTAGTTGATTTGTTACCTTCTGAACATTTCCAGTAATTCACTTGCAGCAAAAATATGATGAATGAAATATTTTAAAATGTTAAGATATGTCTAAATATTTATATTCCTTTTAAAGAAAATAATAGATTTGAGCTTCATTCTTGCTAAATGTAGAAAATCCAAGATTATAGCCCCACAAGATATATATTCTTGTTTATCTTCCCCATACTTTCCATTGTAATATCAGAATATGTTTGCACCAGTAGTTTTTGTTCTGCAGAAGCTATCTACTGGAAACAGTAGATACAATCTTAAGTATGAACTATTTTTTATTTTATTTATGATATAAGTAATTAACATGATTACAGTAATTCTAAAGATTTGAAACTTTTAAAATTTTTCCCATGTCTCTTCAACAAGAGCTACCTATCTTATCTTAATCCTATTCTTCCATACTAGATGCTGATACAACATGCAATCATGGCAAGTTAGTAGAAAGAGAAATGATTGGAAATAACGAATCTATATCTTCAAGATCAGAAGATGTGGAGAGGCAGGGCCCATAGAATCGTCAAGAGTCAGTCACGGTTTAACAATCATCACGATCATCATAAGCTTAAATGAATTATTAAAAAATGGACACTGGATGCAGCTCAGAAAAGAAATAAAGATTTGGGTTTTTTGGACTTCTTATGTTTGGATATTAGTTAACTGTCAGCAATGCAAGGGTGTTCCTTGATGTTGCATAAATGGCCCCCTTTTTGCTACACCAATTCTATCTCTTTATCACTTCCTCAAGAGTGTATTTTGGACAGGAAGCAGTGAGGATATATTTTTGTCAGCAGACCTTGGGGATCATCAGAGGTTATCTACCAGCAGATCTACCAGCAGATCTGTGCCTCATTCTAATCTCCTCACATTTATTCAGGTAATACAATAATTCACATGACCAGAAAAAGACATTTATATGAAAATCTCCATGTAAATTATGTCTGTGTTTCAAACTTTGTTATTGCATTATAGATTTCCTCACAATGAATATTTTAGTCACAGAAATAAATACAGAAATAGAAACTTTAAAAAATAAATAATTTTATTTTGTGGTTGCGTACAGGTATTCCTCAACTTGTGTGTTCAGCAGCCAGTCAAAAGTTACAATGGCACTGAAAAAAGAAAATATATAATCATCACTGCACCCCTGGGATCAAGGAATTGCAATCATGAGTTCTTGGCCAAAAGCTCACCTAACAGTTGAGGTATCCCACTGTCACATGATTGTCATTTGTGAATTTGCCTGCCAGCTTTCCAAAAGCAGTCAATTGGGAAGCAAGCAGGGGTAGGTCACAAGTCACTGTGGTAAGTAACTCACACTCTTCACTGCCTATAGTCCTTACATCTTGTAGGAAACTTGCACACCCTCCCCCCACCCAGCAGCAATCATTCCTGGCCCCGGCGTATGCATGCCATACATCACATTTTAGCTCTCTGCTGGCCTGTATGTAAGTTGTCCGGGTCTCCTTTAATGACCTCTGATTTTTGCTGAATGATGGCAATGGAGGAATGCCATCATTAAGCAATGTGATCATGTGATGTGCTTTATGACCACATTGTTTAGTAATGGAAACTCTGGTACCAATGACCATTTTACCTGTACACACAATTATAAACACTGACATACAACTATTTGACTTTGAAGCTGAAAGTACAAAGTGAAAGATTTTATCATGGTAAATAAAACATTCATAATCCAAAATGTATTATCTTACAAATTTATAATAAATCACAACCTAAGTCAAACATGCCTGGAGGGTATTCTTTCAAATCAAACCAGCATGTTTTTATTTAAGATGAAGGGCACTTAGAGTAAAAACATAAAACTTGAGATTAGCTTTACTATCAATAAATAAATGTGAAATTTTATTAAAGAACTGCTGTGAGGAACAGCTTTTGGTTAGTTTTTCATTTTGTAAAAACCAAGCCATTGTAATGTACTTTGACAGTTTTGTCAATCCCATATTTATATTCATAAATAGAAAATCAAAGTGGTTCAGTTATGTATCCTAGTTTTGATTTAAAAAATATCCATTATCTGAGAAGTACACATTATTTGTAAACAGTAGGTAGTAATAGAATAAAATCAAGTCAGCTTTTGAAGCTGAAAGCTAAGGAAACATTTCGCAACGCCTGAAGACATTTTTTAAACTCATCTAAATACCATTAAACATCTGCTTTTTTATTTTATTGACTTAAACCATTTCTAAAGAGTCATAATTCAAAAAGGTAAAGATTTAATCTAAAAGCCACAGGGAAAAATTTCAACCTGGGGAGCATTTCTGAAATACAATGACCACACTTCAATAAATGATGAATCTGCTATTTATTGCTTTGGGTACAAAATAGTTTTATCTAGCATTATCTGAAAAAACTGCATGCATCATTTTATTTGAAAAGAAACTAGACCTAACAGACAAAAAAGTAAAGGATGCAATTTTAAGTCCAATTACTGGAAAATTTCATTGGAAGCAAAGAAATTTATTATAACTGGGGAGAAAAAAATCAATGTCCTTCTTTAAAATGTGCTTTCATAACATAAATCAGAGCTATAGGCTTGAATACTATGAAGTTCCCATAATACAGCACAACAAATAAAGCAGGATCTAATTTATATTGATCCTAGAGAGAAACTGAATTCTCCCTTGATACTATTTTAATTGTTGTATCAATTATCATATATGTATATAGCCAATTTATAATAACTAAGGACCATTATTCAGTTCAACCTAATTTCATTTTGCTTTGAAAAATTGTATTTAGCTAGAGATATATCTGTTTTGTCTCATTCTAAAGAATGTAAAAATAATTGATCAATGATACCTTCTTGAATATGGTAGCTGAAATATTCAATATGCTAATTTCGGAATAAGTCTTATTCAAATCTGCTTATTCTAAAACATGTAGATTATCATTTAATTTACATACTTTAAAAGAATGTGATGCTACAATGAGGGATAAATAGGGTGCATGACATTCAGACTTACATAATACATTTTCTTTTAAGAATGCACAAATAAAAACACTGTGGTTGAAATTCTGGGTTTGTAAAAACAATCAAAACAAATTTGCACCTTCTATAATTTCAAAACAACATAAAGCCATGATTGATTTTAAACATTTAGGATAGAAGAAGAAAGAAAATAAAGATATTATGGTTCAAGTATAGATGAACCTGGATAATGCAATTTGTTTTTCCCTAGCATAATTTATAAACCCATAAAGCCACTATTGCTTGTTCAACAAACTATTGTTAATACTAATTGAACATTACATACAAATAAAACTATATTGTCATGAATACCTATTTCCATAATGGCCAATAATATAAAGCATTAAGTCAAAATATAAACATTCAATTTGACAAATATTCATGATTCTAAGTTAAGAGATTATGCGCAGAATCAAGTGCATTTGTCCTACATTCAATTTTATTATGAAACTAGTTTATTTTTATGAGACAGATGTTTTTGTTTGTTTTTCAATTTGTACTTCTACTTCATTAATTGTCCAATAAATTCTTTCAGATTTTTACGTGAAGATAATTAAAAAATCCTCCAATTATTTTCTATTAATGTTTTGATGTGTTCTCCTATAATACTGGATTTATATCATGCTTCATTATCATGCCCTACAATTTGACTAAATTTTCATTCGTTCCAGCTTTGACAACATTGTCAAACATCTTGCCCCAATTTCCTTCTTTGAAAAAGTTGATATTAAGCCCTGATTAACTCATCAATTATTTTCTGAGAGAGTGAGCTTAATCAAAGGTCTTTTATTATTTTATAGCAGTTTGGAACTAAAATCCCATAATGTATTAGATACACATACTGAAATATGCAAGATTAATAAAAATGGTAATACCAAAAAATGGGCAAAATAAAAAAAACCAATTGTGATTATCATACCTTCCAAAGGATCCTTATTCAAACCCAGTTGACTTATGATGTATCTAGGGATGTCAGTTTTAATGCCTTGCCCCTCTTTTGCATGGCCTTCTGCAGCTTCCAAAAGATAGTAAAATTCTTCAGGATCAAACTCCTAATGGAAAAAGAAGAAAACATGGAGATTTCACCCTTATCCCAATAGGCATTAACCTACTTCTTACTGCAGGAAAAGAATCATTTCTGTGTATGGTTGCTATTATTTTTTATTAATTCTTTATAAAAAAACATTTTATGTATAGCAATTCCATATACTATAAACACAATCATTGCTATATAGATATTTGTTTTGCAATGGAGAGTGAGCAGTTAAAAATGGAACTAAACTTAACTTCTCGCAAAAAAACCTCCTCAATTTATTTAAAAAGGAACTTTTAAAAATCTGGGTACACAGGACCCAGGCATGGGAACATCAAATGTCTACTAGATAAAACTGAAAGGAAGACTGGACTAGCTCAAAGGAATATGAAACTATCATGCTGTAGACAGCATGGAAAAGTAACTTAGTAAGGAATTCTATCCTATGCATACTGCATTTATGCAGCCTACAGTAACTGTGGGGTCCTTGGTGATCTCTGATATGGTTATTTTCTTGTAGATGTGCTTGGATGATGTTACTTAGTTTGGTAATGAAATGTTTATGGACCATAAAGCATCTGTTACATGGCTATTTCCCCACACAGAATTACATGTAAACTCTAAAGTGTAAAATATAACAATGAAATATATGAAATTTGATTAAGTGTTATTTTAACATTCACCATATATATATGGTGATATATTTATATTTGGTGATACAATTTATATATATATAAATTGTATGTGTAACAAATTTCTATGCTATCATAAGCATATACAGTTATATACTGGTGCATTACCAGAGATAAGTAATATGGTTTGTCTCTAATATTACCCAGATATTGTCTGCTTTTGACAGTATTTGTGTCTTAATCAAAGGCCCAAGGTATTGTTGTGTATTTAAGCAATGTACATTGGCAGATTCATCACTTTCTCACTGATATTACCAGACAAGAGATCCTAAAGAGCCTGCAGATCCAGTATTTGTTTTGAACATTTATTAGATATCTATTAAATCAGATGTAATAAAGTTGCCCTATTTTCAGCCAGACCCAAGGGTAGTCCTCTCATCATTATTAATACAGGAGGTTGCTCACTTTATTGGACGGATATATATTTAATGCTATTTATGTTTAATAAAAATATGAACATGTTTATGATTTATATGCTATACTTCACTAGCTATCAAAGTTATCTAAAGCAAACATAATCTTACCAAACATTCAAGTAAACGAGCAGGACGTGCAATCACAATAAGTATTTTTCGGACAAGCTGCTTAATAAATGCCAGTACTCCACTTTCTGATCGTTCTTGGGCCTGTTAAATAGGTATTAAAATAGTCTTGATATTAAACATGGACACAAAGAAACACTAATATGATAGATTAAATATAATGAATTAAATAAACTATATTATTTCAACATAAGCATCTCAACAATCTTGAACATTCAAGAAAACCAATATATTTGTAAGTGAGCAATTACTTCTAGGCATACATTACATAAATGTTAAATGATATTTACCATTTATCATTTGCTTGATTTCTATGGTATAGGAAATTACTATCTAGAAACACAAACATCTTAGTCCAAATTAACAATAAAAGCTAGAGAAGAAATTATAGAAACAGACATAATGTGAAAGGAGCCCTATTGATTGATCAATTAGGGCAGTTTTACCACAATATGTGACCCCAGAAAGTTTGGATGTGGCCCCCAAAATACCTTTAAATTTAGAAAAGTAACAATAAATGAATGGTCTAAGTGTGATAAATGGGGAAATAAATTATATATTTTGGACTGACTTGTAAAAGTAGACTTCCAGAAGTCTAATAACCCCAACCCCAACCATATGTTTTTTTCCTAGGTGAAATATTCTTACAAGCCTTTGTTCGTATCTCAAGAAGACACTTTTTTGCTTCACTTCAAAGCAGTTGTAGGATAAAGTTCAAATCTCATACACTACAATGGTTGACAATTATTTGTAATTTAATTAATTCAATTTGTGGAATTGAATTAAACAGATTACAAGTCACTCCTAGACATTTGGTTTTAAAACATTTGTATAGTTCAATGTGGTAGTCAACCTGGTCCCTACCGCCCACTTGTGGGCGTTCCAGCTTTCATGGTGGGCGGTAGGGGGTTTTGTCCGATACTGAAGCACTTTCCTTTTTTTTTTTAATTTAACTGACTTTTTAAAAAATGTCATAGCATTATTTTAAAACATTTTCATTAGGTTTTCATAAAATCACCATTACTGTGGAACTGGTGGGCGGTTAGAAAATTTTACTACTAACAGGGATACAAAAGTGGGCGGTAGGTATAAAAAGGTTGACTACCCCCGGTATAGTTCATGCATAAAAAAATTGTAAATATTTATAATTAAGATACAAATAACAACAGATTTTGAATAGATTTAATTAGTTTTTAATTCAGCTTTTCCAAGCATTAATAAATTATAATAATACAAGAAATAGATACATCAGTTTGTCAAAATTTCAGAGATATCTGTCTACTAAATGCTACATATCTAATATATTACTATCTGTATCAAATGAAACACTAGGTGAAACTATAAACAAAGCTTTTGTGAAGTGAAAAAAATGCCAGCAATAAAACTCAGTTAACCTTGACCTCAGAACTCCTAAAATGTCAGCTAAACAAAACTGTTCAGATGCCTTGTGACTTCCCTAGGCCCTGCATTGCAATCACAATGTGCCAAGCAGCAGGGGACACAGCCATATACTGAATGTCACAGCTGGGGACTGACTGAAATGCATCACCAAAATACTAAACTGTATTCCCACAGTCTAGTTCCAAAAACAGCAGGCTTTCCTACAAGACTACATGGTTGAGAAACGCAGTAAATCAGACAGAAAATAGAGGATACATAAATGAAAACCATAAAAGTGCCATTTGATTCTAAAGATACTGTTTATAAATGTGCTTGAGAATCAATGGTAAACTTATCCATAAATTAAGAATATCAAAATCATTCCACCGAATTATAAAGCATTAGGTAAAAACTAAAGCATTATTTAAATATTTGTTTCTCCTTGCTGATTTACCACATAAAACCGTATTTTTTTCACAATAGTTATTTAGATTGTACTAGAATGGGTAACATAGACTCATTTGTCTATAAAACACAGAAACAATTATTCCAATCTGTCAAATACTATGACGTGCATTAGGTAAAAATTAAAGCATTATTTAAATATTTGTTTCTCCTTGCCGATTTACCACATAAAACCGTATTTTTTTCACAACAGTTATTTAGATTGTACTAAAATGGGTAACATAGACTCATTTGTCTATAAAATTCAGAAACAATTATTCCAATCTGTCAAATACACTGACATGCAAAGTACTTCCAAAATTATGAAACCTTCATGCATTTTACTCATACATTTTAAACATCTAAAGAATATTAAGTAACAGAGCAATTGACGATGATTCCATGCCAAAGAATAGCAGTTAGCAATAGCAATAGCAGTTAGGCTTATATACCGCTTCATAGGGCTTTCAGCCCTCTCTAAGCGGTTTACAGAGTCAGCATATTGCCCCCAACAACAATCTGGGTCCTCATTTTACCCACCTCGGAAGGATGGAAGGCTGAGTCAACCCTGAGCCGGTGAGATTTGAACCGCTGAACTGCAGAACTGCAGTCAGCTGAAGTAGCCTGCAGTGCTGCATTTAACCACTGCGCCACCTTGGCTCTTTTCAAGAAAGACCTTGAAAAACTGTAATGGAATCAATATCTACTGCCCCAAAAATTTCTGTTTACGTCTGGGGGAAAAACTTGCCTAGAAAACAGCAGGGACTAGTCCAGAAGTAAGCAGTGACTTGAAGGCACAAAATAAATAAATAAATAAACTTTGCTTATAAATTTATGAAACCTTAATTGATTATACCTCTTGTAGGAGCTTATCCAATTTGTGCTGTAATTCAAAGAAATATCGTGAGGTAATAAGACCCTGATGAGATTTATCCAAGCAGTCACGGCCCAGTTCAATGATCTGATGATGGGTGAAGCTGAGCACTCCATCTGCCAAGGGAAGGATGTTCTCAGGAGAATGGTTGGTGATAATCTCTTGAAGCCTTTCTTCCATCTGAGCAGTAGCCTGTATAATATATGTTTTATAGACTTAATAAAGGTATTAATGAACTTAAGCTACTAAATCAAAATTTGCATGAAAGCAAACGCAAAAAATCCCCAAAAATAATTTTAAATTATAAACAAAACTTTTAACTTAATCTGATATTAATAACAAAGCTATAAAGGTACACAAAAAAATTAAAACCATATTTAAAATATAACCCTATAAAGTAGGAATTGTATATATATATACATACACACACACATACACTATATATGGACTTATTGACTCCAGATACATTTTTCTGCTATGTCAATAAGGATGTTTTTACAATTTAATACTAACATAAAAGTCAAAAGTTTTCTGGAATTTAAAAGAACAAAGCTATTAGGGATTATTTTAATCTGGAACACAAGAACACTGTTTTTCCATATGGTTTTCTTGTGAAATTAACACTAGATACAATTTATATTCTTTATTACCTTAGGAAACCTTTCTTTGTACACATGGTTCATCATAATAATTTCATGATCACAGCAGGCAGGTGGACGTCCAGGACTGCAAGAAAGAAATTAACCCTTGAATCTCATTCTAAATTAACTTAAAATTTATAATTCATGTTTTCCACTGACAGCCAGTCGGTTTATTTATTACAAGTCACAATCTGCCCAAATAGTGGGACCAGGTTCTGTTTACAGTTCCAATCTGCCAACAATATCTTATTTTACTTGGTTTCTGTTTGATTGCCAATTTTTGCCTGTGTTTTATTTGCACTTTGAGCCTATCTCACATATTCCATTAATTTACAGCATTATCTTTTTTTAATGTACTTTTCCCTTTTTTTCTCCTGCAAATTTTGCAGTTTTCTGAAACCTGTTAATATGTTTTAATTTTATATGAATGGTGCCAAGCTGTCTACATATTAGATAAAACAGAATATCTTCTAACAATATTTCAATACATTGAAAAACTATTATTAAGCAATTATTTCATGAACCATTCAATACTGATATTATTAATAACAACATTTGGAATATGTATATATTGATACAGATATTAAACAATTATTAATTTAGGAACTAGTAGGACTGAGATATGTTAAAGCCAGTTCTGATATGTTTCTTATATTAGACATCATAGCTAATAAATATTGTACTAGGAAAACAATAGCAATAGCAGTTAGACTTATATACCGCTTCATAGGGCTTTCAGCCCTCTCTAAGTGGTTTACAGAGTCAACATATTGCCCCCAACAATCTGGGTCCTCATTTTACCCACCTCGGAAGGATGGAAGGCTGAGTCAACCTTGAGCCTGTGAGATTTGAACAGCCGAACTGCAGAACTGCAGTCAGCTGAAGTAGCCTGTAGTGCTGCATTCTAACCACTGCGCCACCTCGGCTCTTGTAGAAAGGCTGCCGTAAAATTCTAAACAAGACTTCTGATTTATCTATCCCAGGGGTCGGCCATCTTAAACACTGAAAGAGGCATTTGGATCCGTTTCCCACAGAAAACACCGGGAGCCACAAAACCTGGGTGGGTGTGGACAACTCAACATCACTCCCACCCAGTCACATGACATCCCCCCCAGACATGCCTACCCAGGTTTCATGGCTCAGTGTTTTCTGTGGGAATAGGGTCTCTTTCTCTTCTCTCCCCCTCCCTCTCATTTCTGTTTTTCTCTATTTTTCCTCTCCCTTTCTCTTCTTCCTTCTTTTCTTTTTGCTTCCCTTTCCCTCTTTCTTTTTTCTTTCTTTCTCATTGGATATGGTAGCAAATCCAAAATAAAGTTATTAATTGTAGGAAATTGCTTTTCTGTAATCTTTTCATGATAAACTAAGCTGGCAAGATTGTACTAACAGCAATAGGATATATATTTTGATTTCTTTTGAGTTTGACAATATAATACGTTATCCAAACTTGTAAATAATCATATTTTCAGATGCATTTTTTGCCATCTCTGTTATTTTCTTTTAAAAAAATCAGACTTGCTTCCAATTTGTGCCTTCTGCAAACTGCAGTTTTCTTGGCAAGAGGTCTAGCTTGCCATTGCTTTTGTCATAGGTCTGAGAAAGTTCATTTCTTTCTTTTTTTTCTCCTCTTCCTTTCTTTCCCCCTGATTTGTTTCTCTTTTTTCCTCTTTCTCATTCTTTTCCTTCAGCTCTTTTTCATTTCTTTCTCCCTCTCTACCTTCTCTCTCTAATTTGTTTCCCTCTCTTTTCACTCTCTCCCATTTTCTCCTTCCAGCTCTATTTCATTTCTCTCTCTTTTTTTCTCTTTCTTTCTTGTCTTTCTTGCACATGCAAGCAAATATCCTCCTGGCCGGGATCACGGTAGCGGGGACAGCGACTCCTTCCACTGCTACCACTGAGAAGTGAGTAGCTGGCAGCGCTGCGCAGGAGAGCCACGCCGCACAAGAGACTCCTCAGCACCAGACTCAGGTTAGCGCCAGCCGCGGTCCCCTTCGTGTTGGCTCAGGAACGAGCCGCAGCAGCCATCTCTGGATGCAGAGAGGGAAGAGTTCCAGAGCCCTGTGCAAGGAGAGCCCTGTGCAGCGCAGGAGAGCTGGAGCTCCTCCCACCCTGCACCCAACCAGCTGCTGCTGCTGCTCCCCATTCTCCTCCTTCCTGAGCCAACACAAAGGGGACCGCAGCTCACGCTGACCTAAGTCTGGCGCTGAGGAGTCTCTTGCGCAGCGTGGGTCCCCTGCGCTGTGTACCCAGTTACTCACCTCATTGCGCAGTGGCAACAGCAGGAGGAGTGTCGTTGTCCCTTCCACCTTGATCCTGACCCAGGAGGGTATTTTGCTTGCGCCTGCGCGCATGCAAGAGATAAACGTGAGAAAAGGGCTGAAGCTCTTCCCAATACTGAGTTGCCTGCGAAGGACGTGGAATTGCAAAAGCAGGCAAGAGACTCGTGCCTTCTCAGGGCGGAGACTAGATTGCGCGATTGAGTCAACAGGGAGCCGCAGGAGAGGGGCCAAAGAGCCACATGTGGCTCGTGAGCCGAGGTTTGCCGACACTGATCTATCCCATGTTCAGAGTAACATTTTAAGAGAAAATTTTTTAATCAAGGTGAGTTACCTCTTAATATTCAAGATAAAGTATTTTGTGACCCTTTAAAATAGATGGTTGGACTTCAGCTCCCAGAATTCCTTGGCCATCTTAAAGTTGCCAACCTTGAGACTTACTACCTAATATTATTCCTGATATTAAAATGCTATAATATGGGTTTATTTTATTTATTTATTCAATTTCTATAGCCACCCAACTCAACAAAGTGGCTCTTATTCCAAGTATGATTAAAGGAGCAGTCAAACAAGTGTTCCTAAGTGAGGTTTTTTTAAAAAATTATCACCATTAAATATTTGATAAAACAATATACTGTATTTATTTGAGTTCAACAAATAGGAGAAAAGGGGGAAGATGAACAGTTCGGAAATAAAAATAAATGAATAAAATAAATATATATCATTAAATCGATTACTTTTTTGTGATTTCTCAATAATTTGGCATACCTGGAAGCCAAGACTATAGAATTTTGTAGGTATACTACATTTTTATCAGGAAAATTATTTTAGTAAAAGAAAATATCTGCATGTATACAGGACACACACACACAATTACAAAGTTTATAGTAGGAGGTGGACTTTTATTTATTCCAAATTTAAAATGTTAGTCAAAATACTTAATGAGCAAGTTATAAATCCATCAAAACAAAGTATCCATTGCAAAAAATGAGACCATCAATGTTTACTTCTTACTTAGATTAAAATTCCTCCCCATCAGAGAATGTATTGTGGCAAGACCTGATTATAAAACATCAGCTTACCTTATCAATCTAGCCCTGTCTTGTCAAACAATATTTCTTTTTCCCATTCATCCAAAATCTATATACTTCCATTAAATTCTGATTAAAGTAATAGATGATACCAGAGAAATCTGATCAGGGTTCACTGCATGCTTGCATTAGATTGACTTGGTTATACTGACACACAAATTACAGTCCCCTGTTCAATTATATTGTTCTGCTATTCAATAAAATCAAAGTAGTGAACCACAAACATGAGTAGAATAGCTTTTGCCTGCAAAACTTCTATTCCATACACTGTATTCTACTAGTCATGAACACAGTGTTTTATTAAAAGTTATAAAGTATCCATACGTTTTTACAACAAAAATGTACCTAGCATATGTTTTTTATTTAAATTTGGAGATTTCAAATTGCCATTCAATGTATGTTTATGATAAAGATATATTAAATAATTTTTCTAATGCCCATTGGTAATCATGTTTCTAAAGAATATTAGACTAGAAATTCACCAGAATAAAAATTATGAATTTAACAATAAAAGTCAAGACTTCATATAAATACTGAAGAATTATACATTGAAAGTACCTTTTAGAGTCTATTTTCCTTTTTAAACAACAATATAAAAGAGGATAGATTAAATTTGTTTGGCATCTCAAAAACCAGTATAAGCATAATAATATATATTGTGTGTATGTGTGTATTTGGATCATTTTTCACAAGTTCTTATACATGTCATACTTCTGGAAAAATAAACCTACCTGAGGCTTCTGGATCGTGGCCTCATTTGAGTGGTCCTACATCTATTATCACTAGCAATACTTTCAGTAGCACAGAAATGTTTAGATAAAAAATGAAGTTCGTCTGGTGTTGGCTGATATGGTAACTGGTGTAACTTCTCTTGGGAAGAACAGGATGACTGCAATAAACATGTGAAATATTAATTTGTACCAATAGTCAAAATAAAAATCTGCTCTTCTCACTTCTTAACAACAAGATTAGAGTATAGAAAGAAGTTTCTTTTTACATGTAAATGTACAATATTGCATTTCGAATATAATTTTCCATACCTACCAAAGCATGTGCTAAATCAGAGCACTTGTGATTTAAGAGCACAAATTAGAATGTTTGCTTCCTGAAAAATTACTCATATTTATGGTTTAATATAACATTAAAAAAATTTAACTGTGAAAAATGCAGTTAATGAAAAATAAGTTTTCTCTTAATTACATGTTTACTATTTCATACATATTCTAGTGAAATACACTTTGCTCAATTTCAAATTGACAAGTATTTAGTGGAGAACAATCTCTTGAATGCTACATGATGCAAAATCTCTCTGGAAACCTCTTACCAAAGCAATTCATTATAAGATTTTTCTAAAAGTTTTAAAATAGCACAATTTGATAAAATAAATAACTTAAGAATGGAGGAATGCAATTAATTATAATTCCTTCTGTTTCTTTTGAATAGAGTTCATCATAAAAATAAATATTAATAAAGTTCAGTACTTAAAATAGTATTCCATAATACCTAGGAACCAAGCATATTTTCCAATGAATATGACACTTTATTTAAAAATGGGTTTATTTCAGGGAAAGTACCCGTAATTCAAATTTGTCAATGCAAAAATGATTACATAATGGTTAATGCAGCATTAAGTCTTAAATAGATAATAATAAAAGATTAGAGAAAATGTCATTCAATTCTCTACAGATCACTACAGACAGATCTTACCTCCCATAATTCAAGCACAATACTTTTTAGAGTAAATTATTTAAAGTATAATGGGTGAATTAAACTATCAGCTGTATATTTAAGTCACTTAAATCTCTGTCTCAATTACCAATGTGTTCACAAATTCTATTTAAGGTAATTGAAAATCTCACTATCATAGCCAGATTATGACCATTTAACAGTAAATGTTCCTTCCTGTATCATGATATTGATTGATTACAAGTTTTCAGGTTCATATTGTTCAATTATAAACCTTTTTGGATAGATTTGTTGAGGCTAGCCGCTAACCTACACTATCAACATAGAAACCACAGACTTCTTCAGCACTTCCGTTCTAATGGATAGAAAGCAAAGAAGCAGTTAATAGATGGCTGAGCTATCAGTACTTAAGTCATGATAAGTATTTAATTTAAATCAGACAAATTACATTGTATTTAATAATGTTTGCTAGAGTTCCTATAAAAGAAAATAAAGAATAATGATACTGCCTAGTTTTGTGGTGGTCACTGAAATAAGTGGTAAAAATGTGCAAAAGTATTTTAACTTCAAATTGTTTGGAAAGCAAAATGCTGTGCTTTGACCTTGAAATATAGCTGTTCTGGTACTATTCTGATCTTATTCAAAATGTTGGGTTAAAAATGGTTTGACCTTGGAATGTGCTGCACATTTCTAACATTCTAATATAGAAATTTACACGCCCAGTTATTGGATGTTCTAGCATCATCACTCAGTGTCTATCTATCTAGTAGAAAATATGACACAACCAATCTCTACAATCACACTTCTCAACAGGTTATTAAGTTTAAACTTCACAATATATATTCATATATCTATATCCATCCATCCATCCATCTATCCATCCATCTATAGAGAGAGAGACTGTGATACAGAATCCATTCTTTACTTTTCAATATTACCCAAAACTTCACTGTTTTTTGAGACAGCAGAATCTGAACATATGTTACAGAAAAAAGCCAATATGAAATTACTTACTGAAACTGTTGAACTGGGAGTATTTGTACCATATCCAGAAGAAGGGAGAGATGCCAGTGACCAACGCCGTCCATCGGTCCTAAAGTGTATTTGAGTTTAGTCACAAAATACAACTACAATTTTACCATGCCAAATATTCAAATAGAGTTTATGCAATAATATGACCAAAAGGAAAATACAGCACTATAAGTAAGCCTTATTCAGTGCATTTCTTTAAAGCATGTGCAAATGTTTGGAAACAAATGGAAGATTTCATCATTCTTATTAGCCAATTCAAAATGCTGACTAGGAAGAAAATAGAGAAAACAAGTGGATAACCACCACAATCTACGCACTAAATATAACACATGTAGATTGACAGTTAAAGTGAATAAAGAATGATAATTGTTTTATTTGCAAAATGAAACAGAAATCATTATATTTTAGCAAAATATTGATCGTAGGGAACATATTTTGATCTTTTAATACGCGTAATGAAATTTGAGACATAGAACTACCAAACTAGTTTCATTCCCAGTCACAGCCTAAATGTTTATCTAACACATACATAGCTGTTGCCTATGCTTTAAATTTCACTTCTACCAAGCAATGCTATTCTCAGACAAACATCAACAATGCATAAATCAGGAAACTCAACCAAGCTATGGTTTGTACAGCAAGTTACATGCATAATATGAATGATATAACTATAATATAAGAAACCTCTGCTCGACATTGCTCAGAATTCAGCATGCAGAAACACAGCTATATTTAGTCCCACATCTGAATGTAACACTTTATCTACCAAAGATAGGTGCCTAATCATATCAGACCAAACAGTTTAAATACACATACATGGAAAAGAAACACACCACACAAGCACGCCTTGTTTTCTCTCTATGAGGCAAAAGAAGCAGGGAGAAAACAGAATAGCTGCAGATTGTATCTGGACTTGCTGTGATGACCTATTCAGCCTTGCACAGACATGGCTGCAACAGTGAGCACAGCTTGTACAGATAAGAGATAGTTACCTTTCATTTCGATGCCCGTGACTGCAAATGTAATTGTACCAAATATATTTAGAAAGAAACACAAAAGAACAACTTTTTAAGTATGGGTAAATTACACAGAATCTTCAAATATCTTAAACAAGTGGAATTAATTTCTACACTTAATTTCTCTAACAAAGAAAAACTGACTTCTAATGTTAACAATTTTTGATGTGCAAAGAGATCCTTAGGTGAATGATACAAATTTCTAATTCTTTCTGATCATTTATAAAATGTATTCAAGTATCCTGTGAATGAAGTTTTTGATAATGCTATGGAGGTGATCTAGGGGAGACATGATAGCAATGTTCCAATATCTCAGGGGTTGCCACAAAGAAGAGGGAGTCAAACTATTCTCCAAAGCACCTGGGGGTAGAACAAGAAGCAAGGAAACTAATCAAGGAGAGAAGCAACTTAAAACTAAGGAGAAATTTCCTGACAGAACAATTAATCAGTGGAACCACTTGCCTCCAGAAGTTGTGAATGCTCCAACACTGGAAGTTTTTAAGTTGGACCATTTGACTGAAGTGGTGTAGGGTTTCCTGCCTAGGCAGGGGATTGCACTAAAAGACCTTCCTTCCAACTCTGTTATTCTATATTCTAGTTTTGTTTTTCTCACATAATAAAGATGGGACAAATTAAATCAATTGATTGAATCAACTGAGTTCTGGCATCAGATAAGCATCAGTTGCTCCCCAATTATGTTGATTTTTAAGTATTTCAATAAAGAACACTATTAGAAGGGGAAAGGAGGTTATTCAACTATATATATATATAGAGAGAGAGAGCAAGAATATAAATTATTTTAGCATCAAATCTCACTGTTATTTTTGTTTACATTCCAATCAGTATTATTCTATATGCATACTGGTTTTCTACTTATGGAATGGGTGAGATTAGACAACATCTTATAGAGAAATAGTGGTGGGCTACCATAACAGAATTTGTGATAGAGCTTGTTGCAAATGATTATGTATCTCGTTGAAAAACGAGAACATTTATAGCTTAGGGTTGAAATGAAGGGTCTTTGGTGCTCTCTGAGTTTGGATGTTTCCTTACAAACGTTTCATTACCGAACTAGGTAACATTATCAGTGCTAGAAGGGTTGCTCTCAATTTATATTCTAGTGGTTTGCCCTGTCACTGTTGGTAGGAGTGGTTGTGGATCGTCTTTGGTTGGAACAAAAAACTCAAAACACCTCCCCACTAGCAATCAACACCCAGATCAGCATAGATTAACATCAAGATTGACATCAGATCAAAAATCAATATCTAATAAGGAGTTTACTGTTATCTAAATAAGATAAAAGTAAACAGCCCAACCATCAGCATTATCATTAAAGATACATATCAAAAATATTTTTCTGATAATAGAGCTGATGTTATAAGCATATATTTTCTTACCTTCGTGCAAAAGAGAAGTGGGCTGAGGCACTAGGAGAAAAATTTCTAGGGCTGTCTTGAGGACTGCTGCCTATTAAGAACAAGATAAATATGAAGTATCTTATGAGAAAGTTCCATAAATAACGAGGTTCAACAAGAATCTGTAATAAATTTCAATTATTATTTCTCATTTAGATGCCTTCTTGCCCATCCCCCATACACACTTATATGAAACTGAGTTGTGCTCTAATTAAGGTACCTGGCAGGATATCTTATGTACTATCACAAGGCATGTGAGTAAAGGTAGTCCTTAACTTACAACAGTTCACTTAGTAACCATTCAAAGTTACTATGGCAATGAAAAATGTGACTTATGATCATTTTTCACACTTATGACCATTGCACCATCCCAATGGTCACATGATTTACATTTGGATACTTGACAAGTGACTCACATTTATGGCGGTTGCAGTGTCCAGGGATCATGTGTTCACCTTTTGGAACTTTCCAACAAGCAAAGTCAATGGGGAAGCCAGCTTCACTTAACAACCATGTCACTAATTTAACAACTGCAGTGATTCACTTAACAAATATGGAAAGAAAAGTTGTAAAAGGAGGCAAAACTCACTTAACAAAATAAATTTTGGGCTCAGTTGTGTTTGTAAGTTGAGGACTACCTGTAGTAATAATTTGGTGCTAAATCTCTCACTTTTCTTCCAGACAAGCGTAATATTTTTTTTATATTTGGACCAATATTAAATAAATGCACATGAAAAAGCAGCTAAGACAGTGATGAATAATCTGTTTCTTTTTCTTTTCCAGGACCTTATTTCTTCAGGGAACCATATGCTTGTTGGGCTGAAGAAACAAGTCAGTGGAGCCAAACTTAAAATGGATGGATGCCCACATTTTTTTTCCTCAAATGCCCTTTTTTTCTTCAGCAGAAAGTATAGTTTCTGTACTTTAGTATATAAAAACCATATTTTCTATATACTAAAATATATTTAAGTATATATTTAGACCAAAACAGAGTATTAAAATTCAATCAATTACAGTAATAGTTAATATATTACTTCTCTTTTTAAACCAATGACCCAAACTAGGTCATGTATACCAATTTGCGTCATTTGTGTTATTAAAACATTAAACATATAACACAAATTACATAACCTGTGGTGCTTTATTTTATTTCCATAACAACATCTTTATTTACAAGTAAAGTAACATGGGCTTCACATATTTTATTGATTAGGTTATTACATATTTCTGTTCTACATCGTACTTATTTTTTTTTAAAGTGTTTCTACTATAAGCACATTTTTAAAATCAGATGGAACATTACTCCTAAATCTAGAAAAACCAGGCCATGTAGAGATGATTTGGAATGAAATAAAGATATGATTCCTCATTGTGAAGAAGGCATTTCCTTTGGCTTTGTTACTATTCTTACATAGCAATAGCAATAGTTCTTAGGCTTATATACTGCTTCATAGTGCTTTACAGCACTCTCTAAGGGCCACAACAAAGTGTGGCTCCTCATTTTACCGACTTCGAAAGGATGACAGCTGACTCAACCTTGAACTGGTCAGGATCAAACTCCTGGCAGTTGGCAGTCAGCCTGCAATACTGCATTCTAACCACTGCGCCACCATGACATAAAACCACCCAATTTGCTGCTAAACACTGGGAATGCTTGGCACACAGTGGCGGATATCTACTTCTTCCTCTACCCTCAACATGTATAACTGGAACATGTGGATTTTCTGTGGGCAAAATATATAGGTGACAAAACAAAACAAAATTGAACTTTTTATAAGCGGCGCTGCCTGTCAGAAAATGAATTAGTATCTTTATAAAATTCTTTGATAAGCCTTTATTGTGCTTCACAAAAATATATCAAGCCACTTTAGTGAATACAGTTGAGTTACTGCATGTAGGACTTGCATTTTTCAACCTGTTTCAGTATTTTTTTTAACTTAGTAAATTATTAACAAAGTGTATCTTTTAAAATATGAAGACATATCCGATATTCATTGATTAATTACTTACCATAAAATGTTCTACCAATTTAATTATGATTGTATAACATAAAATATCCTACAAATGAAAATGAATTATAGTGTATATAACATGTTATTATTTATTTAGCATATAGTGTTTGTACATTGAGAGCCAGGGAGTCTACAATGTTATTATAAGTAGTTTGGCTGCTTGGTTTGTTTAGTTCTCACTCGCGTGCTATTCAGGGACCACTGCAGGGGGGCAAATTAGCTCCACACAGAGGGTAGATAACGACACTTAGCGGTTATCAGTGTTATCCAAGACTTTCTACACCAATTTTGCCTCGCACTCAGGCAGGTCCAGTGCCAGTTAGTTCTTGCTACCGCACAAAATGACATTAGCTTCCACCGGAGTGGTACCTTTCTATTTACTTGTATTTTTACATGCTTTCAAATTGCTAGGTTAGCAGAAGCTGAGGCAAGTGATGGGAGCTCATTCCATCATGCAGTGCTAGGGCTTGAACTGCTGGAATATAGAGAGCTGGCCTTTTAGGCTGGCAAATCCAGCATCTTTAAGCCACTGAACCATTGGATGTATCTCTTTTGTATAATAGGTTAATACGTACCTTGGTTTAAGGGAATATAATTTTTTTAGCCTGACTGGCCAAATTAAACTATTTCTGTTTCACATATTTAAACTGCTTCTTCTAATCTAGAATATAAATCTGCTAAAATGAAAGACTGTATATTTATGATTCTGAAAAGACTTGCACGTCCTATTAGCTTCTCCCAATTTAAATAGAATAGCTACATGATTTACATCATAGAACAAGGTCCCTTACTTAAAAGGTTGTCTAATGAAAGGTTGCCAGATTTAAAGATACAAAAGAATATTGAATAGGGACACTGAAATTTGTTATTTCTTAATGGGCGTTCCGGCTGCAGAATCATTTATAAGTAGCCAGATCTTTAAAATATTGTTAGACTCATGTCATGTTTTTACCTTCTGTTGTTTTTGGCTGCTTAATTTTTTTTAATTGAAAATATTTTCTGTCATTTCAAACAGTTTACCCTTCTAGCTCTTTACCTGGTTCTTAACTAATTCCTTCCCAAAGGTTTGTTTTCTTCCAAAATAAAGCAGTAGTCTGCATTACGACTACTCTATTGCAGTTCATATTTTATTAAGGATATCTATTATGTTGATGAGGTTTTTTCTTTAAAAACTCCTCTGTTCTTGAGGAAATTCTGATCTAAATGAAAACAACGAGGAAGCACTGAAACTGTTTTACAACATGAATTATGTAAACAAATTAATCAGGCAAGGAAGAGACAGTATTGTCAGGGGAAATCAATGTACCACACAGCCCTATTTGTATCTTTGCCTACTTGGGAGATGAAAGGAGCAGCAATTCTTCATTCCTGAGTTTCAAATGCTATTTCTTTTTTCTTTCTTTCTTTTAAAAGCCAAAAAAACTAATAGTGAGGTGAAAATTAACTGTGTTTGGCACTTTTTATTGGAGTAAATGTCTTACTTGTTTCATGAGAGTTTGGGAAAAATGGAGTGCTGACCAGCAGGGCCACAATTTCAACATGGGGAATGGAAAAAATGAAAGGAAAGAGGATGATGGAAATGCTTTAGATCCAACTGTTTCAAAGTAATATATATTTTAATGGTACTCTTTATCTATTATGTATTTTAGTTAATTATTTCTTTTCTTTTTCACTGTTCCATACCTACCTCGCCCTTTTTAGGGGCTTAATTTATTCTGGCTGCAAAGAATCTTCTTGTTGGACAAACTTTTATACAAGATTTTTTTAAAGGATTTTTGTCTATGCGTGTAATATTTAATTGTGTGGCAATTGAGGAAAAAATATTAAAATTAGAGCCCTAGCTTCATAACTCACAAATTTTCTCTCAGTATTTGTTCACCCTAAATCCTATTGTTCCAGAGCTTGTTGCTTTCAAAGACTTCAAAAGGGTCGTGTAGTTTGCAACTACGGTTGACTACTATTTAAATCTAATCAATGGGGTCAGACATTATATACTTTATTAACACAGGTTATTCATAGAGACATTGATATGACAGTAGATAATCATTATTTAGTGAATCAGTCTGATATAGTAGTTAAGGCACCAGGCTAAAAACTTTAAAATGTTGGGTTCGGGTCCCATCTTAAGTGCTAAGCCAGATGGGTGGCTTTGACCTAGTTATTCTTTCTTCTCACTCTTTGACCCTTTTCTTTGACAACCAAATCTTGTCAGCCACTCCCCCAGGAGTCCAAACTAATTCAAAGGGAGAAACACATAAAGACACGGACAAATATTTAAAATAGTAATGAATCTGAACTTGATATATTATATGGGGAATATCACTGCACATGCACAGCTATTCTTGAAATAGTTTTTTTTTAAAAATCCTGAAAACTTAGTTGCTATTGCAGCATGTGTATTATTTGATGTAATAAGGAATTTTATAACTTTTTATAACTTTTGTAACTTTTCAAAAGATATGTTTTAAGGTTTGGCTCATCTGGACAGCAAAGTAACTTTTTAAGGCCCAATATTTGCTTGCAAAAATATTTTGATTGCTTTTAATTGCCCCAGAAGGTAAAGAATATTTAAATACAAAAATAATAACTTTTTATATGAAGGCATATTTTTGTTTCCAAGTGAGCAAAAAACTAACCTTTCACTAAAAAGTCTTGTGGAAGCAGCAGTTGATTTGTTTTAAGAAAATCTGTCACTTTCAATCTGTAATTTGTCTCTCTGGGCCCACCAAAGACGGGAAATTTGAAAGTACAAAAATGCAGATGGCCATTGGTAAAATACTGGAAATTGTTTTTTATTATTACATACTGATCTGATTTTAAATGTAAGCAGGTGTACATAACCATCCCCGTGTACAGGGATATGAAGTACTGTGTGTGTTTTCATTTCCTTATATTGGTAGCACCTAAATAATTGATTTGGCTCGTAGGAATGGGCTATTTTCCTAGGTCTGGAATGAAGTTTTGGGCACCTATGAAATTCTCAGCTCAGGACATTGAATATTAAAGAAATAGTATAAGTGTCTTAAAGGAGTTTGTTTAACCACAATATTTTTTTTCACTAGAAGAAAATAGGAAGGCATTAGAAAAGAAAATAATTTTTATGGCTAAAAATTGAATCTGTTTTTATAATATTCAATGAGTTAACTGAAAATAGACCACACTGAAAACTACATGTATATTGGTTAAATGTTAGCATTTACTATGTTAAGAACAATAATTTATGTCTTATCACAGCATATCATTTATCTGTAGAATTCATCACCTAAAGATAATATGATGGCCACTAATGTGGAAGGATGTAATTCATCATCTAAAGACAATTGATGTCACTGAAGTGGGACGGAATAGTTTCATAGGAGATACTGAACTTCTCTTAGAAGAGCTCTCATATTATAGAACTACAGAGATTCTCAATGAAATATGGATAGTAGTGCTTAAAAGTTTATGAAATCTTCAGAATTTTCAATATTTCTCTGTAAACACGACCTAAAATATGATCTGTTCTCCACACAAGTCCTAAAATTAGATAGAGAGATCAAACAAATCAATCAAAAACATTATAGTTCTTTATTGATTTATTGAGGAAAATGATTCAGCTCCATATCTGTCTATGAAAAAATATATGAATCTCCAGGATTATTATCAGTTTGTTTGTTGACAAAATTATACTCTGATGTTTCAATCAATGGGCTGATAATCAGATTCAATGGAGACAGAAATTCCTTGACATCTCTTGTAATTTACTCAATCAGAAAAAATAGTAAAAGTGTTAATGAGAAAGAAATAACTAAAAGGGAGTCTGCTAAAGAATATTTTTCTGCTTTGCCTCTCAATGGTGGACAGCTGAAAGAGAAATATAGATCTTGAATATCATATTTGTCTATGTATATTTGTCCTTTTATATTTACTTTTCTTCTTATGGGACAGCCATCTGACTAACCTGGGTAACTTTTAGATGTGATGACTTTGCTTCCCAGAATTTTTAATTCTCTATTTCACAGGGAATTCAAATTCTCCCCAAGCACTCTCTTTCTCTTGCCCTGGACAATAAGAATGGTGGGCATACCAATAACTGCTGCAGGTCTTTCTAGACCCTTTCAACATGTACAAGCTATGCAACAAATGGAAACAGAACTGGTAAACTGAAAAAGGAATCTGATCTTTGGAGTGCAAAATAGGGAAATTAGTGAGGATGGCAGGCAACAAAGTGCCTTGGAGTGAAAACTTAAGAGAACATATCAACCATATTTTATTTCTAAAGCACAACCATAAGCATGGTTGGCAGAAGCTTGTTCCTGTTGCTTGGGCAAGGATGGCATTCTATCATCCTTTGCATTGCAAGGTGTTCTCTGGGCCTGGTCAAGTTGGGCAGATTTGATGACAGATGTCATCGCCACATTCTTTTTCATCATCCTTTCCCAAAGTGGCAAGTCTCTTGCACCCTTACTAAGGGCTGCAGAATACAAAGAGTCTCTGAGCAACTTTAGTCTTATCTTACCCAATCTGCTGTGTCCCTTTAAAGTTAAGGTGAGTACAAGGAAATTATCAGGAAAGAACAAGGCAGGCAAAGCAAGATAAGGCATGGAATATGACATGGGACGGCCAGCAAACAGTCAGCAGGCAGGCAACAAAGAGGCAAAGGCATCTCTGGAACAAGGTAGCTGGAGCTGGTACATCACATAGTCAGCTGGGCACTATATGTTGTAACAATGATTGAACTTCGAAGTTGAGTATAATGGTTGTACCTGTTGAAGATGCCACTCAAATATATGATGGGGAATACATAGAGGATCTTTAATGTTAATTTCAGTTTTTTAACTGAATAGACGAAAAAGTTATTTCAATTGCAATTAAGATACTTTGTGCAAAAGCTGTGACCGAGCTTCTAATAAGATGGAGCTATGGTGTCTGAAAATTCTGGTCCCTAGAAATAGGTCAATTATTTTTATGTATTATGTATTTTATATGTATTTGTAGCTCATGCTACAAAGTATCCTACTATACATTTTGATTAAGGCACAGGTTTGGATGCATATTTTCTATTATTGGTTTAAGTCATTCTATTTAGTTTAAGTCATTGTATATCCTTTTAAATACTTAAATTAGTTTTTTTCATACAGTTCAAGAATCTTAGTTCTTCGAGATATTAATTATGTATTACTTTATTAAAATAATAATCAAGTTCATGAATTCATGGAATTTTATAAACCCAATTCAGCACAAAGGAGGAAAAGGATAAGGAGTATTGATTATTTAAAATATTGGAGCAAGGTGCCATTTAATCATTACATCCCTGCCTCCCCTCCCCCAACCTCCCGCCGTGATTTGAATGGCCTCCACCCTACTGGCACTTCCAATGTTGCTCTTTGTCCAAACCTTTGGCAAGGATGATTAATGCTCCCTTTCTTTGTTTCTATCTAGGTTTGTTTTCTTGGTTTCTTCTGTTTGTGCTCTTGCTGTGTTGTCTCTTTTGTTGTTAAAAACATTTTAAAACTGCAGAGAGCCATTGGGAGTCATTAACATTTAATAACTTAAATTAATTATTATTAATTTGAATCAGAAGAGGGTCTTTACAATGGCATATTTTAATGCTTCCTCCTCTACCTTATAGTCAGAAAGGCATTTTGAGATTCTATTCCTGAAAGATATTCACTAACGTGGATTGGAGGACATTAAGAAGTAGCATGCATACTTTTACCTTTATTCTATTCTAGAAAACTTCTTTTGGTTAGATTTTTAAATCCTCTTTTTATTATTTTTCATAAAATAATAATAAAGCAACTTCAGGCTCCTCCGTCTCTTGTCTGATTGTTTCCTAAGCAGCAGCCCTTTCCCTCCTCCCCCAAGGGTCATCCACACATTCCATTGCCCTAATTCTCCATCCTCTTCCTATTTTTTACCACCTCCAAAACTCTATGAAGTGAGCTAAGCTGAAAGAGAGTGATTGGCCCAGATTTACCCAACTTTTTACCAAAAATTTATTTGTACTTTCTTTTAGTTTATTTGTATCTACCAAAAATGAATGCAGCAAAGTCCTATTTATAAACCTATGCCATCTACAATTAATGTCAACTGCAATTGTTTTGCTTTGAGTTACAGTTCCAAATCTATTTTATGTCAGTTCTGCAAATGTTTTTATTTTGTACTGCGCCTGACCAATAATAGTAACCAATTTACTTTAAAAGGAGTAACTAATGTCAGTTGTTCAAATTGTACAGAGAAATCAACTAGTGATGCAATTATCAGTTTAGTATGTTACATAATGCATTAATTATAGTATTTACATTTTTCACTCCTATTTTATCAATGACTTTTGCTGTGGTTATAAGCAAGAATTATTCAAATAGATATATCAAATTCATTGCAATAAATATTAAAACCTGTATTTCATATTATTAAATTCAACATTAAAACATATCACATACTAAAAATGTATACAACATTTCAAACAGGAAAATTTGAAAATACTAAAATAGATTTTAAAAGAACAACGGTATTACCTGCGTGAGCAGAAAGTGGTGAATGTGGCCGAGGCATAGCTGAAGATTGTCCATTACAGATCAAACTTTTTCTATTACTTGTCCGGCAACTATAAGAAGAGAGTACTTAGTTATTAAATGATAATGTGCTATAAATCATTCGTTAATATTTAAATAACTCAAAATACATAGCACCTGTGTACACAATACATTTACATCCTGAAAAGTAAAGAATAAATCCTAGAGTTATCCTATACATGAAATGGCCAAGTAAGGTACATCCTATATATCAGGAAAAAATATACTAAGATTAATTAAGCCACATTTAATACAAGCATTATCCGGCAAACATATTCACCTTCTACTTTCCTCTTCAAGGTTACAAATGCAAGTTTACTTGATATAGAGTAAAGGTAAAGGACAGAGGTAAGGGAGCGAAGGTAAGGGGAAAAGGCCAGAAAAAACAATTGTGGAAAAATATCATTAATACAATGTAATTGTGCCTATATAGATTTATTTATGTCAAACAGAGGAATGATTGATCTGTTTTATGATATACCAATTAAAAATCTAATTATTGAGGCAAATTTCACATCTGTGCTTGTAAATAGATGTGGCATATACTACAAAGATAAATGTTTTCCTTTGCTCATATGCTTTGCATCTCAAATATTGCCAATTACTATTTTTCCCAATTAGAGATGACAGGAATATTGGAGTTATATTTCATAATAGAAAGGATTCTTTGCAGATTTTTAGCAAGATTTATAAATTTTGAAATTCTAGGCAATGGTGGTTACGTGATCACCATTTGTGACCTGCCCTGCTACCTTACCATAAGCAATGGGGAAGTCAGCAGGAGACCGCAAGTTGCTCCAGTCAATCAGTGCCACTGCTTTTTTTCTGAGAAGCCCCCAGCAGGGCAAGTATAAGCCCCAACTGCATTCGTGCCAACCACCCTCAGCCCCACCTCTGCACAAATCACATCACAGCATTCACTCAGTCACTCTTGCTACAGCATACCAGTCCATAATCTTTTAAGCAAGGATTTACCTCTTTAAATTATGAGTGTAGCTTGACATGAATTATTAAGGAGTTACAATTTATTCAAGGCTTCTGAAGGAGTTACTGGTTATTCAAGACTCCTGAATACATGTCTTATTGCATACTCAATTCCTTTTATATCTGTAAATCATTTTACAAGTTAATAGTGACCCAAGATTATGAATCTTATTTACATTTCTATTAAATTATATTGCTATTGTTTCCGATGCGCAATACTATATAGTTTGGCTGCCTGCAACCTGGCAATTCAAATCCCACCAGCTCAAGGTTGACCCAGGTGGATAAAATGAGGACCCAAATTGTTGGGGGCAATATGCTGACTCTATAAACCACTTAGAGAGGCATATAAGTATATGTAGGCATATAAGTTCATGTAAAGCAGCATATAAGTCTAAGTGCTATTGCTATTCACTATTCACAAACATCATGGCATAAAATGCTGGTGTCTCTTTAACAGAATAGAATAAAATAGAATTCTTTATTGGCCAAGTGTGATTGGACATACAAGGAATTGTCTTTGGCATATATACTCTCAGTGTACATAAATAAAAATAAAATAGAATACATTCATCAATGTATTTTAATTTTAATAAATTTGTTTCACAGGTCTAAGTCAGATTCCCACAACACCTGTTGTTCACTAGGTATGAACTAATTTGGCTTCAAATGTTTCTATTATTTCATTTTGATCAAATCAAAGGAATCAATCAATCAAATCACTTCCACTTTCTTTTCTCTACTTCTTTAAGTTTATTCTAGATTGACAAGAAGACCAGATCTACCAATCTGCTAAATGACTTTTGTTCTGCTTTTTTCCCTTCATTCACTCTAATACTTTAACTAAACAATGAATCTGACTCTTCAATTGTCACATATTAAGCATCTAATAGACTGCCAGATTCTGTTGTTTCATTATTTTTAAATCCTCCCAAATAAAATGATTATATATTTCTAACCTGTTGGTGCAAAACCTGTAGCGTTAAATACGAAGATTCTTTATTATAAATATATAACTGTGAAGTCTTATAGCAAAACTGCTTTTCTTCTGCAGGAAAACATTTTAAGCATTGCAGGACAAGGGTTAGAATATCAAATAACTGCTCAAGAATATATTACTTTTGATTTAAAATTGTTGTCTGCATTAAGAAAAAAAATACCACTTTATAATAGCCATACTTACTAAATGCAGCATTTTCTGGTAAGTTACGTTAAGTTTGATAAGTTCTTAGCTACTTAACAGTCATACACACACACACACACACACACACACACACACACTCACTCACAGGTATGTATATATAACATAAATCAATATTAACATGCAAACATATTTCAAAGTTATACTCCTAACTGCAGCTTTCATGATAAGCAATCAACAGCATCAATAATGATAGCCAATAATGCGATCCATTAAGGTTCTTTTACTCTGTATACAGGAGTAAATTACTAGCAATAAAGGTTAATTGCTAAAAGGAGCATGAATGGAAGATGTGCTGACAGCAATTACTCCTTATCATGGTTTTCACATGAAATTTGGCGTCTGCTTTAATCGTGTATAATTATTTCACTTTAACATCCTTAATTATTAATATTTGCACTTGTAATGAAGATGGATACAAGCTTTAAAATACTATGGCAGCACCTTTAGGAGCATGTGCTGACGATTGCACTCTGCTGTAATGTAGCCCATAATTTAGTTGCCATCTGGATGAGCAAGAGATGAAGCTTAGAAAGAATATGAACCACTGTATTTGAAAAGCTACTGTGAAATAAAATAGTGCAGTCGGCTAATAAAAATGTGGGGAAGAACTTTTGTTATAAAACTTAGTTGCAGTAAGAAAAAGAAATATATATATATATATATTACACAGATACTTTTCCCTTCTTTATTTATCTTTCTTTGTAATAAAACCTATGCCAAACATCTCTTTCCAAGACATAGAGTATTTAATTTCTACTTTGTTTATATGGCATGTGTTATGAAACATGCTGATCTGTCATTTCAATTGTTTGCTATCTTTGCAAATTCAGGTATAAAAAGTTAACTATGAATCAACATTTTAGAATCTAGATAACAGAAATTATCTAGTAGATTATACATGTGACTAATGTACTGCAAATGGCTAAAAAAACCAACTGGAAGAAAACTGTTATTTAAAAAAGTAAAAGAAGTTAATAAATTTTCACTTAAAAATACTTTTTTTAAAATTGCACCAACACTATTAATATGGGATAAGAAGGCTTTCATCAATAAAACAATATTGAACATACTTGTAATTAATGTTGCTATTGGACAGATGCTAGTTATTGGCTTAGTTCCAACCTAATTTCTCTTTAGTAAAATGTATCACAACAAACCTGACAGTAAAATCCCTCTTTCTCTACACAGTACTGCTTCCAAAGAAGGCAGAATATTGTTCTGTGCCTTATTTTGAAATACAATGCAGTTTTTTGCTAGGGACAAAACAATATTATGCAGCTAACATTTCCATTACAAAGAATCTCTATCAAATTTTATATGTACTTCAAATGGAATGAATCTTGTCCACCAGCAATAAGTAGGAAATGTATATCAAGTTTCATATTTACTTCGACCTTTCTTGTGGTTGTAAAATCTCAAGGGGATATCCTCCCGATTCAGTATCTATATACTGAATGTATTAACTGCGCTTATCGTTTCTGATTCTTCTGCTGATACTACAGGGAAATTAAAAAATATATATGTTTTCTCTTTTTAAAGTTTGTTTTGGTCAGCTTGGAAAAATTAGGTAATAAGCAAGTTCTCTTTGTTTTTTTATTTTATTAAATAATTGAAAAACGCTGAAGGAAAAAAAGCAGAAAATAAAGCAGAAAAAATATAAATTTAAAGATGACCTGCACACAATTGTTTCTCAAACCATATAAAGCAAAACCATTGCACAGAAAAGAGATGGAAGATGTATAATACTAAAGCAAATATTTCTTTTCTAGGGCTTTATTGAGAGCTTTTAAGGGTCATCTCTGCTTTGGAGTGGCTATGCAAAACTTGTGAAGTTAACGTTCCCAGTCTAACTGGGAAGGCAGCCAGAAATTTTGTATTTCTAAATAAAAGAAGACAGTGATAAATTTTTGAATGACAAAAGTGGTAAATTTAAAGAAATGAATAATTAGAATTGTAGGAAAAAGAACCAAAATAGTGCTAACTTCACAATTCTGGAATTGCCTTCAGAATAAGAAGTTCAGTTATGCTAACTAGAACGATAAGATTTAGATTTAAACTTCACCCATCTTGCACACTGAAGTATATGAAGCACTGAAAGAGAACTTGGGGTAAGGCACCAGGCTAGAAACCAAGAGACCAAAACATCTAGTACTATTGGGAACAAAGGAAGTTTGGGCCAATCACTCTCTCTCAGATCTGGAAGGAAGCAATGGCAAACCACTTCCAAAAATTTTGTCAGTCCCAAGGATTTAAAACAGACCCCAAAGCATGAACAATAACAACAATAGCAATAATGATAGGAGTCAAAACTGACTAGATTACCCTCCCTTCCGAAATGAATCACCACCACCTCTTCCAATTTTCCCTACAATAATCCTTTGAGATAGGGTTGGGCTGACAGATACTAGTCTTTCATAGCACATATCAAAAATGAACATAGATCTCCATGATCCACTTTAACTGCAACATCATAAAGGTTTTTGTAATTCAAATATTCTAGTTCCATCTTGCACCCTCCACTCAGTTTAGTGAATGCTTCTGCCAACTTCTATGAATCTCTCAATAGTTTAAAATCTCTATTATACAGTTGATTCAGAAATGCTTTAAAATTAAGGCAAACATTTCAAACTTGTTTTGATATTAGCAACAGGATACAGATAGTCAACATTTACTTTGCTTGTTAGACATTGCCTGGTAAGTTTCCCCAAAACTCATCCTAGGTTGAAGGCCCTTTGCAACCAGCTGGCAATGTAGTCTGCATGCAATTTAGATTGCCTAGAATAATGTAAGCATGCTTGGATAAAATTGGGCTTCAACTGCATTTGTGATATATATTGGGCAAAATGCGTGTAAACTCTCTGATATTATGCTTTACTATCAGCAAAGAATACTGCATGGGTCACTATGGCTAATTGACTTTTCCAGTATCTTACTAAAAGGCATTATAGGTAGTCATTATTTACTTTGCTTGTTAGACATTGGCTGGTAAGGTTGCAAAGGGCCTTCAACCTAGGATGGGGTTTTTTTTGGGGGGGGGGGGAAGGACCATGCAACATTCTGAATAATGAATCCAGAAGAAAATTCTATGGTAGGTAAATAAGTGAAATTGAAACGACAAACAACAGGAAAAAAGTCAGACAAACACCCAAGAATGAGTCAATATTGTTTGAAGATTAGTTGCATTAGTTGATTAGTTGCAATAAAGCATTTTTTAAAATAAAGTTAAAATGTTGCAAATAATTTAACACTGCACAGACTAAATGCACAGTTGAATGGCAAGCAAAGTGATTGAGGATGGAATTATGAAGCAATGTAAGAAGCACAGTATGTACAAAATAGAAGCAAAAATGAATTTCAAGACAAAAAGATATGAAGTTTAATGAATGTTGGTATAAATTATATTTAACTATTTTACATTTTCTGATTCCTTGCTTTAACATTCTTTTGCTTCTTCCTTTTTTTCTTTTTCTCTACACTTTGCCTAACATTTTTTATCTGAAAGGAAATTGTGTCATGGAATGTATGTATGTATGTATGTATGTATGTATGTATGTATGTATGTATGTATGTATGTAGATATTGGGAGGCACAGACTATCAAAAAGTTAAACGTAGGTTTCATTTCAATTTTGTAAAGGATCCAAATATATTTGATAATGAATTTGTCACTTCCAACTGTATCAATTTAATCATCATCACCAGCATAAGCACAGTATTAACAGGAACTGAGGTTATCTTCATCAAGACCATGGATGTGTAGAAGATAAACTGGTCAGCCCTTCAAAATAAATCATATCAGGAAGCAGACTTCACAAGGACTACTGGAACTCTACCACTGTAGGGTATAATAATAGCATCTTGAAAGGCTGCCAGAGTTTCCCTCTGTCTCATTTTATATCATGTACAATCAAGGCAACGTTATTTTGAGTCTCTTTCTTACTTTCCCAGAGCTGACATTTAATTTACAGTTCTTGCATTCCTTCACCGACATTATTTCTGCAACACTCTGCCAGAGTCTTATTTCTACTGAAAATTGTACCACATACTTTAGATAGTACCTTCATGCCTACTGTCATGAAGAATATTATCTCCTTAAAAGCCAAGGTATACATGAATGTGAAAGTCATAGGAAGTATTTTTGGCACTGAAATGGATGTTATTTGCCAATAATTCCAATTTTTAATCATGCTTTGAAAGGAAATGATGTATTTGGAAGTCAGTGACCCTGTATCCATATTTTGCTTTATTCTTCAATGGCAACCATGGATGAGTCTAATTAGCCAAAAAAGTAAATTATGTATCTCTATGTCTTTTCCATTGTTTTTCTGTTTTCCCATTGTGGGAAAGACATGAAATTCACAAGATGCAGACACTGTTTGATTATCCCAAAATTGCTGAAGTAGTACAGTATTATAGGAATCAACCATTAGCAGTGCTATGTATAGAAATATCTGTGGTACCTAGCTTCAAGGCAAGAAACAACAGCTAATATCATCCACTAATTGTTAAAGTTCCGTTTGTCATCCAAAGATCTATAGAGATGATAACGTAAGCTCAATAGTTTAATTAAACTGCAGGAAAATTCCTGAGGAAAATGTGGAAATGATTTTATATGTGCAAAACAATTTAAAATTCCTTGCATTTCTTTTTGCATATAAATTTTGAAGAACTTCATGATTTCTACAGATTCATTATCTGTATTTTATGCATCATGCAGAAATATCAGCAACAAATAATTATATAAGTCATATTAACATATCAGCCTACTACATGCTACTTCTACATTATTTCTATATAAATAAGACCAATGATAATTATGGACTTAGGGAGCAAATGTTGACATCCATCATAACATAAAATACTGTTCAAATTAAAGGAAATACTTTATGAATAATGTTGGACAAAGGTCAGTTTGATCTATTGGAAGAGAAAGGGCTACAGTTACTGTACATGTAAAACAACTTCAGGTTGTTTTAAAAAGCTACTGGAAGCACAAGTATGACTAAAAAGAGTAGCTATTATACATATAACTCCATATTTATTTATTTTTAATTGACTACATGATATAACACAACATGGTTATTCTGATCATCTTATCATGATGGCTGAACCATTAATTTTGTTTTCTTGGGATGAGTTTGTACATCAAATTATGCCAAAATTAAACACTATAGATCAGTGTTATATATGAATAAGGCCTGTGATTAACTATGTTAGTAAATTATATGTAATTTATTAAATTCAGCATCTCTTTTATTCTTTGGTTAATAGGAAACTACTTTTATGCATATACCACCACATAAGGGTAACAGAGAGATGGCATTTGCTACCTGTTGCTATCTTCTCAATTGTGCCTTTGTATGCATTAGTTCTTAAGGCTTGATCTTGTGCAACCAGAATTAACTCCATCTCTTTCTTCAATTTCCCTGTTGCCTTGTTCTCTGCTCTGCCTGCAATTTTTTCCTTGCTTGCTTACTTGTTTGTTTCTGTGCTTGTACTGGCCATGTAATAATTTGCCTTGCCATATCTCTTTTGTGTTTTTTCTTGTAGGCTAGTTTTGTCTGTCCAGTATTCAGTAAGCCTTCATGGTGTGCTAGCTTCAGTGCATCTTCTTTGCTGTCCTTCAGATATTCTTCCAATGTCCTTTTTTATTTCCTCAACTGTCTGCTGTACTTGCAACATTCCACATCCAATTATGTTCTTTGGTAAATAGCATCAATGTTGCTATGCACATATTATTATTATATTTTATTCATTAAACATGAAACTCAGCCAACTGAAGATTCAAAAATGCATCACAAATACCATTGACTGGTGCTAATGGTTGATACGGGTTGCTGCCAATGTCATAGGTATCAACCAAGTACTACATGATCATCATCATCATTATTATTATTCCTGCCCAACTCTCAACAATTCTAAAAAATATTGTTGGATTCAGACTACATGCCCAGGAAAAAATGTTTGTTTCAGCCAGTGAAAGCACTTCATTTGGCATTAGAGTCACACTGGTTTAAGTAGGGAAGGATATTTTGTTATTTGTTTTAATTGTTGTATTCTGCTTTCTGACCACAGTTTGGTTGGCACAAATGGTAAGATTCAGGCAGTCCTGGCCAGTTCAGACTATGTCACATCCAGTTAGTTACCTAGGGGGCAAGCTCTCTACAAATTATATGATGACACAGCTATTCAACCCCCTACTTTGGAGTCTTGCCACATCAAAAATATTCTTCCAGGTATCAATAATATAAACCAGGCCCTACATATATAATATAACCCAACAGTTCTCCAATTGATAGCAGGCACCCCTATAAGTGAACTCTCAGTCTTGCAGAGATTGAAAACTCATCTTTCTGTATCTGAGGCCCACAGGCTGTAACTGGATATGAAACCATAACTGGAACTGGACAAAAACTACATGGTCCTGTTTGACTCTCTGCTTCACTACCAATACATTATTGCTCCTACACATAACAAGACTTGTTGCTACAGTCTCTTCTTCTGTAGCCACTTCCAACCAATAAGGCCTCTAGGATGGTTCCATTGTTGTGCCACACCATCAGCTGCCAAGCAATTGATTGGCATGCCAGATGTAGCACCTAAACTCCTTATCCCATGCCAACTTTCAAAAGGGCCTCCTATGCAGCCTGCTTTAGCTCTTGAAGAGCAACCACCAACAGCCTCTAGGTCCAAATCACCAGAAGACCCAACAAGAGGTCCAGATCACTCTGACTTGATTCAAATGCAACTCTTCAGCCTCATATTCTGGAAAAAATATTGGAAAATACTGAGGGATTCTACACATAAAACAATAATCCACTTCCAATAGGCTTTTCACAAACCTTTAGCAACACAATTCAATTCAATTAGTAAAACACATGAAAACCAAACTGTATTCTATTGACAAACCCAATGCCATATTAAAAATAAATATTGCACAATTCTTGGTTTATTTCCATAATAATTGACTCCAACGAAATGAAGAGAACCATTTAGAGTTTTCCAGAAGATTATAAAACTAGTCACTAAATAGGTTCTGGTTTTTGTTTTTGCATTTATTTCATACAATTGGTTTTATTGAAGCCACAATTTTCTTTAAAGTAACCTATTCCATAAATAGTATCATATACAGAACTCTTTATAGAAGAGATTGTCAGAACCGACAGAACTAAATCTTGATTCCAAAGATTTATTATTTATTATTTTAACTCTGTTATTCAATTAAGCCTACAAATATATAAATAACAATATAAATAAAATGGAAGCAGAATGTAAGAACCAAAGTTTAATGAAGAACACTAGAATATTTACAAGTCCTTTGTTATGAACATTCAAACTTTTACATGATCATATTCCCAAGGATTAAGAGCTTGTTTTGTTTGGCTATTTTTCAGGCAACCAGCTGGGATAATTAAAATATAAAAATAATGCATTCGTGCCAGAATATCTATAGAAAACAAACAACTTGATGGTAAATACTTCTTACAAATATTAAACAACACAGATTTATTGTATTTTACAGAATTCTAAAAGATCCAAGAATTCTTCTGAATCAAACACACCGATCAATTGATGCAGACAATGATAATATCTCTGCACCTGACCAATTACTAGGTTTATTTAGTTCAGTGTTTTATAAAGCCAATTCACAAGGAATTCCAGCAATTTGTAACATAACTATAATAACCATAATTAAAACTAATTAAACAGAATAAATCTTGTCTTGCATATATTGAATTATAAATACACTGCTTGGTATTTTTAAAATAAAAATCCTGTTATAAATAATCATAAATACTTGCCCCAATTTAAAATGTCCCTAGACAATTTCTGATATAACAGCGGATGAAATATTAATTTGTTTTCTCCCTCCCGCTACATCTAATAATGTACAGGTAGTCCTCAACTTATGACCAAAACTGAGTCCAAAATTTCTATTCTTAATAAGACAGTTGTTAAGTGAATTTTGCTCCATTTTACAACTTTTCTTGCCAGCATTAAGTGAATCACTGCAGTTGTTAAGCTAGTAATGCAGTTGTTCAGTGAATCTAGCTTCTCCATTGACTTTGCTTGTCAGAAGGTCTCAAAAGTTGATCTGGTTACTCCCCAGGACACTGCAACTATCATAAATGTGGGTCAGTTGCCAACATCTGAATTTTGATCACATGACCATGGGGATGCTGCTATGGTCCTAAAAATGGTCACAAGTTGTTGTTTCTTTCAGTGCTGTTGTAACATCAAATGGACATTAAATTAACTGTTGTAAGTCAAGACTACCTGCACATTGAAAAGGTATTATTTGAAAAGAGGCATTAGAACTAAAGACTACAGCAAAAGTTAAACACTGGCAAAGTTCAGCTTTCCTACGCTCTATAGACCTGTGAAGGTCATAAATGTGAGGAGGATTGGCAGCAAGGTAACTTTTTCATCACCACTGTAACTGCAAATACCTGCTGTACAAGACAGTCATTAAACAAGGACTACCTGTACCTTTCCTTCCCTTTGTTTTTTACTAGCAAGAAGAATTACACACTGTCATCAATGGAAGGAAACTTGGCATCTAACCCATTCTGCCCAGTTCATAAGCATTTCAGATTGGGAGAGTAATTGTTTAAACTATATACACTGTAAAGTTGAAACTGCATAGAAAAATGCAGGAGCTATGATCTTGAAATGCAAAATTCTGAAAGGAAGTGGTTCCCAGCCAAAAGCTCAGAACTAAAATATACCTACCAGATGATGGTACAGAATTAATATACTGTATGAAAATTACTGACATTCCCAAAAATAATATTTTTGTTTTTTTCTCGTATCGCTCAACTAAAACAAGTTAGGGTTTCGTAGTTTTACAAAAATTTCTTTTCAGGTTAATTCCAGAGTGTGAACAAACAGAAATAATTAATTTCAGGATTATTAACCTTGGAAAAATTGGTAAACTAATTATTTCATGTTATCCGTTTCATAGAATTCACAGAAATGTAAAATATTTTTTTCCTTGCAATACAGAATACTTCATCTAAAATCCTAAGTGCATTAATTTAATGCATCTTTTAAGATAGCAGTAGACATTTTGCACGAGTCCAATTTTCATGCATTCCTGTTCTGACCAACCATTCCATCAAATTCTGGAGGGCAACTGCAAAACACTGATGGGATTTAAAAGTATTCCACAATTTGGAAAAAGGCAACATATGAAACTATTATATAAATCATAAGATAAGACTAGATCCATCCCAAAAACCATGTGTAAAATAATAAAACTCAAGAGTCATCCATGCAGTTGATGTAGATCTGTTTATTTTGCAGCATCACCTCAGGCCATCGTACTCTTGTCTGAGTTTACTAAAAGTCAGATGTTATGTGATACAGTCTGTGAATGAGAAACCTCCATAGCCAGAATATGTTTGTATGTCAAATAATAATTTTTAAACTATAAATAGATTTATATGCAGTCTTTTGATGTTGTAATCATCATACATATTCCATCACATAAAATGCAATCTAGCTGGTTGGTCTTTCTTTTAGGCATAATGTGACATATTTAGTTGGGGAAGAATTCTGCTGACATATTTTCTAAAGATTCACTATTTTCATGGGAGCACAAGTCAATTTAAACCCTACTTATATGTATATCCCCACCCAAAAAACCCTTTTTTTAGAATAAGAGGGTTAAATGGGACCTTGAAGGTCTTCTAGTCCAATCCCCGTTTAGGCAGGAAACCCTACACCACTTCAGAGTAATGAATATCCAACATCTTCTTAAAAACATCCAGTGTTGGAGCATTCACAATTTCTGGAGGCAAATTGTTCCACTGATTAATTGTTCTAACTGTAAGGAAGTTTCTCCTTAGTTCTAAGTTGCTTCTCTCCTTGATTAGTTTCCACCCATTGCTTCTTTTCCTACCCTCAGATGCTTTGAAGAATAGCTTGACTCCCTCTTCTTTGTGGCAACCCCTGAGATATTGGAACACTGCTATCATGTCTCCCCTGGTCCTTCTTTTCATTAAACTAGACATACCCAGTTCATCTAACCGTTCTTCATGTTTTAGCCTTCAGTCCCCTAATCATTTTTGTTGCTCTTCTCTGCACTCTTTCTAGAGTCTCCACATCTTTTTTACATCGTGGCGACCAAAACCGGATGCAGTATTTCAAGTGTGGCATTTTCTTAGTCCTCAGTCCCTTTCTTTTCTTCTCCTATATACTGAAAAAGGTACAAATGATATAACATAAGATAATTAATTATAACATGAGGATCTCAGGTGACAATCGATAGGGATCAGGCTATTTTCAACATTGGAAAGCTGCACTTGAGAAGATTTTGGGTATCTCAGGTATAAAACATGGGGGCTGGTAGGATTGTTTTCCTCTCCTCTCAGCCAGGATGTAAATGGACAGATTTTCCCTGGATCATATAATACCGGAAGTAACAAGGATGTGAGCTGTAAGGACTTTATAACTATAAACAAACCTTAAATTAGACTCAGAGGTAAACTTGCAGTCATTACAACTCCCACAACGTCACTGTTATCTGCTATTCCAGTCTGACTGGTCGGCATACAAGCAGTTGACTTAATACCAACTGTAGCTTTCAGATTACCTTCAAGGCCAAACCCTGTGTAGAATGTAATAGTGTGTGTGATGGGAGGCAGGAGAAAGAGCCACAGACTGGACAACTATCATGTAAAACATATCTGAGGTCACAAAACGGAGAGGGGTGATATGGAAACTGCTTCAGAAGAGTCCTCTCTAGTTTTCAGAAAGTAAAAGGAGGGTAGAAATACCTTAAGTCTTGTAAGAGACTGTTAATGCACAACCTAATGCTGGCTGACGAATTCTGGGAGTCAAAGTCTACAAGTCTTAAAATTGTCAAGTTTGGAGACCCCTGACAGAATTTGTACTCACAGTTGTGCTTCTTATCTAGACTACTTCAAACAGCTAATGTAGCTTTGAAGTAATAATGATATTGTCAATTGACTTGGCCTTTTGAAAAGGTTTCGAAACATGGCTGTGATGTCTTACTTGGGCTCGGAGAGGAACACAGCCATGGTGCTGGTTAGTGCCCTGAAAGCTTACTTTTAACTCTGATATTTAATCAGCCTTGCCTCTTTTTAAATTTTATATCTGTTTTTATGTTTTAATATTTTATTCGTACATGCCCACAATCCCGCTTTGAGGGAGATGGGCAGCTTCAATATATATATACATACATACATATACATATGCATATGCATATGCATATGCACATGCACATACATACATACACACACACACACACACACACACACACACACACACACACACACACATATATATATATCCGTTACATTATATGTCATAAATAAGTTAAATACTTAAGTTCTCCTCCACTTATCATTCACATTTGAGACACAAACACATTTTCATCAAGTTCATAGTGTTTTTCAAACTATATTCTGTATTTGATGGGATTTAAGAGAGTGGGGGGAGAAAGTTTCACCGATACATAGCAATTTTCTATCACTAGAGTTTTGCTTTGTGATAGAAAAGAGGTTCTGGATTTTCTTTTTAAACTAACAAGTTTCCACAGCCTAAAAGTTTGGAAAGTCCTGGTTTGGTTTAGCACAATGAATTTGTAAATATATATATATTTTTAATATCTGCCATGATGAATAATGAAACTGTTCAACTACAGAGCAAGCTTCACATGTGAGATTTCTGCTTGCCATATAGGAATGTTTGTCAGGGAAAAAATATTGGCAATAGGTATATTCAAATCACTTCCTGTTTTCTAGTCTGCTGCAGATAACTCATTCAATTGGCCAAGTCCTCTGCTGATTATTTAACAAGGAAATAGAAGACCATGTAAATAGAAACAAGTCTTTGCTCAGATCTGAAAGTACGGATTTATGAGAAAAGCATTACATCACCTTTTAGTTCTTTTTAGTATAAGGAAGTGGAAGAGAAGAGTCATCATACCTAAAGTGAGAATGAAGCTTAAAAAAAACCCCTGACCCTAGCTTTCTAACATGTCTCTTCTTGCTTCCTAGATAAAGTAAGGCACGACCTATTTGTTAGTAATCTTTGGGTGGCACAGTATTAGTCATATTATTTCACACACTCCATCTAAATAAAAAGAAAACCAGACAGCAGCAAAACTCGTTTCACTGCTTTTCCTTCTGTCTCATTCAGAAGAAGTTTATGAAAACTCCCAGTGGCGTAAAAAATATTCCATCTCACCATGACTACACCATGCCTTTTGGCACATGGAAAATTTTAACTTATACTGTATTTATATGTTATACAATTTACTTTAGTCAAAATAATTGCTAGGAGAGTCTAAAACATATGTCCACTAAAATAACTATAATCTATGTATATGAATCAAATGAAGTAAATCATAACTTCAAAAATGTATATTGCATTAAAAATACCATTTTGAAATAATGAAAGTGTGCATAAGCAAATTTATTCTTATGCTGGATCACCAAAATGATACAGATTTCTCCTGTATCATTTTAAGTAAGGATAATCTCCAGATGTAGCTGGTTAGCTATACATTCATAGTATATAGTTATAGGAAGCGGGATATTTTTCAACAACATATTTTTATTGTTGACTTCAAACCAACAATCAAGGTTAATGAGTGAATTTTTATGAAGTTATGAACAGACATGTTCATATTATTTTTCATAATCTAAACAGATACACTTACTTGTTGTCTAATTTTTTACCCCCATTTTAGTTCATCATAGGGATAACAAAGTGAGACATACTTCACTCAAGATGCCCTATTCATTATTAGCCGACCTAATGTAACTATTTTTGATGTGATAACAATACTTCCAAAAAAGGAACAGTATAGTTACAGGTATGTTTATGCTACGTTGTACAGAAAGATCAAGGGAAATTAATGGCAGTAATCCTATTAATAGGATTTGCTTTACTTGTGTGCTAACTACATCCTTTCCTTTTGAAGGAAGGTTTGGAATCCATGATCCAAACTTTAATAACTCTTCATTTATATTATTACTGTAATGTACCATGTGTGAGAATTGATGTCTTTAAAAAAAAGGTTTGAAGACTACATTTTATTCAAAAAAGACTTTTGCCTGAGACTGCTTTACACATTACTTTATATCAGTCCTGAAAAAGTTTAATCACTTTCCAGTTTTATTTCCTGACAGACTTCCTAAATGATTTGAGGCAGTGGTAGGTTTCTAATTTTTTTTAGTATCGGTTCGCTCATGAGCAATCGCAGAAGTTTCCAGGTGGGTGGGCAGAGCCTCCCACCACAGCCACTACCGGTTCGCCCGCTCCGGGCTGAACAGGAGCAACCCACCTCTGATTTGAAGTCCGATTATCTACAGGGCTTACCCGTACCGCCCTCTAATTTATTGTCATTATCATGGACCATGTTGTAAATAAAGGGCTTTTTGAATAATAGTTATTTTAGCTGTTAAACATCTTCCTATGGAGGTGAAATTTAGACTGTTGTTAATGTGTTTTTAATACAGTGTGGTCTTCCATTATGTTCAGTTTTATCAAACCACAATAGTTAGCTCTTCTATTTTTCAGCATTAACTCCGCAAAAGCAACAAACAAACAAAAAGATAGAACAAAAAAATGTCAGGCTCATCTCGCCCCAAAAAAGATTGCTAGCTCCTGAATTGAGAGTCCATTTGATCTAGTAGTTAAGGCATCAGGCTAAAAACCGGGAGACTTTGAGTTCTGTTCTTGCCTTAAGCATGAAATCCAGCTAGGTGACTTTGAGGCAGTCTCTTTCAGCCCTAAACAGGGAAATGCAAATATATCTATTTACCAATCTATCAACCAATCTATCTGCCAGTTCAGTATGGTAGTTTATACTCCATTATCTTCAGTGAAGAGGTCTTCATCCTATAGTTGATTTTGACTGATGATGATAATAATTTGGAAGCGGTAAAACGAAAAATCCCACAATGAAATAATCAAATGGTTACCACCTGCCATAAGAAAACAAGCAAAACATGTACAAAATGAAAAACATATATATCTGAATACAAGCTTTGTATTGTAAACAACAAGCCAAGAAGGAGAATAGGAATGCATCCAGAAAAAATATGTTCCATAGATATTGGCAATCAAAACTGATACATGGTATATTGCTCCTGCATTAAGTCTAAATATTACTGAATTTCTTTCTTTGAAGATTTCATTAAAATGAAATCTTTGAAAGTATTATAATGTGGGCTTAAAACTTTCCTCCCACACAACCCAAACTCCTCCCAAGAAGACTTAAAAAATGAAAAGACTCTAGTGAATTCTTGTCTAATGCAAGGAAAATTGGGTTTACTCAGGGATGCATTTAACTGGTCTTTATGTGCTTTCTTATGAGAAACTTAAGGATAGATTGTGATTCCTGTCAGCACATTCTGATCTAAGAAGGATCTCTGGAAGCTGTTAAAGGGCCATCTGTTATACAACCACTTTCAGTACTCTACTGTTCTTGATTGCCTTTACTGTTTTTACTGAGTTAATCAACCATGAAAGATTTGCTGACATGGTTGGCTAGAAATATTTAATAAATAAAAATATACATAAAGTACTACACTTGTGCATAACGCAACTTTTCCATGAGAGGCCCAAGCACATGGGAAAGCTTCCAAGTTCTCCTCCCAGTGGCAGCTACTTCAATATCATGAATGCCATTTGGGAAGGTCCCCAAGCTTACAGAGCACAAGCAGCTGATATATTGGAGGGAAGGAGTAAAGGTCCTTGTATGCCTACAGTAAATCAAAACTTATTCTGATAAAGACCATACATTTAGAATAAACAGCCAACTTTTGTTTTATTATAATCTTTTTCTCTAACTCTACTGTTAATTCCAATCAAAGGAGATACACTGGCATGTGCAAAATGTATGTGGCTATGTTCAAATGGCCCAAACTATGTTTAAAACATGAAGATTAATTTTACATGCAAAATCAGTTTCTATAAAGCTTGAAACTACTTCAAAATATTTGCAAATGCAGGAATCCTCAACTTACAACTGTTTATTTAATAACAGTTCAAAATTACGACAGCCTCGGAAAAGGCGCCTCACAGTATGACCATTGCACCACCCCCACGATCACATGATCACAATTCCAGTATTTGACATTTATGATGACTGCAATGTCTTATGGTCACATGATCATGATTTGCAATATTACCAGTCGGCTTCCAACAAGCAAAAATCAGATTTACTTAAGAAGCCAGATTTGCTTAACAATCGTGTAATCATTTAAATGTGATGAAAATTGTTATAAAATTGAGTCCAAATAGGTGGTGCCTCCCTTTTTGACTGTGGTGACTTATAATGGAAATTCCAGTCACAGCTGTAGCCATATGTCAATAAACACCTGTATGGCATTTTCCAATCCTAAGAATCTGCCAACTGCCTTTTCATATTTTGTTGAGATAAAAACAGGTCAGAAAAATAAAATTAATAAAATCATCCTTCTGAAGACTAAAAGAAACAATCTTAGCTCCAATTAAGATAAACTATTTCTTCCTTTTTCATTTATCTTCTTTGTGTCCATTTACATGCCTGGCTTCTGCACCAATATTTTGGCAGATATTCCCCTTTACAATCAAACAGTCAAACAGTGGTTTATGAAACTTTCTACATAAATAGCATTCAGACTATCATTTTGAGATTCTTATAAATGAATATGGTGCTGCGTTGATTTATTTTGCTATGAATTTATGAGTCCCCCAAGGAGCAATTATTATTTCATTAACATTTTATCTAAAAAAATGTTAGGGGAAAAGTTCCTTCATCTTAGCACAGTCACCAATTTTCTGTAGCTGATGTTCCAGGCCTGAGATTCATTCCAAACCCCAACACCACTTTCAATTTCATTTACAATACAAAATGTTCTTAAGTGTTATTCTTTGAAATCCTCCAAATCCAAAACGAACAAAGAGTTTATAGTTTCTTCTTTATTGTTACTATTCAAGTCAAGACATAGGCCAACAGGAGAGCACCCTGAATTGCATAATAATCCTATGTTGCAACTCATTTAGGAAACAAAGAAGCTCAAGAAATATATTTTGGCTCAGCTGTAGGCAAGAAATGGACATGGTAATCCAGAGGAGAATTAATGTTTAACTTAAGCTTTCAACGTAGTACTCATTCGATCCTGCTGAATTAATACACAGACAGTGAAAGACTCGCCCTACCCAGAACTGTGATAATCAATCCACACACTTCCTTTAATGCTGAAATCTGTTAATGGTCAAAAAGGCCTATTCCATCAAAACCACAGGGTATGTATGGAGACTGAATATGATGCTGTTTCTTCTGATGTCAAGCATCGATAGGGATGTAATCATATCTAGAACTTAGATCCAAAGAGAAGAAATCCTTTTTGCTTGTAACCTGAAAGGGCAAACTGTACTTACTTCAGTAAATTTTAAGGTTCATAGTTTAGCAGAAGATGTGAGCCTAGAGTTGTCCAAAAGAGATAAATGCATGAAACTACTAACATAGAAAATGGACAGTCATATCCCATTCACTAAGGTAAGCACTACTGCATTGGAGAACACAAAAGAAAAAGAAAAACCATTGCTTAGTGGAAGCACTCTTCAAGGTCTGATATGACATTAAAACACGTTATTAATAGCTTGCATAGTTACCAACAGTTCTAACTTTTGTATTTTAAAGCAGTACAGTTAGTCCCATTCTGAGCAAATAGTGAAATGTTTGTCTAGCATTAAAAAAAAAAGCTTTAAGTACACATGTAGAGGGTATACATATAGCAACCACTAAGTATTTCTCCAAGGAGGGGCCCTTAATACAAAAACATTTTTGTCATTTGGTCTGGTGCATACTGAAGATGGCTATATCTAAAGCATTCAATTGCAAAATGATATTTTGGTATCTTCAGCTATGGTAGTCTATTTTTCCAGACTATGAGAAATAAAACTGGTTGTTCATATTAAGAGAGAGACTAAAAAATCAAAGAATTGACCTTAATTGTTATCGTGAAAAAAATAAACCACAAAATAGTTCTGATCAGTACTATTTGCCTAACCAATTGCTAACTGATGCAGACTAATAAAAAGCAAGTCCTACTTTCAATGTGCTATGTATTGTTATAAAGTGATATTTGATAACACCTCAAACATAGACAAAAATCCAGATGTTCTTTGACTTACAACCACAATTGAGTCCAAAAGTTCCAGTTCTGAGCAAAACAGTTTTTCCCACTGCAGTTGCCCATGCATTGCCCACTACAATCACTGCAGTCGTTAAACTAGTAAGATGGTTATTAAGTGAATCTGGATTTCATATTGTCTTTGCTTGTCAGAAGGTTGCAAAAGGTGATCACATGATTCCAGGACCCTGCAAACATCATAAATATATGCCAGCTGCCAAGTGTCCAAATTTTGATCATGTGACCATGAAGATACTGCAATGGTCATAAGTGTGAAAAGCAGTCATAATTAACTTTTTCAAATGGTCACTAAATAAATGGTTGTAAGTTGAGGATCAGCTATATTGCAATCAGATCCACTGGATCATATCTGGACTTGCATTCTATAATTTTATTAGGGAGGGAGGGAGGGAGGGAGGGAGGGAGGAAGGAAGGAAGGAAGGAAGGGCTCTTTGCTAATATGTGTCTCATAAATACAACCCCACCATTATTTAGAAACACAACCAAAGATCCATTGGTATATAGTAACCATTCCTAATGTGAGTGAACTTGATATGTGGACTTCAATTTCCAGAAATTCTTGGCTGTTCCTCAGAATCCCTGATCTATATAGATAAAAGTGAAATACCACTCACACATCATCACGAAATCTCAAGAACCATAAAGCCTACAAACTTGAAATTTGGCACATATGTTCCTCTTGGCTTCTAGGATTTTTCGAAAAGACCATCAGATCATTAGTATTCCTTATATTATTATTATTATTATTAACATGCTAAGGAGTCAGACATTCTACTCCCCCTTCCCACCTGAAAAGAATTCTGTTCCAATTAACACTTGGGCATAGGTGTGGCCAGCACATGTGGCCTGCGGCCTGGGAGTTTAGACATTCTACTAACTCTCTCCACCTGAAAAACACTCTGATGTTAGACTGAGGAAAAGAAGGGGGTAAGATACTCTGTGGGGAAAGCCTGAGGGAGAGAAGAGACTTCTGAGGGGCAAGCTTGAGAGAGAGAAGGAGAGAGGAGAGGCCAATCATAACTGCTCATTAATTTTCAAGCTGTAAGTGTCGATTTATCAAGCCCAATCACATAGATTCGTAACAGAGCACGGGCATTTAGCTCTTAATCTATATATAAAGAAAAAGTCTGTAATTTTGGAAAAGCAGAAAGAAAATGTTGACACTTTTATTGAAGTTTTTATTAGGGAAAACGTATGGAGTTTATACTGGATTATAAATATAATGAAGAGTTTTATGTTATTATTTTATTTATTATATTTGTTTGACACTCATGCTGCTGCAAGGAGACTCTGGACAGCTTACAACATCAACATAAAAACACATATCTATATATCTATGTCTATACACACACATGTAAGTGTATAAAATCTCAATAGAATTATAACAAAAACACAAATTATAACTAAAAATATAATAGATAGGGAGGAAAGGGGGTACAGAATGTTCAGGGAAAAGTGGAAGTTGATATTAGTCAATCTACCATCTACAGTGTGCTATTCCCCCACTGGGGTCCTACTAAGCCAACTGCCGGGTCTTTTATTTGTTTACAGGATATTCTTAAATATAAATCATTTCTCCTAACTTTAAAATAATAAAAAAGGAATAAAGCTGATGAGACCCACCCAAGCAGCATAAAATTAATATTTCCAACTATTAGAAAAAGAAAAGCATTTGATACCAGCAGAATGCTCAGAACATTACCATTTGTTCTTATTTTAATTACTGTCTCACTGATAGCAGCTAATCACTAAAAGTACTGGTATAGGTTAGGAAACTCACTCATACTGAGTCAGACCACTGGTCTATTTCAATCTCAACTGGCCTTTTATGTCTATAGCTTCTCCCCATACCAGAAACCAAAGATTAAACCTGTATGCAACAATTTGGCACTTGACTACAGATCCTTTTGTGAACTTCACACCATTCTACAAGTAGTTACTAAAATCCACTCCAATTTTTAAATGCAACTTATCTTCAGTATTTTCCAATTTTATAGTGAAGCGCCAGATTCTGAACTTGCCACTTGGTTTGATTATACTCAACTTGTCATGAGTGCATTTTTCTTCCATTGCCACTTTTACCATAATTTACTTAGTTACTAAACTTTTGTTGTTTGCTTTAGAGTTAAGTTAAAATAATTTTTCAAAGTATTTTTCATTACTAATTATTAATTTTTATTTTATATTTGTATATATAATTATATATATATCGTTTTTCCCCAAAAATAAGACAGAGTCTTATTTTCTTTTAACTCCTGAAATAAGCACTTGGCCTTATTTTTCGAGGAGGTCTTATTATTTTTGAGATGCAGGAGTTGGCGAGCGGGTCATGTCATGACTGCTCCCTGTGTTGCAATATTTTCAGGGAGGGCTTATTATCCAGGGAGGTCTTATTTGGGGGGAAATAGGGGAGAGGGGGGAAGAGAGAATAGCTGAATACTGAAATAAAGTACTGAGATAAATATATTCCAAACAGTTGATCAGTTTTAGTTTCCCGTAATTTATCAACCAATGTCTCATCTATACACTCCCTATATAAACCAGAAGCTAAAAATCTTAAATAACACAGAAATCAAAAGTCAGACTATTAATTATGTAAACATATTTCTAGAGAAAATTGAACTGAAAAAGAACTCCATATCTACTATTATAGGACTCTTAATTGGTCTTGGTAAAGATATCTCAGTTTACCTAATAAATGTGATAATTTTCTCATGTTTTCAACTCAATTGCTCCCCCAAAAGCAGGAGGCTTGAAACAAGGAACAATTGAATTTTTTAGAACATCTAGCTCAGTAGACAGACTTCAGTGAGCAGTAAATTACAATACAGCATATGCAGTATGCTTATTGTTCATCCATATCTTTCAGTGTATTTGTTCAAGGATAAGTGTATGCAAACTGTATACAAAAATATGGATAAAAACATGTTACGTAAATCAAGTAGTAATATGAAAAAATACATGCTCATTTTGGAATAGTATTTTGTTCTTGAAACAATTTTTATTTCACTATTACTTCGAAATTATGTATTTCTTTCTGCTTTGTTATTACTTTGATGCATCTACTATTATATTGCTTCCAATAGAATAAGAAAAGTAATTTGATACAGATAGATTACTGAACATGCAAATGCATACAAAGGAGAAAATAAGATTGAAATATTATTATTATGTTTTAATAGTCTCAATATTATTCAGCAGATACTATTATCACATACCTAAATAAGCAACAGTGCCAGTCTATCCTAAGATAGATTTAGGTAGTTCTAATCATGCTTCTAAATAAGTACATATTCTGTAACTATTTTTAAATATGTGCCATACACATTAACTTCTAAGAAAAAAATATCATAATATTAATAAAGCAGCAGTTCATTAGCTTTTATTTTATACGAGTAAGAATTTGATCAAACCTGAGTTTATACCTCAACTTCCATAACAAAAGTTGTACTACTTCAAACAATAACATTTATAATAGTTACTGAATTCAAAAGTTTCATCCCATTACCTGTATTTAAATTAGTCCAAAATCCACTAATTATTTACAGTCTACCAACTATTAAAAAGCAGCATGAAACTTGAAACAAAAATCAGGAAGTTACTAAAGTAATATTTACCTGTTTTTCAACCTATTTGACAACAGTGTTAGGTAAAGAATTGTATGGAGTATTTTTTTTTAAAGAAACTTTACAAAATAGGTAATAGACAAGTCAGTACAAGAGTTATCTGGAGTCTGTTTTACCTTTGTGTTCGACGGAGACTGTTTCCACTTCTCAAATGAGGCAACGTAAAGTTTGAGAGGACACTCCAAATCGCTGGATCAGACATATCCGTACACTCTTTACTTTCACACACCAATTATTTAAAAAAGTGGAGAATAGAAAAAAAAATAAAAAAAAATAATTCCAGTTCGATTATCTCTCTCACACCACTGAAAATGTAAACATTAACTCCACTCAGAACAACATTACTGTAGATCAAACAGCTGGGTACTTTAGATGTCTAAAGTAATAATCATAATCATAACAATAGTAATTTTTAAAAATCCTCTTCTCGCAAATACAAAAAAGTCTTTCCTTTTCTCTCTACAATCCCTGTGTTCCTAAGCATTACAATAGTTTCTAGACTCCAGTTCTGCTGAAACTCTGTTCCTGTACGTGTGATTCAGCCAAGGTACTTTGTCATCTGTTTGGAAGATACCATTCTGAGCCAGCAAGAGGGGGAACTATAGTTTTGTTTCTTTTATAATTTTCCGGTTATAATAGGTTTAACATATAATTCTACTTTTAAAAAGCCCAGTACATGAAGGACACTCTTACTTTTTTAGAATTCTTTAATATCGGAAAAGCTAAAGACCATACAATTGCTCCCCTAAACAATTTTTGGAAATGGGCTTATCTCTCAGGGATTTTTCCAGGACTTCAATCTATCATCATTGAACTTGTATTTCTGATTAATAAAAGATTGAAAATTTAAACAGTGTGGTTTACTATGGAAGGAAGAAAAGGTCTCGCTTCTTTAAATTTCCTGTTGTAGATATTCTAGGAGTTATTTATTAAAAGAGAGTAATTTAGTAAGAGGAATATAAAAAGTGTGAATAAATCATTTCATTCAAATCAGAGGATCTTATAAATATTAATATTTTTCTATATATGAAAGATGGTTTATTGAAGTATATTTATCCTGTGATAATCACTTATATTCAAAGCAAAACACTTTTCAATATTTACTTGCTCAAAAATATTATTTTAATGAAACTACTTCTCAAATTACAGACAATTTAGGAAGGGCGCTTAGTATAGTAAAATTTGAACACCAAAAAATAATACTTTTTTTAAGGAAAAGTACAACAGGGATGGTTATGTTCATATTCTTGCACTTGTAAATTTTAATTTTATATATCTGATCATATTCTGACTGCCAAGACTGAAAGTGAAATTGGAAAAACCAAAACATTTTACAGTACAGATGGAGTAAGCAGAATATAAGAAGGAAACCACCTCAGTATATTCCTGCCAAACGTTCCACAACCTGGACTTAACCACTGCAAGATGAGTATAATCTCTCTCACAAACATTAACTCTGCTATATTCTCACAAACAATCCACAATTTTGGGTGGGGTAGGAGAAACTATTTAATGACTAAAAGTACACACCTCAGCGTTTCTTTCACTTTGAAGCACCTTCATGCTTACTCATTACTCACTCACTATATGATAAAAATACAGTATTCCAGTTTATACATATACTGTACATATATATATACATACATACATACATACATACATACATACATACATACATACATACATACATTTTGAATTCAGTACACTCAATTGATATGTTCAAAAAACTAAATTTAAGGAGGTAAAAGATGATGCAGATTATTTGTAAATGTCACACCTGTCAGCAATTCCTTAAAGAAGCAAATTATATTTTCCGGAAATGGAAAATGTGTACTTAAGACAATGTTAGCAATGCAATGTGTATGCATTCCAGTTATGCTCCAAATCCATTTTCCTCCTCTGAAACCAGATCTCTGCATAATCCACCGAGGTGCAATGCTGAAGTTGAAAAAATAATAAGCTGGGATGCCAACAGTTTTTATTGTTTTTCTAGTTGGGAGTTTTTAATGATTTTGCTGTTTTACGAGCTGCCCCAGGTTATAGCTGGGCAGCTATACACAGTCAAAGTCAAATAAATGAATCTTTAGTTATTGATTCACTTTGTTTTGTTTTCAAAACACTAAATTCACTTTACGATTTTACTAATGTTAATTATAGGTAGTCCTCAACTTGCTAGCAGTTGGTTTATGGGTTATGTGACCACATTTCAGGCATTCACAATTGGCTCATATTTGTTAACAAACAATTTATGACAAACAATTGGTTTGCTTAATGACCTTGGATTTACTAAATGATCATTGCCACAAAAAAAATGTAAAAATTGGTTTGGTCACATGATGATGTGATTTACAACTATCATGACTTAAAACTATAACATGCAGGCCCCATTGCAGTTGCAAGTCAAGCACTATCTGTTTTGCAGTTGATATCAGACTTTTCTTGACATGTCCTGAAATATTTTAAATCCAATACAAATAATAATCCCTTGCAGAAAAGTGTTGCTGTTCAGCAACTATGTACAGCAACTTTTGCATTGATTTAGAAAGCATTTGTACCTGTTTGCATTCAAGGCGGCTTCAAATATTATTATTCTGAAATTTTGCCTTATGATTCCCATTTTCTATAACAATACATTAAGTAGAATTCACAAAACGAATATTTTGGGAAAGGATCTATTTGTAATGTGCAAATGAATATATACTGTTAATACTATTTCTACAACAGTAGCTAAAGATTGCGATAAAGATTGTCAGCAGCACAACATTTGATTAAGATTTAAAATCCAAACAATGGTGAAAGAAGGTGTTAGATATCCACCCTATCTACAATGGTTTCCACCAAGGTCCTCTGTTCCGGCGGGAACAGAGGTTTAATCCTATTGGTCAAAGGGTCTGACAGCTCCCTATAAAAGGGCTGCTGTCAGACTCAACCTTCGCTGGGTTGTTCTCACTTGTTGTATTCAATAAAGATCTGTTGTTACCATTTAGCCTGTGTGTGCCTATCCATTACTCAATCTAACAGAAGTACCGGTAATAAGTAATGAGGAAAAAAAAACTGGTACCAGAAGAATCTATCCTAAATGCCACCAAACTGTCACTATTAGCTGCCAGCTTTTTGAAAAACTGTAACACTGCCAACAAAAGTAACATGTTCTGGGAGAGCCAAACAATATTTAATTACCATCTATAATTTACCCATCACAAAATAATTTTTAATTATATAATGCTGAAAATTAGACAAGCATCCAATATTGTTACACATTGTAAATTTTTGTTAGGATGTGCTCTGATGCCTTGAATTACATATCAGATAATAGTTTTTATGAAAAAAACAGATGAGATATTAGGTTAATATCTATATTGATCCACAGAAAAGAAATATAACATGCCTTTGGCTAGGAGAATTACCTGTACCTTAAAGTATTTGTACATCAATCAAAATATTTTTAAATGTATACTTTGTTTCTTTAGGATAGGAAAGGCGGAAGGGAGTGAGGAAGGGAAAAAATATATGTTGCTTATAGGAAGTTATTTAGCCTAATTTTTAAATATTTTAAACATATAATTCTTCATACAATGACAAGTTCCAAGTTTTTTAAAAAGAATTCAAAAGAATATTAAACCAATCTTTATAACACTATGAATATCCAGCAAAATATAGTGTCCATCAGCCATTTAACACAGTTACATCAATGCACTGATAATTGCTTTGTAAAAGCAAAGATCCCAACTTCAAAAACAGACCTACAGAATATTGATTGATACTGTTTATGACAGATGATTGTGTAATAATCTTTTAGACAAATTCATTGTGTATCCCATCACATTTGGCCTATAAAGAATATTCTGTCCCGATCTATTTTATTCCTATCACAGACACTAGTAAACTTCAGAAGGACAGTGTAGCCACTGGTCCATTTCTATAACATTCACTACAAATTAAACCTGAGAAAGTAAAGCCCTTTTCAAGGGACTTTTTAAAACATTACTATGAGTATCAAGGTGCATAATATATAGCAAGTTCCCTGTTTTTATTTTTTGGATTTTATGTTGCAATATTCAGTATAAAGCACACAATTCAGTTCTCTTAAAGTAGCCAGCACATACCAGCTGCATTAAATTTTTTCAAAGCAAGATACTACTACAGTTCCTATATGGAGCTCAGTTAAACCCAGGCATCACTTATGATAAATTAACGATGCCAAATCAGTTATGTATGCCAATTATTCAGTGTGAAAATATTGTGCTTAATGTCCAAAAGCAAGGCTCATAAAACTGGAATGATGGTATGGTTTTGTGTGTTTAAATATTGCCCAAAAGCTAATTTTCAACCTCAAGACTTGATGAGTCTTATTCTCACAGCTAAATATTAATATTTTTTGAAACAGCAAATATAACAAACATGATCAATGGGATTTCCAGATGAAATGCTGATACAGAATTACAAACTGAATTTGATAAGCTGTTACACCAGCAGTGGTGGGTTGCAGACGGTACGCCCCAGTACGGGCATACAGGAGCCTGCCTGGAGCACCGGGTACTGTTCCCTTCCAGTGTTCCGGAGGGCCCACCTGTGCTCCTTACCTGTATTTAAAGTCTTTGGCGCTTCCGCGCATGTGCACAGCGCATACAGCACCTGCACGACGCTCCGCTGAGCAGCTGGAGCATCACAGAGGCTCACAGAGGTGTTGCTGGACAGTACAATGTGCTGCACGCATGTGCGCATGCGTCACACGCATTCATGTGGACAACACCTGGCCTGTTCCAATCGTATCAGTTGGAACGGGATCCGGAACCCACCACTGTACACCAGGCATGACGAAAGTCCAGTCCGGAGGCCAACTGTGGCCCGTTTTCAAATTACGAGTGGTCCACAACCTCTTCTCCCTGCCGGAGTTATTTGTTTAGCCTTTCATAAAATAATTCATTTGCATTTAATGTTAAAGCCTGATCAAAGAATATCAGGCTGAATGGTCGGCCCCACACATTTTCACCTCACCAAATCTGGCCCTCCTTGCAAAAAGTTTGGAAATCCCTGTGTTACACGGAGTACAACTTACAAAAAACACATTTCATTGGGCTTTCATATTAGTGCAATTCAATATATTTCTGTCAGCAGAGCTGGATGGTAAATTCCAGATAATCCCTTACATTGAAATTTAAAAAAAATTCAGAAAACAGGACCAAAGAATCAAGGGGTCATATTATGTTTACTGTATTTGTTTATCAAAGTATTTGCAATAAACTACAGGTAGTCCTCAACTTACAGCAATTTATTTAGTGACCAAAGTTAAAATGGCACTGAAAAAAGTTACTTATGACCATTTTTCACACTTATGACCATTGCAGCATCCCCATGCTCACATGATCAAAATTCAGATTCTTAGCAACTGGGTTGTGATGGTTGCAGTGTCCCTGGGTTATGTGACCACCTTTTGCAATCTTCTGACAAGCAAAGTAAATAGGAAAGCCAGATTCACTTAATAGCTGTCTTAACAATTGCAATGATTCACTTAACAACTGCAGCAAGAAAGGTCATAAAATGGGACAGAACTCACTTAACAAATGTCTCGCTTAGCAACAGAAATTTTGGGCTCAATTGTGCTTGTAAATCGAGGGATTACTACACTATTTTTAGTTCATTTCCTGGATGGACAATAAAATTATATAAACTTTGGCAAGTAAAGTTCTTAAAATAACTCTTGCCATTGCTAAGTTTGCAACAGTAGCTTGAAGAAATCAAGGTTTGTTGTTAGAAAATAGACTGGGCATGATCACCGGCCTTTTTATGGCATACGTTATATTGAGTTTTTATATTTGTGTTGTCTGGAGCCTGTGACCTATATAGTAATAAAGATAATTTATTCATTCAAATACTCCTTATTGTTCAAACACCAATATGTACATATATGTTTATACTGATAAGACAAGAGCAGGAGTGTTTTGCTCCTGAACCTCTATTATTTATTTTGATCTGCTATTATTAGATAATAACTAAGGTAGGTACTTGTAGCTACAAAGCAGCATGTTCAAGTAAGTATATAAAATATAATTAGAATTAAGAAATTCTGATTTTTTCCCCCCAATACTGCTAATATAGCCTACATTCACTTTTCTGTTTCTCATTGCCAAATTATTTATTTTTCTACCAAGACAGGTAGTCTTCACTTAAGGACTGGTTGTTTAATGACCATTCAAAGTTATAACCTACTTCAAAAAAGTTATTTATGGATGTCCTCGAATTTATAACTGCTGCTATAACTGTGATCACTTAATACTTTAGCCCATTAATACTTCTGCAAATTGCTCCCCTGCTCTTTTCACTGTTAATTTTTAAAAAACAGTATTATCAAAATAAGGAGTAATTTTTTGAGTAGCGTGTGTGTGTGTGTAGATGAAATCAAGGTATTTTATAAAATCTGCATATGAATTATCTCTATATAAAACTCCTATAAACTAGAAATATGCTTTGCAAACTAATGATATTATTATCCATAAAGAACAAAGGTAATTTTACATTTTTTAATCTAATCATGTAAATGTTTCACAGCAGACACCAAAATAAACAAAGATTTGTATAATGTACCCACACAAACTGGGGATGTGGGGCCCCAGTATGGTAAAATTAATAAATAATAATAAACAAGTAAAGATCAGACACAGACTCACAAACTCTATGTGCAATAATATATTTACAATTACAATGAAAATAAAATGCTGTACAATTACATAAAGCTAAACCTTTACTGAACCAGTCCTTCTGCCATTCTTAGCATCTGCTAACAAACACTTTTACCAATCTGTCAGCTTTATTAAATAAAAAGGTTTTTCAAATTGTTCCTAAATGTACCCAAAGATCTATGGTGCCAGGAAGTGGGAAATATTCCCATAATTGAGCACCGAGAAATCCATACAAATGAGATAGAATAATACTCAAAAAGGAAATGAAAAGAAGCTCTTATCCAATTGTAGAAATAGGCACATTCCAGGAGAGGAGCTGGGCAGATAACAGGGAAAAGCTTTTTTTTAACAGTAGTATCTGTTATATGTTAAACTGCAGGCCTTAAAATTCTAGCATCAAGATTCTAAATGTAATAAGAAAATATAGGAAAAACAAGGTAAGCTACAGTAAATATTGGGATAATTGAAAAGACAAGGAACGACCCATTCATAAACGGCTGCAGTACAATAGTCTAGGTAGAAGATCCTTAGAGCCTAAAGTGCTATTAGTACACTGTCAGTGGACAGGAACTGCCAAATTCAGCAGATCTTTAATAAGTGAAAATGATACACAGGCCCATTCTCACAATATATAAAGGTTCCCCTTGCACATATGTGCTAGTCATTCCTGATTCTAGGGGGCAGTGCTCATCTCCGTTTCAAAGCTAAAGAGCCAGGGCTGTCCAAAGTCGTCTGTGTGGTCATGTGGCCGGCATGACTAAATGCTGAAGGTGCCCGGAATGCTGTTATCTTCCCGCCAAAGGTTTTCTACTTGCATTTTTACGTTCCTTTGAACTGCTAGGTTGGCAGAAGCTCACTCCATTACATGGCACTAGGGATTCGAACTGCCGAACTGTCAACTTTTCTGATCGACAAGCTCAGCGTCTTAGCCTCTGAGCTATCATGTCCCTTCTCACAATAGATACTTGAAAATAAAACACATTAATTAGGTGAAGCTAAAGGCTTCTGCTACTGCGACAGAACCAGGTGTTGGTGGTGTAGTTATTTAATTTGCTAAGACCAACCAAAATGATTCTATGCAGTTGCAATATATCTAAGTTGTTTTTAAGAAAGAACATGACTGCTTACAATAAAACAGCATTCCCATTATTTTCAGAACTTTGAATAAAGCAATAGCCTTACATATTGTCAATACAGTTTGGTGGGTTACATACCGGTAACTAAAAATTACAACTAGTAAAATAATTTAAATGATGAAATATGTTCAGCTATTGATTATGTGCCATCAAGTCACTGTTATCTTTGAGTAGCTACATATATAAATATTCTATATGACAATCTCTTCCTAAACTGGTTTTTCAGGTCTTCCATATTGCATCATCACCACTGTAACTGAATCCATCCATCTTGATGCTGGTCATCCTCTTTTTATATTTTCCTCCCCCCACCCACAGCCTTTTCCAGACAGCTAAGTCTTTGCATAATTTGGGATCACAAGTCTGAGCGATAGAGGTATTGTGCTATTTAATTTTGTGTGAGTGTGTGTACATATACTCACCACACACTTCTGTGTCAAGTGCTTTACAGAATTTAGACATGTAATAATCCACATTTGCTATCGTGAAAAGAAAATCCCATGTATTTGCTATAGTCAAAAGAGACATTGTACACAGACGTATCCAATGAAAACAGAACTGCAGCTAGATGCCTAAAAGTGACCAGGTATGTCAACCTACATGCCCTCTTTGTAATGTTCCACACAACAGAACAATAGTGTATTCAGGCTGCCACCTAGAGTGGAAAACAAAGTAACTTGTTTTGGCTCAAAAGTAAGTGAGAGGCATCTGCATGTATATGTGCATTAATAAAGAACATAAATTAAAAAATATATACAAAAATTAGATGAACACTGAGTTCACAAGTTATTATTTGTGCAAACTTAACATATAAATGGGGTAAAACAAAATGAGTTAATTTGAAAAAATCTATGGCATTATGTTTTTTAAAAAGTAGCTAACATTATGCAAGAGACTCAACAGCAGCAATAAAACTTACTTAAGAACAAGAAAAAAATATTTCATATGCTTCATTTTTTTATTTATTTACTCAATTTCTATAGTGTCCATATCAGCCAACATATTCTAAGATGTTTTAAAACTACAAAACAATTAACCAATAAAATAAAATCATATATATATATATATATATATATATATATATATATATATATATATATATATATATATATATATATATATATATATATATATATATATATATATATATATATATATATATATATATATTTTATTTGTGCTGATAAATAAATAAAGGGAGACTAGTATAGATCTATTTCAAGCTATTTAGCTCTCATCAGCTAGCCATACCCTTACTGGGATTCGAACCTGTGCTGTATTGCATCTTAGGCAAACGTCTTAGCCATTAAGCCACAGGTCTCCTCCTTATCAGCTGAAGCCAGGGAAGAAGGTATATATTTAGAGTCACAACCCCTGGTAAGACAGAAACCCAATATTTTTACTGTTGCAACGTGATGGACTCTTGTGACGAGCCAATTGACAGATGATGGAAGCAGTTAGCTTCCTCCCATAATTGGGGCTTACCAGGGGTTGTGACTCCAAACATATATATATATATGTTTGTGTGTGTGTGTGTTTGTGTGTGTGTGTATGTATATGTGTATATATATGCACATGCACATGTATATATGTATATATATGCATATGTATGTATGTATATATATATATATATGTATGTGTATGTATACACACACACACATATATATATACACACACATATACATATATACATATATACATATATACATATACATATACATATACATATACATATACATATACATATACATATACATGTGTGTGTGTGTGTGTGTGTGTGTGTGTGTTTAACACATATTATTATATGTATATTGTATATTGTAGGAACTTAATTTAATATTGTAAAGCAGGGATCCCCAACCTGTGGGCCATGAGGGGATTGCAATCGGGCTGCGAAATCAGAAGGTGAGCGTGCATGCACATCCTCACTTGTGCGAGCCATGGATAAAAACGTGTGCATGCATTCCATTTCTGTGAATGGTAGACACGCATGCACCACTCATGCAAATGGAGCTGTGTGCGCGCACACTTGCTGGTTACACACACAGAGCCATCCCCTCTCCCCCCCCCCGCCCAGTCTGCAATGCTAGAAAGGTTGGGAACCGCTGCTGTGAAGGTCAACCATCCTTACTTCAGTTGCTAATCCTACACAGGTTGCATTCTCACAGCCTTTAGGTGTATCTGTTCCAATCAGAATCTAACATGGACTAGATGTGAAGTGGCATTGTAGAGTCTACCTCCAAGAGATCAAGAAGAAAGAGACTCATAGCGTAGCTTTGAAAGTAGTAGCCCTCTTATTGTATTGCTACCTGCACACAAGTTCATCTTTCTATAATTTAGGATATCTTTTTCATAGGATCTTTAAACTGGAAGGTTCTGAATAGCCAACAGTAATGGAGGATTATCTATTATTGATTCTATTATAGTAATTATATTGTTACATGTTTGTACAAATAAGCCAATAAAATTCAGTAAACAGGTTGTACTAAAACTGATTAATAAATGAATACTTCTGAGAAATTATTTAAATATTTAATGAACAAATATTTTATCACATTTGATTCATAAAATTCTAAACATTAGAGGGAGAGCCAGTTTGGTGCAGTAGCAAAGGCATTTGCCTACAAATGGGGAGGTTTTGAGTTCTAGTCCTATCTTAGGCACAAAACCAGCCAGTCACTGTTTCTCAGCCCTAGAAAAGAGGCAGTGGAAATCTTGTCAACAAACTTCAGGAACTAGTCTGGGTATTTGCCAGGATTCAACAGTGACCTGAAGACACCAAAAGAAAAAAAAGAAAAAAGGACCCAGAGAAAAGCAAAAGCACATTTAGGCCACAGTATGGAAGTTTTGGCAAATCTTCTTCTATGGCAAATCTAGACAGCATACTAAAAAGCAGAGACATCACCCTGCCAACAAAAGTGGGGAAAAACGTATGGTTTTTCGCGTTGCAATGTATGGCTGTGAAAGTTGGACCATAAGAAAGGATAAGCGCCAAAGAATTGAGGCCTTTGAACTATGGTGCTGGAGAAAACTCCTGCAAGTCCTTGGACTGCAAGGCGATCAAACCGGTCACCCCTAGAGGAGATTAGCCCTGACTTCCCTTTAGAAGGCCAGATCCTGAAGATGAAACTCAAATACTTTGGCCACCCAATGAAAAGGAAAGACTCACTAGAGAAGAGCTTAAAGCTGGGAAAGATTGAGGGCAAAAGAAGAAGGGGACGACAGAAAATGAGGTGGCTGGATGGAGTCACCGAAGCAGTAGGCGTGAGCTTGAATGGACTCCAGAGGATGGTAGAGGACAGGAAGGTCTGGAGGAACCTTCTCCATGGGGTCGCAATGGGTCAGACACGACTTTGCAACTAACAACAACAATGGAAGTTTTGGGTACATTTTGGTCTGCTAATAAGAAAACCAAAATAGATCTAGAGAACAGGTGGCCTGCAAGTGTTCCAAAAAAAATTGTGATATCTATCAGGAGTTGCAAAATTGAAATATTTTAGAAAGTACATGTCACGGTGCCATATTTAATATAATTTATAGCTATCCATAATAAAAACCATCACCCTGGAGAGCTAACAAGACAAAAAAGTTTTTTTAAAAAAACAAGCAACCACTATAACAACTCCTGGCATCCCAAAACAATATCCTCCCACAATTATCTCCTTATTTCCTCATTTAACCCTGATGCTTGTGGGGAGAGCCACATGTGTGTGGCGGTGTCTTTGTTCAGCATAATGTAGCAAGTTCCTCAGATTTCTTTCATATTCACTGATCTGGGTATGTAATGTAGTTTTTTTTTAAAAACAGCTTATCCTGCATTTGCAGATTTGCATTCACAAATATGACTCACTTTCAAGTGGGGTTTTAAAATCACATTTAATATACAAAAAGCCAATAAAATTGGTAAGCTTTCTAATCCTAGCTTTGTGTCATTTCTAAGTCCTGTGTCCAGCAGCAGTAAATAAATACTGCCTTTAGAAGTGAAGGTCAGGAGGATCTGCTAATACTGCCTAAGGAGTAAATATTGCCGAAAGTACTTTTTGTTATGCCAAGAATTTCAATCATATGTGAAAAGAAGAAGGTGAATGTTCTGCTTATTCATTCAATATGTTTTTATGCGGAAGCACTTTTGAATGCTGTGTAGAATCTACAGCTGATGCAGGATGCAGCCTGGTTGGCTGTTAACTTATGAAAACATACTCTGCATCAACAAGGCAGATTGCCAGCTTATTTCTAGTATAACTTAAAGGGCTAGAAATCATCTAAAAGCACTCCAGTCTTTGAGAGCATACTTTGGACACACTGCTCAGGTTTCATAATGCTATACAGTGATGCCAGAAGAAAGAGGTCTGGCCAGAGAAGAAGGCACAACATCTTGAAGCCTATCAAAAAGTTCATTTGCACTTATCTCACATTCTGGACATACTAGATTGTACTTAATAGCTTTTTTTAAGTATTTGCTTGCCTTTTGGGGGGGGAAGGAAAATTCCTATTTTCAGAGCAAAAACACCTTTTCATGGTGGGCATTTAATCAAAGAAGCAGCTGCCCTTTTAAATTAAAACAGATGGAATAGAGATAGCTACCCATCATAAGGCAAAAAAGTGGGAATACAAAAATTAAGTGGACCATGATAATACAGTATCTGCTATATAAGATAATCTTACATATGGCTAAACATTTTGCTCCAAACTAAAATTGCTAACAATTGCTTGCAAAAAAGAGAGCGGGGAAAAACATACAATATCCTTAGTTCATTTTCTTACATGGTAGATGCTCATTTTCCTTGCATTTTTTCTATTATACTGCTGAATGTTTTCTTCAGATTCATAGATATAAATTGTAAAAATAATTTCATTGAAGTCACTACTCTACATCCTTGTTGGAATAATGGTCACTTAGATCTCCTAGAGTTAGTGAACAGTTTTTGTAAATATGTTAAAGCTATCATCAAAGCCTCTGAATGCTAAACTGTAAGTAAATAGCAGATTTAAACAGCACATATGAAATTCTGTATGACAACTGTAATTCCCTTTCCCACAATGGACCTTCACCAACAGTTCCAACTCTTTGCAACAATCTAGTTCTATCTAAAGCAGGGGTGTAAAACTCGATTTCATTGACGCTGCATCAGGGTTGTGTTTGACCTCGGGGGGGGGGGGGATGGCCAGTTTGACTTCACTCGTGTTGTGGCCCAAGCACTCTACCAGCGAAAACAGGCTCCTGAGCTATACTTTCAGGTGCGAAGGTCTCCTGCAACCCTCTGCCAGTGAAAATGGAGCCACTTGTGACCCTCCCAAGCTCCATTTTTGCTGGCAAAGGCACTGTGCACCGGCCCTTTGCTGTTTCCAGAGTTGCCCTGTGGGTCAGGTCTAAGCAACCTGCAGGCCAGATCCAGGCCCAGGCCTTGAGTTTGACACCCCTGATCTATAGGATTACGGTTTGGAGACTGTCTGATCTATTTTTGTAAAAAAAAGGTAATTGTAGCTGTGAAGTAAAAGCTTCCCTTCCGCATTCTAGGGCTTTTAAGAAGATTTGCAACCTCTCTGAACACTACCAAAACAAACACATTTGGGTTTACTGTTTCATGGAAAGTTTTAATTCAGTACATGAAGGGATAATCTGGCTCCATTGCTTATCCCCCAGAATTAATCTTAGGATTGAACTAAAGTATTAGATATTATTTCCGAAATGAATGTATCATATCTTTCACACAGCTAATTAGATGAGTCATTTGAGTGGCCAACTTGATTTTTCATTTGAAAATGTTTTCTTTTTGAAAAATATAACCATCTCTATTATTTATATAACATATTATGTGCTTTCCCATGAACTCATTCATACAGTCATCCCTAATTAGTTTCACAATGATGCATCAAGTCTTTTCTTCATTTCTAGAGGCTGCTGGATCTATAGTACTGTAAGCCCTTGGAATATTGGTTAGGCAAACTGATAGAAATCCATTTCAGTAATTTTGAATTCCATCTAAGCAGAAAAGGACACATGCCTAAACAATATGTTTTGCAAATGGCATCAAAATGCTCTTTTCTCCAAACTTTTATAATATGTGAGGCGATTCTTTGATATAATATAGCTAATGACAATATGTATTATACATGCACAACTTCAAAAATGATTTCAGAAAAGTAATTCTGCTATTTTATGTTGCTATTACTAGTATTGTATCTTATATCAATATCTCAGGCTATCATAAATACAATGCACACAATTTTCAGACTATTTAAATATTCTGAACAAAATTTGAATTATTAAACGTTTGCACTGAAAGCTATTGGAATTTGCCTGAATGATAAAATTTAACACAATGCATTTTCTGGAAACATATTCTTTGGACCAAGAAATGCTTTATTGTGGTATGCATATACTGCAGGGGTGGGTTTCAGGCGGTTCGCAGCGGTCCCCGCGAACCGGTTGGTCGGCGAACCCGGAAGTAAGTAACTTCTGGGAACGCCGAAGGGTCCACCCGCCCGCCCGCGTTTCTTACCCGGTTTTGACGAGTTCTGCGCTTCCACGCATGCGCAGGACGCATACAGTGCCCGCGCGATCCTCCAGGAGCAGCTGGAGCATCACACAGACGCTAGTATGCATGCGTGCACTGCGCGCGTGCATGAGGACGCCGCCATCCCCGTTCCAACCGAACCGGTTGGAACGGGGCGAGAAACCCACCCCTGATATACTGGCTCCAGAATAAACCTTTGGCATAGAGATTACTGAAATGAGTATTAAACATGCTCAGTTTTCTTTACTGCGATAGGTAAACTGGACTATTATTAGTTCTCAAGAAGGCAATCTGTTTTTATTTCATTTTCCTAATCCAAGCACATTCCTAACATTTCTGATTCTGTCCTTGTACTTTAGGCGTTCGTGTAGAATAGTATACTTTGGAGCATATGTACACATATAAATATTTCAATTATTCACTTTCTTCTTTTCTATAATGTGGAAAGAAAAAAACTACAACAATGGAAGTATAGTTGCTTACCTCCAAAAATGAAAAGCGAACAGAGGACTGCATGGACTGCAGGGACTGGTTGGGGTTGGGCTCAGACTTCTTGGGGTGAGACTGAAAGTTAAAATAATGTCATCTCTAGTGATAGAAAACCATTAAAAGCTCTAGTTTGACTGAATACATAGGATTAGTTCTAGGGACTAATAATAATAATAATAATTATTATTATTATTATTATTATTATTATTTTAAAAAAGCATGCTAAAGTAGTATGGGTTTCAGGACAATCAACAATAGGAATCTGTATTCCCTATTTTGATTTTTAAAAGCATGCTAAAATAAAGATTGCAATGTCTATTTTTAATATTTTTCAGTGCAAAAAATGCAATTTTTGCACTAAGAAAACTGTGTTAAGCATGCAAGTGTTTTTATTATAAAAATAATGCAAATACTTTTTTAAAAAGTATTTATAAATATACTCATTTTCAGTCAAGCACCGCTGATTCCAAATTTCCATATCTCAGAGAACTTTAAGATAAGTTTTCTGTTAGAAATATCATGCCTCAGCTTTAATCATCCTAAGTACCAAGCAAGAACTGTGAATTAAGTATTTATAATTACATCTATTGAATAAGGAATAAAAACATTGCGAATAAAAATTTAAAAATAAATAGTAAACTTTAAAAATGCTCTTTTTAGTTTTTGAGAATGCCATTTGTGAAAAATACATTCCAACAACAACTACAGTATCACACACAGGCAAACTTAATTTTAATACAGTATTGAAAATATTTTATCTGCTTTTCAAAGTGTCTTATAAAGTTAGTAACTATAATCATTTACTGCTTGGGTTCGAATCACAGAGATGAACTTAAACATTTCTGATTGCTAAATTATAAACTTTTATCATTTCATTTAACTTCTATATTTGACAAAAATGTTTTATAGTGACAATGTTCTTAATGTTTTAGTATTTCTCCAAGATTAGTTTTGTACTTAGCCATGATAATAATGGTTCAGAAATCACACCAACCTATAGAAAAAGATTAATTATCATCAAAATTAAAATGATGAATAATAGTAATTAGTAGAATTAAAGTAACAAGAAATGGAAGTTTGCAAGGAGAACATCAATTCTTATAAAATTGTTTCAACTTAATGAAAAATATACAATATAGAATGATTGAGATCCATTTTTTGTTTAAAATTCTAAAGTTTACCAAGTAAACGTTTGTATTAAAATTTGAGATTAGATGCTTAAAAAATGTCTATTAATAAACTGATTTACTTATGTGTATTGAGATAGAAAATTAAGTTTGGAATGAACACTTCCTCGCAAGAAATTTAAAGTTTGCCCCAAGCAGCAAGTGTCTAAAATTATAACCATATAATTAATATGTAACCAATAAACCATGCTGCAATAAATTCTTTCCTAATATTATTTACAATTAATAGAATCTTATTAATCCATACACAGAAATATTGAAGACTTACTCTTCAACAAACTGATACAAAATTAGAGCCATTATAAATAAATACATTTAAAATCAATGGTTTGTAATACAGTTATCTGAAATATAAAAGCCAGCAGAATATCCTCTTTAAAGGAATATTACTTTTCATTAGTTATAACTCAAAGAAATTGATACTGCGTGTAACAGCAGGAATATATGCAATAGTCTCTAGATACACAAAATTCATTCAATAGCCTATGGTTAAATAGCTTAAACCACAGAAAAACCTGTTCTTTTTGCACAATAACACAACTGATATTTAAAATGTACTATATCCAATCACTACCAACATGAAATCTTAAGAGAATGTTTTATTTGTACACATATGCACATAGTTATATACCCATGCAGTAAATTTTGAAACTCAAAATTAAATGAATTTAAGTTTTGGCTGTTTAAATAGAAGAAATATACTTTTGACAGAAATAGCCATCATGGTCTATAATGCACTATGAATATATGTATGCAAATGGAAGCTAGAATCAGAAAATAAATCTATCATTTCTAGAAGATAGTAAGGAAAGATTTTTACCCAGACAAATATATTTAGCTTAAAGTCTCTAATACCAAACAAAAATGTCACGATACAATATAGTTCAAGAATATTCTGCTGCTCAGTAAAAAAAAGAGAGAAATCATATTTAATGATTTTTCACAAATAGCATTCCTCTTCTGCTCAAATTTCTTACAGAGCTCTCTATTATTCACCAGGGGGGTAAAGGCCTTTCAAAAAATGCAGCATTTGGATAAACAAATAGTAACTGGTGGGGGGTGGGGGGTGGAGGATGATAGACAGAAAAGGATCACCATGGCCTACAGAAGGATGGTCTCTCTTAATACATTTATGATGACCCGATTCATGCATTCAGATACATCCAATTTAAATATGCAGTATCGTTTAAAATATCCTGCAATATCGCTGCTTTAGAGCCACACATTTGAAGCTAAAGCAACTGCAGTACATTTTGAAAATGTTCCTGCAACCTAAAGCTGCAGTGCTTTCAGCCTGTCAGCATAAACACATGTAAAATAAGCTAGTGCCATGCAGAAAGCATTAAAATATTAAAAGGCAGACAATACTTACTCCAAGGTCAGCCCTGGAATTTGCAGCCTTTCCCGTTGGGCTTTCATGGCTGTTAGGTTAACACATTCTACTGTAACCATGACAAACATTCAGTGGCAGCATCCTGGTGATGACAGAGAGCCCAAATGAGCCATTATAAAGGAATGGTCTAACAAACTCTTGGGGGAGGAAGCTCTGTAAATTTGGGTCCTTCCACTTCTAGCTGTCATGAAAAAATGTCAGCTGCTTTCGTCTAGATTAACCACCAAGTGCAGTGCACTGATTTAGCTAGCAGCAAGAAAGCTTCCAATTTGAATATCAAGCTACTCATTTCCAATGTTCTAACAAGCATTGCTTGGCACAAACGGTTTTCATGTTAGAGGACAAAGAGCCACAAAAACTATTAGATTTTTTTTTAAAAAAAGAAAAGTGCAGTAAAAAGATTACTCTTTAACAGAGCTAACAGACGTCACAATCTTATCTAATAAATGTTAGCTCTGAGGAAATCATAGGAAGATAAGATCTGCTCTTTCTCTTCACATGCAGCAGATTAAAGTTTTAGAGAGTGATGCAGGATGTCAAAATTCCTTATTTGTGATTCAAATAAGTCATCTTTCTAAATAACCTCATTCAAACAACAAGATGTGCTCAGTGAAGGTTCAACAGGGAAGTAATTAATGGAATGGAACAGGACTATTTTGTTTTGTTTTGTTCTAAACATAAGGAATAAGAGCAGGGGAAAAAATCAAGGTTGAGAGTTTTCTTAGTGACGAGTTCGCAAATATCAGTGGTGATAGATGTGGTTGTGAGAGAGGGAAGATACTGAAAAAATTGGTGTGGGCAGGTTGGTAGGATATGTTGCTCTGGGACACTGGTGACAGCAAGGATGAGAGAAAGGCAGAGACAAGGAAGGAAGGAAGGAAGGAAGGAAGGAAGGAAGGAAGGAAGGAAGGAAGGAAGGAAGGAAGGAAGGAAGGAAGGAAGGAAGGAAGGAAGGAACGAACGAACGAACCAAAACGATCTGGAGAAGGCAGGATAGGAGGATGTGCCATAGTGAACACCAGTAGCAGCACCATCCATACCAGTTTAAGGGGATAGTTTTTCATACCAGTTGGTATCACAAGGAGGGAGGGAAAGCAAATCTACGATAATACAGCACAGTAATCGATTCCCTTAAATTTCCCTGCAATAATAAATCTCTAAGAACAGTTGGGAAGACAAAATTATAATTCAGCCATTGGGGTAATGCAAATTACACCAGAATAGATTACTATGGGTCAAGAACTAGAGGAATGTACATTAATGTGGCCATGAGAAAGACTAGAGTGGCATGTTATAGTGTTACTTTATCTTTCCTATTATAGAACAAAAGAGGGTAAGAATGAAGACAGGCATGCCTTTCACCAGTTTTCTAGTGAGGATAGGAGGTTATAAACGAAGATATAAGTACTATATAAAGATTTTTTTAAAGCAGCTAAAAATCAGAAATGTGTATGTTTTATGCTTCATAAACTTTAACAATCATATATGATAAAATTGGCCCAAGATTATTTTCAGCTTTTTACAAGACCCTCTGCAACTTGCAAAAGTTTTATTTATCCAATGAGCACTGCTCCTGAATCCTTGAGGAGATATTGCAAATCATTCTCCAAAGGATGGATTTGATTTTTTGTTTTCATATTCATATCCTACCAATCTGCCTGCCCCAATTTTTTTCAGTACCTTCCCTCTATCACAACCACATCTACCAGCACTGATATTTGCAAACCTGGTTACCAAGAAAACTCTAAACTTTTTTCCCCTGTTCTTATTCCTTCTGCCATATTTGGAACAAAGCAAAATAAAATAGTCCTGTTTTCTCCCCCCCTCCCCTTTTAATCTATTATAATAAACAAACTGATGGGAAAGGTTGCTGTTGCCAAACTTTTCCTCCTGGGGAAGTCAAAATTAGCAAGACTGCCCCCAAAAAACAGCACCCAACCAGACGCAAATTTAGGTTTTTCATTCTCTTATATGTGTCTGGAACTACCTGCTCAATACTGGGCAACAGCAGCTCAGTAATAAAAACAGCTAAAATGGGTGACAATGCACACAGTTCTTTTCCAAGCAGCTATTCAAATTGGGGAATTTTATGCCACAGTTTTAATAGTTTTGAGAAGGCACACCTGCCAGACTCTGTACTCTCTGTTGGCCCTGTGCTGTATATGGTCCAGGCTCTTTCCATCCTGTGTTTTCCTTAAAAGTTTGGCATTTTGCTATCACTGTGCTCTCTGCCTGACCATCTTTCAACCCTTCTATCCACTATAGAAAGTAAAGAAGCTGATCTTGATAGAGCAATGTAATACCAATATTTAGGCAAAGTCGTGGAAACATTTTTTAAGGCCAGAACAATTAGATAATTGTGAGGGAACTGGGTTAAGAATAAATATTCAGAAGATTCTCTGAAATACATAGAAGATAAAGAACTATAAGACACTCAGATTTGCAAAATTCTGTTCTTATAAGCTAAGCTCAATAAAAAATAGGTCTAATGCCCACTGATGAAATGATATTTTTCCTACAAGCCAAACATGATATTCTAATGTTATTTCAGAGCCAGATTAAGACCCCAAGTTTTCAAATTTTATTAATCACAGTGTTTATTGTGATTTATATATTTCTTGTTAGTACTTTAAATCTATTTTAATGGTTTGTTATTATAGCTTGCTCTAAGATCAAGGGATATCGGATGGATTGTAAATATTTTAAATTATCTTATTTACTACATAAAATATTTAAACAGATGAGAAAGCAAAGCACCAAATAACATAAAAACATTAGCAGTGCTTTGCTAGTCCAGTGATGGCTAACCTTTTTGCCATCGCATGCCAAAAGTGAGGGGAGTGCGGGGGATTGTGCACGCCCGTGCCTTCCCCTGCTCATGGATGTGTGACCCCCCTGCCCTTCCCCCCGCTTTTGGCACGTGATGGCATGGTGAACCCATTGTTTGCCCTCCCCAGGCTCCAGAGGATTTTTAGGAGCTGGGCAGGGTGAAAATGTTCCTGAACTTCTGGGTTGCCCATAGGGCCACCATTCAGAGGGTGAAAAATGGCTGAAAATGAAGGCCAAAATCAGCTGGCCAGGGCATGCATGTACGCTGGAGTTGACAGGGCAATGCCTTGCATTTCAATTCCTCTACTGTTAGACACTGGACAGCCATCTCTCAGGAGTGGTATAAAACAGTACTCTCAAATTCAAATTCATTGAGGGCTGCAGAAAATAAGGGAAGAAAATACTTAAGAACTTCAAAGGTGTATAACTCAAAGTACTGTGACTATTGGGGGAAAAACCTTGCTTTTCTTACATAAAAACTAGAAATTCTGTACGGAAAAACTTGTTGATCTGTCAACTAAGAAACTATGTCTTTTCTCCTTCTTTAGCTACCATAGCCATAAGTTAGTACCATAGATGCTTTTACTAGGTAAGATTGCCAAATCATATTAAAAAGGAAACTAAGTATTTCCTCAAACATCAAATATTTTCCAACATCTCATTTTTCAGAATCTCCATCCAACCACAACTTTCTAAATCTTTCTCTAGCCATTTATTCTCCATTCATTTTTTTTAATGATTCAATCCTCATTCTTTCTCCGTAGGTGATCTAATTTCCATAAAATGTTTCATTCATAATGGTCCTTCATATTTTTTTTCTAGGTGGATGGTCACATCATCATTTTCATTCATTCTTGACTCTCCAAATGGTTCAAACTCTTTTTCTTTATCTTCCATCTCATGCATCCATTTATGTCAACTAATAATTCTGCCCCAAATCACATTCCTTCAAAGCGTTGCATCATTTTTTCCAAAAGCATATCTAGTTTTTCATGATCATTATTCCGTTTAGTTGAACAATATATGGCTTTCCATTCTATGGGCATATTCAACAAACTATATTACATCATTCACATTTTTTTGATATTTTACCCCCTGTATTCATAATAATTCATTTCATCTTCATTTCTATGCATTCATCAACTCCATTCCATGAGATCAGACCATTTACATATAGATGTTCTTACCTTCTCTTTTAGTTTCAAAAACGCAGCATATCTATTTTTATTTTTATACCTGCTTTTGTCATAGAATACTGTTGTATTACAAGTTGCATTACATCTTCCTTATGAAATGTTCATGAACAGATCATCCAGAATATTGATCTCTACCTTCTGTCTGGGCATTAGGCAATCAAACCACTCACATAATGTTTCAGTAAAATGAAGAAAAGATGTGCTAAATTATAAGCTATAGTTATAACCATACAAAATGCAACATCCCCTGTACACTGTTAAGATTTTGGCATAATTGGCCAGTATTCTACATTTGCATGTCCATTTCTTCTCCAAGTATGTTCACAATATCCATTTAAACTAGGATTATCTGTCAAGGGATTACTTTGCAGGCCAATACATTGTTGTTCGCATGTTAGCCACTATAAGCTTTATACAATATAGTGATATACTCATAATAATGGACTTTAATATTTACTAACTGTCAAAAACATATTAAAATACACGGATACAAAACAAGTACTAACATTAGATTTTAGTAACTGTTTTTAAATATACCAAGTTTTATAATACTTATTATTACATTAAGCTTCATTAAATCTGGGTCCAACTCATGATTGGTATTTTCACCAAATAAATGAAACGATGTACATTTTCAAAATCAATTTCTTAATAGGCACCACATTTTATTTCCATAAAAAAAGAAGTAATGGTTGATATCTACAAATATATGTGAATTGAAACATAGTGTAAATAGTGCAAATTAACAAACTAACAAATTAAAATTAAAAATTAACAAATTAAAAATTAACAAATTAACAAACTAGTTGAACATTTACAATAAAAAGTTTTGAATACTACTGCCACAATAAAATTGAAGTATTATTGAATATTAGATTAATAATTGAAAAGTATTTAAAATTATCATATGCAAACGGAACTTTACATAACAAATCATATTTGACAATGAAGCATAAATAAAAAACTAGCATCTGACTTGAAAGTAATATTTTGATAGGTATGAAATGTAATATGTGCATTGGTGAATTTATTAAGGTAAGTAAGAGTTGTTCCTAGAAAATATAGTCAAACATATTCTAATATATATTGGGTCCTTTTTCTACCAAACAGAACTGGGAGAGAAAGAGTGAGAGTGAGAGTGAGATGAGAGTGAGAGAGAGAGAGAAGGGGGGAGGGAGGGAGGTTCCAATATTAATAATATATTAGATTAAAATATTTTATCAAATATCCTATCACCTAATTTTTTCATATTTATAAAATATATTTTCCTACCTAATCTTCCTAGTATTTTTGCCTACTGATCAGAATTCATCACCATGCTAGTAAACAATTAAAAATGAACATTTTAAAGATGAAAGGACTAACAGATCAGTGCAAAAGGTGAAAAATGTCTATAAGCTTACACAATCTTCAAACATAAATATACTGAGAAAGTATCTTTGAAATATCACATAAAGATGGGGAGGTTTATTTCTTTTTTATCTATATCTGCTTGATATTTTCTACTGAATTTTATGAGTTTCATCTATTCATTCTTTTTAACAATTGCTGGAGACCTTTTACCTAAAGGGTATTCTTTCTCTCTCTTTCTCTTTCTTCTTTTATGAGACACCTTTTCAAGAACATGCCTACTATACAAGAAAGGGGTGACTTGAGAAATACAGAATGTACATTATAATCTATTGTGTTCCTTCTTTAGTTCCCACCTACAGTTTTCAATTTGGTAAGGATTTCTGACATATTGATTCACATTCACTTTTATTATATTCTGCTACATACAAAATAAGGAGCAATTTATTACTAGACAATATGATTACAGAAAATAATAGTTTTTGTCACACTGAATTTCATGCTAATATTTTTGCTTCAAAAGTATTAATTTATTTCCATTATCAGTTGAGATATATTTAAATCATAAAACAAAAATATTATAGTAAAAATTACCTGAACAGTATTAATTTTGAGACTGATAATTGGGAGAGATGACATATTCCATAGCAAATAGAGGATCAAGTATGCCAATAGAGCAGGGGTGTCAAACTCAAAGGCTGCTCTAGCCCATGGGGCTGCCCTGGAAACAGCAAAGGACCAGCCTGCAGTGCCTCGGCCAGTGAAAATGGAGCTTAGGACTGCTGTGCATAGCCTGCCCGATATCTGTTTTCACTGGCAGAGTGCTCAGGCCACCAAAGGTGCCACCGGCAAAAGAGACATTGAGTAACTATGCCCATGGCCATGAATACTCAGCCCCCCGAGGTCAAACAACCCTGATGCAGCCCTCAATGAAATTGAATTTGACATCCTGCAATAGAGGATCAAGTATGCAGATAGAGCAGTGGTTCTCAACCTTCCTAATGCCGCGACCCTTTAATACAGTTCTTCATGTTGTGGTGACCCCCAACCATAAAATTATTTTCGTTGCTACTCTATAACTATAATTTTGCTACTGTTATGAATCGTAATGTAAATATCTGATATGGAGGATGTATTTTTATTGTTATAAATTGAACATAATTAAAGCATAGTGATTAACCGCTTGAAACAAGACCTCAACTTTGCCAGTCAGTCATCCCCCATTACGTAAGGCATGATTCCCTCTGGGAAGTTTAAGAGCAGGCTCCCGGCTCTAAGTGAAAAGAGTGCATTTCTTTTAAAGAGAAAAAAAGGAAAGAAAAAACAAAACAGCTACCAATTCTCTCTCTCTCTCTCTCTCTCTCTCTCTCTCTCTCTCTGTGTGTGTGTGTGTGTGTGTTTCTGTCTGTCTCTGTCTGTGGCTCTTTGTCTTTCTCCTCCCTCCCTCCCTCTCTGTACCCCCCTCCTCCCTCCCCCATCTGTCTCTCTGTGGTCTCTGTCTCTCCCCTCCCTTCTTCCCTTCCATGTCCCATTGCTGCTGGAGCTACTTTTGCTGAATCTGGCGTGGTGGCGATGGCAAGAAGCGGCTGCCAGTGAAGCTCTCAGCAATGGCAAGGGTCCTGCCACTGCATTGGATTCAGCAAAAGCAGCTCCAGAAACAACAGGACATGCTTGGGGAAGGGAGAGCCGGAACTGACTGCCCGGGATTGTGCTTCTGCCGCCACTGTGAAAATGTCTGTTTTCCAGCTGTAGGAAGGAAGGAAAGAAGCCAGTCTTTGGAAAGAACCTCCCTCCCCCTCTAGAGAGCCCATGCCCATAGACAGGAGGTGGCGGGCTAGTTTGAATGCGGGCGAGTGGGCAATTTGGGGCCAGCAACTCCTTCGCTCATTCAGGCAGGCAGAGAAAGAAAGGAGGCTTGTGATAAAGCACCCCTACCAGCAAGGGTGAAGGGAAGCACCTTTGCCCTCAACTATTGCATGCCTCCTTTCTCCACCTGCCCAAACTAGCAAAGAAGGTGGGCCACTAAACCACCCGCTCGCCTGCATTCAAACCCGAGAAGAGGGAGCAACCCGCCCCTGCTCTGTCTGTCTCACTCACTCACTCATTCAATCACTCACTCTTAAAAGTACCTGGCAGTACCCTTGGAGGGCTTCGGAGAGCTTCTGCAGAAGCCCGGGCGAGTGAGAACAAGTTCCCACCCTTACGAAGTCTCTGAGGCTGTAATTGTATGGGGTGTGCATGCGCACCTATGTTGTCCATGGCATGGAGTCGCGGCAACGCTCTGCACAGTCGGTGATGACTTCAGAGCCCATCCGCGGGGGTTTTCGAGGAACGTGAGGTGGAATCTAAAGTTTGGAGTTCCAATGGTCTTAGCGACCCCTGTGAAAAGGTCGTTCGACTCCCCAAAAAGGTCGCAACCCACATGTTGAGGACCGCTGTGATAGAGGATCAAATATGCAATCAGCTAACCTTTAAGTAGAGAAGAGCTACATTAAGCAGTAGGATATAGTCAACATACTGAGGGGCTATGTGGTGTGTATTGTTACATTTTGCCGGCACAAATAGTTTGGTACTAAAATTTTAGTCATGAATTTCTGAAGCTCCATTCCAGATGAATACTCCAAGACTAGAAAGAAGTATTCTAAGACTGAAGAAATCTTTGTAATAGAGATAAACCTTAACTTACACCATTTGTTACAGTGGCATTGAAAAAAATAACCTACAACCCGTACAATATCTCCAGGGTCATGTGATCAAAAGTTTTGAGTTGGCAACTAGCATGTATTTGTGATGATTTCAACCTTCTGGAGTCACATGATCACCGTTTGCAATCTTGTAAGCAGACATTCAATAACTAAAGTCAATAGGAGAAGGTGGACTGGCTTAATGATTGAAAGATTCACTTAAAAATTACAATGATTTGCTTAACAATCATGGCAAAAAAAACTATTGAAATTGGGTGCCATTCACTTAACAACAGCCTTGTTTAGCAAGTAACGCGCTCTACATGGGGCTGCCCTTGAAGAGTATTCGGAGACTTCAGCTGGTCCAGAATGCAGCCGCGCGAGCGATTGTGGATGCACCTCGGTACACCCACGTTACACCTATCCTCCGCGAGCTGCACTGGCTGCCAATTACACTCCGGACACGCTTCAAGGTGCTAGTCGTTACTTTTAAAGCCCTATATGATATTGGACCTGGGTACTTGAGAGACCGCCTCCTGCCGATTACCTCCCTATGACCTATTAGATCCCACAGACTAGGCCTCCTCCAAATTTCATCTACCAGCCAGTGTTGGCTGGCAACTCTTCGGGGGAGGGCCTTCTCTGTGGCTGCTCCGGCCCTCTGGAACGATCTCCCCATTGAGATCAGGACCCTCACCACCCTTCCGGCTTTCCGCAAAGCCACAAAGACCTGGTTGTTCCGGCAGGCCTGGGGCTGAAGAATCTTCCAGCCCCATTTGAATGTTGCGACTGTTATATTTTAATTTGTTTGTCTGTAATTGTTGTCATTTGTACCCCTTCCCCCATGGTTGTTCGCCGCCCTGAGTCTCTCGGGAATAGGGCGGCATACAAGTTGAATAAACCTAACCTAACCTAACCAAGTGAAAATCTAGTTCTAATTGTCGAGGGCTACTTGTATCTATATTCTTTATAAGTAAAATATATTTGTGTGTACTTTTGTATACACTGCTTGGAAATAGATCAGCATAGTCAGCTGTTTTAGCTATAGAACAGAAATGTCAAACTGACAGCCTGTGGGCAGGATTCGTTGCGCACAGGTCACACCCACACTAGTTCCGCAAATGGGAAAAACGTTGCAAAACGTCAGGTGACGGCAACATGATGCGGCACGTTTAACACCCATGCTATCAAATGTTATCCAATTTATTTCAGTTGGCTTCCCCAGCCAAAATAAAAAACAAAACCCAAAATTGTAGAGCTTTCCCTCATGTTTGGAAGTATAATTCTTTAACTTCATTTAATTTTGTGTAAGCCTGTTTTTTTTTTAAATTTAATTTTTTTTACAAAATCAAGATGATCACTCCAGTGCTTCATCTTTTCACACATGCCTTTGTTTATTCATTCTCTCAAAATAGTCAAAATAGGCTTCTGCCTTACAATAGAACAGACAAATGAGCAACTTATTCAAGTAATTTATTTCCCAAAGGATTTATTTGTTAATGTAAATTTGCTTTTAATCATAACTGATTTTTGATTTATTTATTATTATTTAAATAATACATAATTGCTTAGAGAAAATAGTGACTGCTTAATTTCTTGATAAGATAAATCCTATTTTGTGGGAATATTATGAAAATGCTGAATATTCAGCCAACAGTACTTCTCTGCTTTCACCTCTTCCTCACTGAAATTTTAAAAGCCAACAATAAATAAATATATAAAATGCCAGATAAGACTGCCAATGACTGCATGGCTCATGATTGTTCTCCTAGAGCTCCTGACACAGGGACCTCTCCTGCATCGGTACATTAGAATTGAAATTTCAAACAAATCTGTAAGTCTGTGAAGACAACCGCATTTTTCTTAATTTGGACTTAAACTGGTATCAAACATGCATCATTTTATTTTGAAGAATATAAGAATATTTCTTTGTATCTTCCACCATTATTATCTTTCCTTCCTTAAAATAATCCAATAATTCACATTCAAGAATTACTGTTGGAAAGATCAATTATAATCTTTATCAGCTTTTAGGAAACATGCTAGAATAAACCTTAAAGAAAAAGTATCTTAATAATTCTTGTTGAATTGCATATGTGAAATTTGTATTCAGCATCTCACTTAATGCTATTAGTCACTTTTTCCCCCAACACAGAATGACACTTATGATTACTATGTCGGAAACCTGCAATAGCCTGATTGTGAAAATAATAATAGAAACAAATATTCTATGAAATATTTTCACAGACGACATTTTGACATATTTCATTAAAATTAGATGTAGCAAATGATAAATAAGACTGTAACAGTATTAAAGTCAAACATGTTGTACAATTTTCCCCAAAAAAATCTTCTCTGTAGACTTATAAGCCTACTGTCATGTTTGAATGTGACATTACTAAAACAATCATAAGAATCTCAAATGATTAAAACAAAGACTCAAAAAAGGACCAAATTTACCTTTTCAATAAATAACAAGGAAAAGATTTTACAGTGTAATAGTTTTAAAAAGAAATATTTAATGCTCATATTCATAAACACCAGTTCATTATAGCAACAGCTTGAGTCTGCTGATAGTTTTGTAAAATAGATGAAAGGTTCAGCTCAAATTTTCTGAGTATTTTCATAGTTAGTTCTCTAAGAAAAATCTGTTTATTCCCATCAAGTAACATAAACAATATGATATGCAACTACAGTACTACATTCACTAGTTTTCTCTAATATTGCTCCAGGAAGTGAAAACAGATCTTGTATTAAGTATGCATCCATCAAGGGCAATTTATACATTGCTAATTGCTCTCAAAATAACAATATTTTAAATTTTTGCTATAATTTTTTCAAGCCATTACAGCATATCTTATGAAAGAACTCAAGAAAAAAGTGAAAATTATTCCCAATAATCAACATTAAACAATGTATCAGTATTATATCCTCGTGCATTCTAGCCTTCACAACAAGTTTTAGGAACAGTTTTTAGAAAGAGAATTTTGATTTTCTGTACTGAATTTTCTTGACACAGATGGGAATTTTGTTTGTCATTTACTTTCATCTGTCATTTGCAGCATTTTTTTTTTTGTTATTTCCAGGTAGACAAATATAATATTGTAATGGTCTTAATTTCAGGACTATTAGTCCCAAAATAAATTAAAAAGCCAAAATGTTCTTAAAGGGTCATTTACTGGAAACAATCCCATCTGAGTTGCAATTAGCTAAAGTTTAAAATGGAATAGGACTCACCACAATGGCCATAAGGTTGCATGTAGATACAGTTTGGACATTGAAGTAAAATCATTTACACCTTTAAAAAATCGCATTCTACAATGTTATAACACCCCCCCCCCAAATATTTACTATTAGCAATAGCAATAGCAGTTAGACTTATATACCGCTTCATAAGGCTTTCAGCCCTCTCTAAGCGGTTTACAGAGTCAGCATATTGCCCCCAACAACAATCCGGGTCCTCATTTTACCCACCTTGGAAGGATGGAAGGCTGAGTCAACCCTGAAGCGGTGAGATTTGAACAGCCGAACTGCAGAGCTGAAGTAGCCTGCAGTGCTGCATTTAACCACTGTGCCACCTCGACTGTCTCTATTAATTATGTTTCACTATTTATATAAAACATCCAAAGATCTGAGATATGCATGGAAAGCAGGTTAATCAACCAACATTTTTACAACTCATAATTAAAATTTTGGCAAATTTTCAGTGAACTATTCTGCTTGATGTTTAATTGAAACAAGATTGTCACAAAATGCACCTGCTCCCAAATTTAATGTTCGATTGGCAAATGGCAATAAATGGGAGTGGGATAAGATGAAATTATTTAAGTGCCAATACATAGCAGAATATTGTTTTTTAGCTAGAATCTCATTACTAAGTTCAGCAGCAGCGGCAAACTTTCTTAAAGCAACTACCAATAGCTGTTTTATTTCCCATTCATATATTTGGCATATAAGCCAAATCAATCAATCAATCAATCATTCCATATTTAACAGTCACAATTTCTTAGAAGATATGATAGGCACCAGTAAAAATTATTATTTTGGGTGGCATTTATGCATTTTTCTAGAGTTTCAAAATAATACAGATGTAACTTCATAGAAAAGTATTCACAACCTATATACTGTTATAATGAAACTTTTTTTATAGAAATGAATAATTTAATTAATAAATGTCTTAATCTAAAAAAAATCATAATTTGTCCTGATTGATACATTATATCTGTAAAGAAAAAAAATAGAATAAAGCAAGAACTACAGTATAAAATTTATTTGTCCACTATCTACTGCCACCTTTAACCCCTGTTTAGCAGTCACTAATAACACACACATACTGAGGACCTGTCACAGCTTTATAATGAATACACGTAATCAAAATAAACATTGGTTACTTACAAACTTCCCCTTCTTGGAAGGCTCAGCTCTTTCTGCAAAAGTAGGAAAAGAGTATTTTACTATTATTTTCCAAAAGTATAATAAGATTTTCGTGGTTATTATTATTATTGTTGTTATTGTTATTATTTACTTTAGTTCAGGAATTGAGGTTTAACTATTTTAGCCACGGACAACATTGCAGATACAAAGAATATCAAAATACAGAATATGTAAATAAACCTGTAATAAACTGAATAGTTTAATTACAATGTATGGAGACTGGCTGAGACTGTAGAAAACTCATTGAAACATATAAGAACACAACCTGGGAAATAAGGGAAACAGCATCAGAGACTCATATAGAAGACTTTGGAGTCTGGCATTGATTGATTGTTTATCAGCAACAAGACCACCCAGTCGTTTGTCAACTCTTCAGTCTAAAAGTGCATGGTAAAATGTTAATTAATATCACAAGATCAAGAGCAGTAAATAAGAGTATGACTAAGAATTATGAATCATGGTGCACATATGTTAAGAATACATATGTGTTCAGTGAACATTATTTGGTATTAAGATACTTTAAAACTTTTTGATAACAACCACAAGTTTGGAGAAAAAAGTAGTAAAATGAAAAAAATCCTTTGCTATACTATAGTACAGTGTTGGGGAACCTTTTTGGCACCGAGTGCTGAAACGGGAGCACACATGCGTGCCGGAAACCGAAAGAGCAGCCACCCTGTGTCCATGCGCACTGGGTGGCTGCTCTTCCAGTTTCCAGCGCTCCTGCACACGTAAAGACCAGCTGGCCAGCGTGCCAGAACCTCGAAGAGCAACAGGCAATGGTTCGTGTGCCTGGAGATTTTGCTCTGCATGCCACTTCTGGCACCCGTGCCATCACAGCTATAGTATGTTTGTCTAGAATGAGAGAAAATGGTATATGCAAAACAATTAGCTGGGGAAATGAAACTTTTTGACTCTTTCAATAATGTTGGAATGAATTTGCTTCTTCCCATCTGTTAAGTTAACAAAATGAGAAATAAACATTAAAAACCTATATAGCTCTGCCAACGTCTTTCAGATCCTGGGATCCTGGAGAATGTTCCTAGTCACACTAAATTTTCTCTGTTATTCAAGTCAAGCATACAACTAAAATGTTTTTCAGGTTTTTTATTCAGTCTCTGGCATGAAGGATGGCACATTGCATATTGGGAACATCACCAACTGAAAGATACAGCTTTGTCCTCTCAGCTGCCAACTGAGGAAAGATGAGTAAAGTGACTGAAAATACCACCCCATGAAACAGTACAATCTCCTCCCATACTTATTCATTGGATTTTGAATTATTCAAGATCTTTCACAACAAAGTCAGGAACTTCCCCTCTATTTATGAATGTAGAACTAACGTTTTAGAATTATCTAGGCAAGCAACAGGTTACAAGTTATTCTGCCCACATCTGTTATCTAACATCTAATGATACTACTTTGCACATTATTATTAGTATTATTGGTCCTACTGCCAATTGTTTATACCTGGATTTTATCAACCTATTGAGTCTTTCACAAGCATCCGGGATAAGCAGGTGTTCTTTGACGGTGTTAAACGTATTGTTGCAGAAAGTAAACTGTTCCAAGCAAAAGCTGCTGTTGTGGCCTATAGGCTGCCTCATGTAGGCCCCTCCAGCAGCTGAATCAGATGAGGAGACATGGGAGTCAGGGTCAGCATCAAGGCAACCGGAGAACTCCAAGGGGGAAGAGGGAATGGAGCTGGTGGAGAAAGAGAGAAACAGAGGTGGAGCCTGGACCATCCATCAGCCCTCAGATGGAGACACAACAGCCCCCAGGTCTGGAGTTGGCTGATGAGGGAGGAGAGGAACAGCTGGGACCAGTGTCTGACACACGGATACGCAAAAGGCAAAGGAGAGGAGAGGAGTGGAAATCTTTGGACCGATCCTTGGGAAGCAAGAGCCACTACTGCTAGCGAAGCCTCACCCTAGCTCTGGGGATAAAAGGCAGGGGGCAGAGATGAATAGATGTGGCAGACAACTATTCATTTCCCTGCAGGACAGACTTGTTAGCCTGTGGGGAAAGAGAAACTTTTTGCTGGGGTTGCTGACACTCCTAATAAATGAATCATTGATTTAACTACAGAGAGTTTGTCATGTTCAGGAAGCTGGTCAGAACAGCTGCCTTTTGCAATTGACTGATGGGTGTTCAAGTGGTGCTCCAATTGTTTTTGGAATTGCATACAAGACACCTATGACTAGTGGTACTACTTTTACTTTTTTTGCCACAGATATTCCATTTCACATCTTTGTATTTTGTCATCTTTTTCAATTCTTTCTGTTCTATTCTGCTGTCTCCATGTATTGCAATATCCACTATCCAGATTTTTTTGTCTGTCTTATAACAACTGTTAAACCTGGGATGTTAAATGGCAAACGCTTGTCTGTTTGACTTCTAAACTACAAAATCACTTTAGCTTCTTCATTTTCTATTACTTTGTCTACTTTGTGGTCCCACCGGTTCTTGCTTTGATGGCAGAAAAACAGTATTTTTTGCAGATATTCCAACGCACTCTGGTTGCTAGTTTGTCATGCCATTGTTTGTGTTCAGTTGTATGCAAATTTCTTGCAACAGCTACCAGGTAGTCCACTGTTTCCTCAGCTTCTTTTTAGAGGTAGCATTTAATGTCTATTGCTGTCTTCTTACCCCTTGCTTTCTATGCATTTCTTCATAAGGCTTGGTCTTGCGCAAGGATTAGCCCCCACTCTTTCTTCATCTTTCTTGCTGTTAGCCATTGCTAGGTCTTGTTATCTACTTTACCTGCTAGGTTTTTTTTATGTATTGCCCATGTAACACTTTGCCTTGTCATGTTTCTTATTCAGTCTTTTTTTGTAGACCAGTTTGGTCTCTCCACAACTCAATAAGCCTTCCCAATTCAGTATTCCCAATTCAGTAGTTTCATTGCATCTTCTTTGCTGTCCTTCAGATATTCTTCCAATGCCATTTCTCCCTTCTTCAACTGTCTGGTGTACTTGCAACATTTCATACTCACCTATACTTATTGGTATATAGAGTCTGTCAGTGTTGCTGCTTGGATGAATGGCACAATTCATTATAATTATATTTCTTCTTATACAAGGATTCCAGTTCTGTTTGAGTCAGATCCACAATTCTAATTGTGTATCAACTGCCCAGGTAATAATTGACTGGATGGCATTTCCTCTACTGAGTTTAGACTGTAACATCATCTTCATTCTTATATATTAGATGTATTCACTAATAACCTTCTTCTTGACTTCCACATTCTTGATGTTAACAGAAGGAAGGAAGTCCAAGGAAGTCCAGGTATTTGTAGTGATCTTCTTTATCCAGACTCTTGATGTTATTTCCATAAGACATCTTCAATTGTCACTATTTTTTTCCACTGTTGATGGTAAGGGTAGCACATTGCCCAGTACAACTCCATTGTTAATAGCCTGGATGTATATATGGACAGTGTTGAGCAGCTATTTTATTTCAAATGGAGTTTTTCCATTCTGCTTCAGTCAGATCATTCATGTAAAGGGGGTGGGATAGCCTGACAGATGATTCTGATGCCTGATAGCCATGGCCTGACTTGTTCAGTATAATTGACAGAGGAATCTGTACAATGACAATCAGTAGTGCTGATACTGAGCCTCCTTGAAACATTTATCTCTTGATGTTAACCTCTTGTAGTCTATCATCATGGACAAGTAATTATGTCATCCATTGTGTCCCTGATTTTGCACAAAGCTTCCACTATTTCTACTGACCCTTATTTCTAAGTACTTGATTATCCAACAATCAGGAATCAAAAAATTTCTTGTAATCAATCTAAGCTACAATACGTTCAAGTTGGTCAACATTCTCTTGCAGTTTTCCAAAATCATCTTGTCACTTAGGAATTGATCTTTGGTTTCTGCACTGTTTCGGTGGTTTCCTTTCTGCTCAAATGGAAAGAAATCATTTTCAACTAGATGCCATTGGACTGTTTCAGCCACAACACCAGTTAGCAATGTATAAGTTGTTGGCAAGCATGGCATTGACCTGGAATTGCTTGATTCTGCTCTTTTCATTGCAGAATTTTTCATTATCATTGCTAAATGTTAAGCAATTTTCAATTTTATTTCATTGCAGTATGTTGTTAAACTGCTTGACAGTAAGTTGGTATAGACCAGTCAGATGTTTCAACCAAAAACTATGCAGTTCATTTTCACCTGGTGCTGGCTACTTCTTGATTTTCTTTATCTTTTTCTCCATCATTTCTGCTGCTATTATATTTTTTTTATTTCAGCTTTTTTTTATTTTTATCTACATCCTTTATCCAAGTGGTATTCTTACTGAATTTGTTTTGGTTGTCCCATATCTGTGCTCAGAATTGCACCGTTTTTACTTTGTCTGGTATTGGACATTGCAATCTTTCTGTTGTTGCACAACAACCAAAGACTCAAATATCTTATTTTCAAATCATTAGAGCAGAAGCACCTTTTTCAGGGCCACGTGGCTGCTTCAGAAGCTACTCCTAACAGCCAGAACCATAAGACTGGAAAAAGATAGTTTTGTTTAACTATTTATGTGATGCACTTTATACATGTTCCTAAACATTCCAGAATATCTATTTTGAGGTTTTGCACAACAGTACTAACTACGTGCATTTTCCCTACATCTTTAAATTTACGTAAAATTTACCTATATACTACTGCAATGAAGAAATGCATTTCAGAATCTGTTTTGCCTAAGAATACTATATACCTGGGGGTAATACCATATATTCCATATATGCATATGGGTAAGCCAAGAGTTTTAGACAAAGTACAAAGTAAATTTGGATACCTATGGATAGGTTTGTCCACAAGCATATATGGTAAAAAAATATACTCATAAAATCATAAAGCTGAACGAAAATACCATGAAAACTGGGCTACCCATGGCTAAACCAATTGTGAAAAACTGAAACAGAATATGTTCTGGAAAACAACATTTATTGATACAAACTATGAAATAAAATAAACAAACAATCTTTCAGAATTAATTGAAAAAAATATGAGCTGGTTTATCAATGTGCAACCCCAAAAATGTCAGCTGACAGGGACTGGAAAGTGAGCTTTTTCTGCAGTAGACCCTGCTCTGTGGAACATCTTCTTTTCAGAGATTAGAATGGCCCCAATCCTGTTAGCATTCTGGTAAAGCTATGGTTATGGCTATGTTCTTAAGCCTGAGTTACTATATAAGCCAACAGCCCTTTCTCCTGGCTATATTGTTAACAGACCAGACATCTTAACAAAACAGAATAACAGAATTGGAAGGGACCTTGGAGGACTTCTAGTCCAACCCCTTGCTTAGGCAAGAAACCCTACATCACTTAAGGGAAATGGATATCCAACATCTTCTTAAATACTTCCCATGTTGGAGGATTTACAATTTCTGGAGGCAAGTTTTTCCACTGATTAATTGTTCTGTCAGGAAATTTCTCCTTAGTTCTAAGTTGCTTCTCTCCTTGACTACTTTCCACCAATTGCTTCTTGTCCTACCCTCAGGTACTTAGGAGAATAGTTTGACTCCCTCTTCTTTGTGGCAACCCTTGAGATATCGGAACACTGCTATCATGTCTCCCCTAGTCCTTCTTTTCATTAAACTAGACATACCCAGTTCCTGCAACCGTTCTTCATACGTTTTAGCCTCCCTAATCATTTTTTCCCAATTTTTTTTAATTTTTATTCTCTTACATATCATTTTAGGTATACATTCACATAATTGTTATTCTTCTTTACATTTGTCATTCTTAAACATTTGTTATTTCATTTAATAGGTTACAATATACAGTTTGGGTTGCTTTATTTACCATCCCCACTGTGCCTCAGATAGGTGGGAGTGAGTCCCTTTTTGTGAAATGGGGCCTTGGAGTTCAGGTGGGCCTTTTTGTTACGTACCTGTCTCCCTGCTACGTTTCATCGGCCCTGCCGGAGCTGCTAAATGTGTTAGCTGGATTGGCGATTGATTTCCCCAGGTTTATGATCCTGGGGGATTTCAATCTGCCTTCCATTGGCGAGACATCTGAGTCAGCTTGAGAGTTCATGGCTTCCATGATGGCTATGGACCTAACTCAGTTAATTCAAGACCCCACCCATAATGGGGGACACACACTCGACTTGATTTTTATCTCTGGACAGTGGATGAATGATCTAGATTTAGGGGATATTTCTATCCAACTCTTGTCATGGTCGGATCATTTCCTCGTCAGGCTTGACTTTCATACTTCTACCCCTCACCACAGAACCAACTAGATGGTTCCGCTCCAGGCACCTGATGGACCCTGAAAGGTTCCTGATGGAGCTTGGGACTTTTCCTGAATCCCTTGCTCACAACTCGAATGAAGCCCTAGTGGAAGCCTGGGATATGGCGGCCACTGTGGGTTTGGATCGTATTGTGCCTTTGCGGCCTCTGACACGCTGTCGATCCCGGGTAGCTCCCTGGTTTACCGAGGAACTCCGGAAGATGAAACACCAGAAAAAACGCCTAGAGAGTGGTTGGAGGGCTAGCCGGTCTGAATCTGATCGAACACTAGTAAGAATTCATATTAAATCCTACTTAGTGGTGATAAAAGCGACAAAATGGCAACATTTTTCCGCTCTTATTGCGTCTACAGATAACTGCCCAGCTGCCCTGTTTTGGGTGACTCACTCCTTACTTAACCAAGGAGCTGGGAAAGACTCCTTGCAGGGTAAGGCTGAATATCTGCAGAATAAAATTGCTCAGATCCAGACAGGCTTGGACTCTGACTGGGTAGATTCGAGCGAGTCGATGGGGATGAATCTTGTGGAGACCATCTGGGATGAGTTTGATCCTGTGATCCCGAGGGCATGGACAGGATTATGGGCAGACTCAGTGCTGCCACTTGTGTGCTGGACCCGTGTCCCTCTTGGTTAGTCTCTGCTTCTCGGGAGATGACACAAGGCTGGCTCCAGGTGATTACCAATGCTTCGTTGAGAGAGGGGTTCTTTCCCACCACTTTGAAGGAGCCGATGGTGAGGCCCCTCCTTAAGAAGCCTTCCCTGGACCCAGCTTCTTTAGCCAACTATAGTCCGGTCTTCAACCTTCACTTTGTAGCGAAGGTTGTTGAGAGTGCGGTAGCATGTCAGCTTCCCCAGTCCCTGGATGAAGCTATCTACCTGGATCCGTTTCAGTCGGGTTTCAGGCCCGGATATAGCACGGAGACAGCATTGGTCACGTTGGTCAATGATCTCTGGCAGGCCCGGGACAGGGGCTGCTCCTCTGTCCTGGTCCTATTAGACCTCTCAGCAGCTTTCGATACCATCGACCATGGTATCCTACTGCAACTACTCAGGGGGTTGGGAGTGGGGGGCACCGTTTTACAGGGGTTCTCCTCCTACCTGTCGGATCAGTCGCAGTTTGTGTTGACTGGAGGGCAGGGATCGACCCTGAGGCGCGTCACTTGTGGGGTGCCCCAGGGGTCGGTTCTCTCACCCCTCCTGTTCAACATATATATGAAACCACTGGGTGAGATCATCCATGGTTTGGGGGTATGGTATCATCAATATGCTGATGATACCCAACTTTTCATCTCTATCCCAAACCACCCAAATGATGCCCTCGACGTGATGTCTCGATGCCTGGAGGCTGTGCGGATCTGGATGGGGAGGAACAGGCTCAAGCTCAATCCCTCCAAGACTGAGTGGCTGTGGTTTCCGTCATCCCGATTTGTGCCTCTTGTTCCATCTTTGATGAGAGGGGGCCCGCAATCTGGGTGTCCTCCTGGATATGCGGCTTAGTTTAGAAGAACACCTGATGGCCATGACCAAGGGGGCCTTTTACCGGGTTGGCCTGGTACGTCAGTTGCGCCCCTTCCTGGATTGGGATGCTCTGTTCACAGTCACTCATGCCCTCGTCCTTTCTCGCCTGGACTACTGTAACGCTCTCTACATGGAGCTGCCCTTAAAGAGCACCCAGAGGCATCAACTGGTCCAGAATGTGCCTGCGTGGGTTATCATGGGGGCACCTAGGTGCTCCCATGTTACACCCCTTAGGCGGCCTGCACTGGTTGCCGGTTGTCTTCCGGGAGCGATTCAAGGTACTAATTATGACCTTTAAAGCGCTCCATGGCTTAGGGCCAGGGTACCTGCGAGACCACCTACTGCCACCGGTAGCCTCCCACCGTCCTGTGTGATCCCACAGAGTTGGCCTCCTCAGGGTGCCATTGGCCAGACAGTGTCGGCTAGCGACCCCCAGGGGGAGAGCCTTCTTGTGGGAGTGCCTTCCCTCTGGAATGAGCTGCCCCCGGACCTTCATATAATCCCCGACGTCCAGTCCTTCTGACGCACCCTAAAAAGTTGGCTTTTCCAGAAAGCCAGCCTGGCCTGAACAAAACAAAATAAATTATTGATCATTGTTAATTTTAATTCGAATTTTTTTAAAAAATGTTATTGAGTTTGTTTGGGATATTCTATTTAATTTTTTTTAAACTTTTGTATTATGTGTTTCTTTTAATGTTGTACGCTGCCCTGAGTCCTTGGGAGAAGGGTGGCATATAAATCTAATAAACCAAACCAAACCAAACCATCCCTTCCTCCTGTTGTAACACCACCTTATTTTCCCTTTCTTTTCCCATAATCATTTGTGTTGCTCTTCTCTGCACTCTTTCTAGTGTCTGCACAAACATTTTACATCGTGGCAACCAAAACTGGATGCAGTATTCCAAGTGTGGCCTTACCAAGGCATTATAAAGTGGTATTAACACTTCACATGAACTTCATTCTATCTCTCTGTTTATGTAGCTTAGAATTGTGTTGGCTTTTTTGGCAGCTGCTGCACATCGCTGGTTCATTAAATGGTTGTCCACTAGGAGTCCAAGATCCCTCTTACAGTTACTACTATTAAGCAAGGTACCACATATAGTACCTGTGCAGTTTGTTTTTCTTGCCTAAATGTAGAACCTTACTTTTTTCACCATCTTGGCTTTGTATATACTTCAAACTCTTAATGTTCTTACTGTTTAAATACTTTTTACTGTTTCATTGTTTTAAAACATTTTTTAAGGTTTAATAGTAATATATGTTTTGAATTGTGATACACCCCAGAGTCAATTGCTGAGATTGATGGCTATAGAAATCAAAATAAATAAATAAACCCATTTTTCATACTTTGGTTAAAAATTTGAAGCTCATATAATGTGTATATGGGCTTATATGTCAGAAATCAGAAACCATTAATGCTGAAAGACAACTAAGACAACAACACAAAACAATTGTAATTTGAACATAAAACACAAACACAAAAAAACACACCAACAAATTAACAAAATTTTGTTAATTTTGCAATTAACCAAAATGTTAAGAATGACCTTATTTAAGAAGATTTCCATTACTATTCTGTTATATGGAAATAAGATATATAGTCAAAATTATAAACAAAAGATCTTCAAACAGGTTTGGTCTTAAAAATTCTTTCAAAGCAAAGTAAAAAAAAACCAGCTAATTCCTAACACAGAGATTTCAAAGCATAATAATAACTGTCTCTTAAAACAATTATTATTTCTTCTACCATTTTCTTTTCTACATATTGTTGGTTATAAAAGTATATTTAATACATTATTAGAAACCAGACGCATTATTCAAAAAGAATGTATATATCAATTATACCTTAAAGAAAAATTGTGCAATATAGGATAGTTTAGTTCTGTGATGGCTAACCATTTTGTCATCATGTGCCAAAAGCACTTGCACCCTTAATGTAATGTGCACATGAATGCCCCCTGCGTGCCCTGCCTCCTGCACATGCGCATGTGACTCCTGCACTCCCCCTGCCCTTTGTGCATGCACACGTAAGCCCCCCATGTTTCACCCATTCCACATGCATGTGTGGGCAACCCCCCCAGTGCCCTGTTTTGGGCCTAGTAGGCCTCCCTGCAGCCTCCTGGGAGCAAAAATGGGCCACAGGAAAGTGTGTATCCCACTTCCCCCCACCTCCCATGTGCAGAGACCCAAAAATCAGATGGCCAGCGGGAAGCGCAGGCGCGGTAGAGCTGAGCTGGGCAACATTTCATGTGCCTGCAGAGAGGGTTCTGTGTGCCACCTGTGTCACGCGTGCCACCGGTTCACTATCATGGGTTTACCGTAGTTCATTTTCATTGTCTCTAGAACTGAAGGACATAAGAGACAACACTTTTCCATACCTTTATAATGCTTCTCTATGTCAGCAGCCAAAACTGACCAGAAATAGAAAGGAGCCAGAATTTTCTTAAAATAAACAAATCTTTTGCAATCCTAAATTATTTCCAGATTAATTCGTGAGAAATAACTTTCGCCCCAAATTTGACATGGATGTGAATATAAAGATAAAACAATCTTTTAGCAAAAGCAAACAATAAGAAGAAAAATCCATTAAAATGTCATTTCTTGCCTAAATATGTAACATGGACTTTTTGTAGGAGCTAGCTTTGATAGCAATCCGAAAACTACACCTGTGATTTTGGAGTAAAATGTTTCTGAAAGGACTCCTATATTCACAGTAACTTACACTAGTCCAACAGTACCCAAAGGACACCAGCTGCCTATGATTAACAAGAATACTAATGTAAAATATCCAGCATACATTTATGAAAGCCACGAAATATTTCCCCTGTTTGATACATTTAAATTTCCCTTTAGCCCACTCACTTTTGTAGCTGCTGGTTCCACTAGCCGCTGGCGATGCCGGATTGAGCTGAAATGGCTCTTCGGGGGTATCCCTTCCTGACAGTGAATAGAATGCGTTGGGATGGGGGGTGAGGGTGGGGAATGCAAGACAGGAAAAGATGAAATATGGGAAGGAAGGAATGGGAAATGATTGGAAAAGGGAAAGGGAGAGTATTTAACTAAAATATATTTAACTATATTTCTAAGAATTTAATACCAATAAAGGAGAATATAAGACAATCTAACAATATTAATATTGAAAAAATATAGGTACCAAGTAGTATTAATATTATAATTGATATGAGCACAATTCAGCCAAATCATGTGATTTTTCTAATTTCAAGCACTCTTCCTCTGCATCCAAACATCTTCATACTTCTCAGTTAAAGGTATATCGTTTATATATAGCAGTTTTGAAAAATCCCACATCATTTACTGGCCTCATGTGAAACATATATACAGTATGCACAGAAGAACATGGTGAATGAATGGTGAAGCTTCAGGCTGGCAAAGGAGTGTGAGAAGACTGTATACTCCCCATCAGTGGTGAAATCTATTTTTTTGTCACCGGTTCTGTGGGCGTGGCTTGGGAGGGTCATATGACTGGGAGGGCATGGCCAACTTTTTCCACTTTTTAAAACATTTTTTGCTGCCAGTTCAGGTGAATAGGAAGGAAAAAGATGCTTTAAAAACAGAGGGGGAAAAAGCTTCCGATGATCATGTGGCTCCCAGATGATCCGCATGATTGTTGGAAGCTTTCCCTCCACTTTTTAAAGCATTTTTTTCCTGCCTATTCACTCAAATTGGCAGGAAAAAAAATGCTTTGCAAGGGGGGGGGAAGCTTCCAACGATTGCACAGATCAACCTTGAGCCACATGATCATTGGAAGCTCCCCCCACCACTTTTAAAACATTTTTTCCTGCCGGTTCGGGCCAATAGGCAGGAAAAAAATGCTTTAAAAGTGTGGGGGGAAGCTTTTGACGATTGTGTAGATCAGCTGTGAGCCACACCACCATCGGAAGCTTTTTTTTCCCGCTTCTTGAAAGTATTTTTCCTGCCTATTCACCCAAACCAGCAGGAAAAAATGCTTTAAAAAGCAGGGGGGAAAGCTTCCGAGGATCGCACAGCTCACAGCTGAGCCGCGCGATCCTTGGAAAGTTTTTTTTTATTACCAGTTCGCAGAACCAACGACAATCGTCCCTACTGGTCGGCCAAACCGGGCTGAACCGGGCCGACCGGGAGAATTTCAACCCTACTCCCCTTATTTATTCAGTTTATATGCTGAATATATATTAAAAGAACCTGGATTAAAAGAAGGTGAATGTGATTTTAAAATTGGAGGAAGACACATCAATATCCTACTCTCCTGGCAATACTAGATAGCCAAAAATGCAAATGATCTGCAAACTCCAGAATAAATGGAGCATGGTAAAAAAAAATAAAGTTAAATATAAATAAAACCAAACTAATGATAATAAGTACAACAACTGGCCTTACAATTGACAACAAAGATATCACACTGGTGGATAGTTTGTGCCTTTTAAGATCAACCATATATAATAAAGAACAAACGTTAAAGAAATACATTACAGACTAGCACTTGATAAAGCAGATATGCAAATGCCATGATTTGCAATCCTTTGAATACCTACAAAGAGCAGAATTGTACAACCAATGGTATTCTTCTGTGATACTCTATGGAAACAAAAGATGACCATGAAGAAGCAGGATAGGAAGAGTATAGATGCTTTGGAACTTTAGTGATGGAAAAGATTCCTGAAAATACAGAGGACAGCTAAAAACACGATAAATGAATCACAAATCAACCCTAAATTTTCACTCAACAATCAAAGAAATCAGACTCAAATCATCCTATTTAGGATGCATTATGAGAAGGCCTAGCTCTCTAGAGAAGGTTCTGATGCTTGGAAAAATGGAAGGAAAAAGAAGAGGACAATCAGCAGCAAGATGGGTGGACACTGTTATAGTGGTGATGAGTGCCCCATTGGATGACCAGGCTTAGGGACAGATTGTCATGAAGAAAATCTATCTATGTGGTTTCAAAGAATAAATAATGACATGATGGTATTCATACATTACATGGATTATATATTCTCTTGAGCTGTAATTAAACCAATATCATTCATTATTTAGACTGACATCTATTACTTCTTAAAGGTTTGTTGCACCAATATACTTAATCAGGATGACTGTTTACCTTTATTTTGTCTATTTCCACATGGATAACCTCAAATGAAGAATATTCACCATTATATTCTGCATGGCTATCTTTAGGAGACAACAAGTAAATAATTGCTAGACTCATCGTTATGTTTTGTAGTTACTACATAAATTATATATAAAGAAAATGCCACAAGGGCAAGAAAAATATTGTGTTCATCTATGTATCTATCTATTCTAAAAGTTATATAAAAATAAAGTGCTAACATTTTTATAACTTTCCCCACCTTATATTGTGAAATAGGCATTTCCATGGCTATGCATTTTTATAAAGCTACTATGAATTTTCCAATAAAAAGGAAAAAGCTACTTTATCCTTTAATACTACATTTCTTAATGTCATTCTGCTGCACAGTGAAGTCATATAATCCTGGGAAAGACGCAGCTGATAGAAGAAGTTGCCTACAGATGCTACAACAACCCCCCTCATACATAACAGATATATTTTTCATCATCAAATGCAAAACATTGCAAAGACCTAATTGGAACTGACTTGATCACTCTGGGGAATCATCTTTGCCAGATAAAAATCAGGGGAATGCTACTTGATTCTCCCAGACACTATAGGATTCTCATCCTTTTGTACTCATTCCCGTTTCATAGAGAAATCTGTTAAATAGAGAAATAAATCTGCTGAAATAATTTAATGTACAATACACAAGGCAGCTCTTTCTCCTTCCTCTATCAACACCTAGTGAGATATTTAGAAGTGAGTATTGTACAACACTGCTTGCCTGTGGTAATGATCTGGATGGGAACCAATAAATTAAAGCCCATGCCAGCAAGGAGGTTTTGTTAATGGATGGTTCTTCTTTCTGGAGATAATAGATTGGAATGGATAATCATGTGCTTCCTATTTTTCATTTTAAAAAATCAGCAGAGATATTGCTGAGCAAGAAAGCAGCACTTTCACTGAAACAATCTTTATAATGTTTATGGTTCCTTATATGAAAAAAAGATTGAAAGCTTTTGAAGAAACTGGCTAATTTAAAATATTTAGATATTAAACCAGAAATTTTGAAAGTGAAATGTTTACAAGTAAACCTCTCTATCTATTCAAATGATTCATTTGGTGAAAAAATGAATTGGGAGTTGTGTTTACCAATGTAGGCTGGTAAAAGTTCAACTGGCAACTATCCCTTCATTTTGGTGTTTACTAAGTATCTTTTTGTTCTGTCCTGTTAATTATTTTTTTCTGCTGCTGTTTGTTTTATCTACTATATTTGTAAGTTCATATATAATGTCACTGATTTTTTATTTGATGCTTTTAAACTATTTTAACAACTTTGCAGTATTTAACAGTTTTATTTCTGGTTTTTAAGAGTTTTACTTCTTTTTTTAAAAAAAATATTTCCCTTGGAAAACTTCAATATATGACAACTAAAAAAAATAGAAAAGTTTAAAGAATTCTGTTTGGCCTTTAAAATATAAGTCTGTTCACTAGATGATACCTGTTAACATTTCTTGTGGACAAAAAAATAAAAGCAGTATTTCTGATATGCCTTTTGGATTTACTCTTTCAGAGTTTTCCAAAATGTAGTTCTTTGAAACAAAATGTTACAAAGTTTGGGGCATCACTACTGCCTCTCTGTAAAATGATAAACTTAATTTAGGATCATAGGGATTCTCACAAATACACATGGTTTAGTTTACTCTAATCATTAACCCCTTTCCTAAGAGTAAGATTTAGTATTATAGTCACCAATATATTCTAAAATATATTCAAATAGTCTGTTTTGTTCTCAATATTCTAAAGTTGTTTTACTGAAAATGTATATATCATTTTTACAATGCATTCAAATGTATAGGAATTTCAATATAAAATCCTGAATCTCTCTTCCCCTCATTTATGCAGCCTAGAAGACCTAGTCAGAACAAAATTAGTCTTTTACAGATTGAATATAGTTCTTCCAGTTATTTGCACAAAATTTATTTATTTATGTATTTATGTATTTATTTATTTATTTATTATTAAAATTTATATGCTGCCCAATCCCGAAGGGCGGCTTACAAAAGAAGAAAAAGAGAAAGAAAAAGAAAAAGAAAAAAGACAGTTTAAAATCACAAAACCACATGCATTCATTCTAACCGTGGCTGGACCTCAACAATGAGGTCAACAGACCCAGGCCCGCCGGAACAGCCAGGTTTTTACAGCTTTCCTGAAGGCCATGAGAGTGGGTATGGTCCGGATATCTGGGGGTAGCTGATTCCAGAGAGTCGGAGCAGCCACAGAGAAGGCTCTCCTCTGGGAGCCTGCCAGCTGACACTGTCTGGCTGACGGCATCTGAAGGAGGCCCAATCTGTGGGATCTTACTGGCCGCTGGGAGGTATGTGGCAGTAGCCGGTCTCGAAGGTAATCCGTTCTATTCTTCCTACAAACCACTAAGAACTTTATAAATCAATGTTAAAGTTTTGGTGTGCTTCATCACTTTTCTTAGACCACAAATGCTTCCCTGCTCAGTTCCTAATAAATACACTAGAAGAACATTTATATGAAAAAATTCAAGGTAGATAGATAAACTTTGTGACTTGACAAATAGCCCCTACAAGTAGTACCTCAGCCAGTTACCTGCTTGTGGACTTTTCTTACTAGAGGAAGGTCAGATGTTTATAAATCAGTAACCTCATTGTATACCTTCCAAAAGAAGTAGCTGCCATACAAGGAGATTCAGGTTTTGATTAAAGAAGAAAACCAAAAAACATTTTGGCAAGTTAAAATTCTTAAGCAATATGGTGTCCTTCATTTGTATGCCGGACCAGGTACAGTCTGAAGGATCAAACCTCAGCACCTGAGATGATTACCTCTATAGAGGCTATATGAAAAGCTGACAGATAAAAGTAGCGGGAAATGAAAAACTCAAAGAGCCCAGCCATCAAATATGTAACAACATGAAAATAAAGCAGTGGTAATTAGAGTAATGAGTGCTAGATGAGTGAGTACCCCACCAATCCAGTGACAGAGGACTAGTTAGGAGTATAGGAAGAGGCTTTAGCAGTCCACTTGGAGAAGGCTGTAAGTTGTACATGTATGGATTGGGGGCCGATGGGTTTGAGCAAGGAACAATATGAACAAGGAAGAGGAAGAGGATGTTATAACTCACTCTCAACCTAGCAAGCATTTCCCTCTTCATAGCCTTCAGTTACCAAGACAGAATCAAGCATAATCAATGCTACTTCAGGCCTGGGCCTGAAATCTGATTCAAGAACCATGTTATTCTAATAGCAATAGCAATAGCAGTAGACTTATATACCGCTTCATAGGCCTTTCAGGCCTCTCTAAGCGGTTTACAGAGAGTCAGCATATTGCCCCCAACAATCTGGGTCCTCATTTTACCCACCTCGGAAGGATGGAAGGCTGAGTCAACCCTGAGCCAGTGAGATTTGAACCGCTGACCTGCTGATCTAGCAGTAGCCTGCAGTGCTGCATTTAACCACTGCGCCACCTTGGCTCTAAGCATTCATCCAAGCTCAGTTGTACCATATAACAAACCTTCATGAACAACACAAAGATATCTCTAAACTACAGGTGTCAAACTCGCAGCGTGACTTTGCTGTCACATGACATTTCGTGACGTTTTTTCCATTTGCAGAGCTAGAATGGGCATGGCTTGCATGTAACGCATTTGGCCTTTGGGCCACCAGTTTGACACCCCTGCTCTGAATAATCCCTTCTGTAAAAAGTATAACTCCAAGATTTCATCAAATGACATATGAAAAAAACTATTTTTTAAAAAAAAGATGATTAAAAAAAGGAATTGATCAATCTAAGACAAACATGCTGAGCGTATGATATTTGAAGACTCAATTGCAGGGTTCTGTGCAATAATAAACTCTGAATCACAGAGACCACAATGACAAACTAAAAATGTAATCCTATTCAAAATATCCTCAGATTCTTTTATCAAGACATATTGCTTGATAATAGATTTGACATGAAGGAACATTAAGTTTATGCTTTCCTTTCAAACAGAACACTAAATAGTCAGTTTGGTAACATATTGTACACATTATCAAGAAATGTTGGTGCAATTACAAAAAGTCATTAATGAGAAGTACGATACAGGCTACAGACATTTAGTTTGGCCAAATGCCAAATACTCTAGCTATTAACTTAGCAGGTTCTGCTTCTGTTACAGGAGGCTACTAGACTACAGGAATAGTGAAGCCACAGGGATTGTGTTAACCCTTTTGTGAAGCTTAATAGCTTTGATAATAGCAGGATAGACAATTAAAAAATGAAGAGCCTGGAGAAAACTTGGCAAATGGGCTAAATGTTTCAAAAACATAAGACAAAGCAAGCAAATACACTGTTACCTGGTACGACAACAAAAATGAACTCAATGGAAATTAAAGGCACGTCCAGATACAACTAATTTGAGAAGTAAAGCCACATATTGTTCAGAAGTACAAACTTCTAATAAGCAATTTAATTGAGAAAAAATAAAAAAGATAGCTAAATTCAGCAGTGCACAGTTCTGGTTTTCCAACCATTTTTCATTGAAAGCCAATTAACAAAAATCGCAATTTATTTATTTACTTATGTACCAATAGGAATAGGGCTAAGATAGGTGCGGTTAATTCAATCACAATTATCCTCCACAGAGTTCTAGAAGCTCATAACAAACAGTACAATCTCTAACACATGGAGAGAAAACAGTAACAAAAAGACAAACACATAAATTGTTTACAAATAAAATAAAATAAAGGAGGTCTTTACCAACTTCTGAAATGCTCCTAATTAGAATATAGGTTTTATTCAGGATAAGCCAGGTATGATTTTTTTTTATTGACTAGAGGTCAGACATAAAAAGAAAGAGCATAAAATAAAGGTTGGTATAAAACAGGGGTCAGAAACCTGTGGCTCTGGAGCCGCATGTGGTTCTTTCATCCCTCTGTTGAGGCTCCCTGTAGCAAGTCGCCTCCACAATTGATAGGGTTAGGGCTTTTGGTTAGGACAGGCAGAGGAAAAAGGACACTACGCTACAAGGAGACTTTATGGTGGGGGAACCAGACTTCCGGTCAGCAGAGAAAAAGGATGCCACACTAGGAGAAGACTCTATCCTGGGGGAACCGGATTTCTGGTTGGCTCCAGAATTGAAAAGGGGGCTTTCGGTTAGGACATTTATGGCTCTTTGAGTGTTTAAGGTTGCCGACCCCTGGTATAGAAGATACAAGGATACAAAAGGTAATGCAATGATTGTGGGTAGGTCTAAGATCTATCTTCTTTGTCAGAGCACGGTTAGCAAAGTTTTGTTTTTTAAACAATGTTGAACAGATCTTTGGAGCTAATTTTTGTGCATTTCACATCTCACAATAGCATGACATTATGCCACTGATTTTGGCAACTGTATAACAGGTTTCAGTGGTTTACAAATGGGTCTTTGGGGACTCAAATTACTCTTAGGCCAGAACCTCTCTTTAAACCCAACCAAAAGTTTTCACGGATCTTGGGGATTACTGATCCTCAGAAGAAGGCTTCTGAAGATAACTCAAGAGACAAATTCATTTTATAGAAGGTAGTCTTTCAAATGTTTTACCTCTAAAGCATTCAGGATTAGAATTATTTGTATTTAACTTATACACTCCAAACTCTGAAGTCTCTCAGCAGTTAACAACAAAAACTAATTTAAAAACTGTAAAAATAACAATTAAGACAAACAAGTAAAATAAACAAAATTATTAATGTTACCAGCTAAAATTAGCAGTCTATACAAAATGATGTGTTTTAACTGTCTTTTTAAAAGCTAATAAGCTTTTAAATGCTAATAAAAATGTAATATCACTCAACTACACAGGGCGTGAATTCTAAAGAGCTTATACTCAGAAACCAAACAGAAGCCAGACAGTTTTTTAATGGTAGTCACAGGATCTCTATATGCAACTTCTATTTACAAATAGATTGCAGCATTCTAGACCAATTGAGATTTCCAAATACACTCAAGAGAACACGATCAGAATACCTTTCAACACCTTTCAATGTGCTAACCAGCCCCAGAGCTGTCTGTTTCTCTGTGAATCCCAAGCAAGACAGGCAGCCAGTTTCTGAAAGGTTTATTTATATAAATAAATAAAACTTCAAACAGTCTCTAAATGAATGGTTGTAAGTCAAGGAGTAGCTTATAGGAGTGGCACAAAACTTGCATCTTTCATTGTTCATTTTCCTGGTGCATCTACTAATATAAAAGTAAGCAATTTGCAACCCATCAGTTGCATATAAAATCCATGTGCCCAAATCACATTGCTAAAATCCAGAAACAAAGCCATCAGTTTTCAGCACTACTTTTTATCTATGTATTTGACTTACAAAAGCGCCATATTCCTATATTTGAAAAATCATACAAACATACTTGTGAACATATTCAGTTTTCCTCCCAATGATAATATACCATTGGACACTTGAATGTCAATTATAGTGCCCCACACACACATGTAGTTTTATTAGTAGCCACAGAGTTATGAAACAATATAGATTTTGTGCACCTATGAGAAATAATATCACTGTCATGAAAATTTATTTATGCATTGCATTGTATGTGATCACTCATTCATCTTTGCAATGAGAAGCAAAAGCTATTACTTTTTTTAAAAAAAAGTCCTTCCTTTTATTTGTAGAGAAATTTGAAAATGTAGTATAATCCCATTTTATATCTGGCCTTTATATTTCTCCCTATGCTTCTATCCATGGTCTATAGTCAATATTCTTATCAATTTTTATTTCAAGCTGCTAAAACACTTAATTTCAACTGTCAAACTATAATAAGGGCAACAATTTCAGTATTCACAAAAACCTGTCAAGTAAATCCCCTCACTGCACAACAGGCAGTTACTCTTTTGTCTGTACCAAAAGCAACGTGCATTAATTTTTAAAATTCATGCACGTTGACTCCTTTGACTGCTCTGAATTATAAGTATTAAATTCTGTAATCGACTTCAGTTCAAATGCATAATGAAAGATCAAGTGATGCTAAGACATTAATACAAACATTTTGGCTTTCTTCTTAAAATCATCATCCAGTGCCTGGGGACTATGTGACTGGATGGGGAAAAATAGACTCAGTAACATGATCTGACTCCGTAGCTTGGTTTGTTTTCCTTGCTTTATTCTGGGGACATTGTATCTTTAGTCTTTGATGGGGTTGCACTTCTCCATGCATGACTAGGATACAATCTGGGAGTCCCCTAGGCTTAAAGAGCAGGTGACAACTTTTGGCCAAAAGGGTCTTTGCAGAGGTTCATCTGGTCCACTAGCTGAACCCAGAATGCCTTTAATCAGACATTCATTCATGCCATTCTCACCTCTCAACTGAACACCTGAACTGCAGTCTACATAGGACTGTCCTCCAAGAACACTCATCCAATGCAGTGGCAATGGGCAGTGATAGGTACATTGCAAAACATCCACAAGTCCCTGCTACTTTGCCTGCTGCGGAACAGTTGGTTTCCAGGTAGAATCTGAGGTGTAAAGTTATCCCTTAAAAAATCTTTCATAGCTTAGAGCCTGGCTACTTGGGTACATCCTATCTCCAGATATTTCCGCCCATACAATGCGGTCACCTAGATGGACATTCTCCATATCTCACATATTCAACAAGACTCAGGAAATCTGCCTTCTTTCTAATGGCTCCTCTCCTGTGGAATTGTATCAGTGGTGGCTTACAGGAGGTACGGGCATACTGGAGCCTGCCTGGAGCATCGGATACTCCAGTATGGTGCTCCGGAGGAGGGCCCACCCGTCCACCCGAACTCCTTACCAGTCTTTTAAGTCTTCAGAGCTTACGTGCACGCACATGGCGCATACAGCGCCTGCACAATGCTCCACTGAGCAGCTGGAACATCACAGAGGCTCATGGAGGTACTAAGATGCATGCGCACACTGTGGACATGTGCGTGCATGCTACATGCATCCATGTGGACGCCGCTGAGCCAATTCCAACCATACTGGTTGGAACGGGATCCAGAACCCACCACTGAATTATATCCATTCAGAAATCCATATTGAACTTTAAAGAAATGGGATAGGAAGAGCATCGATGCTTCTGAATATTGGTGTTTGAGAAGACTCCTGAGAATAACATGGACAGGCCACAAAACAAACAAACAAATAATAATATAAATCAACCAAGAGTTTGCACTCAAAACACAAATGACCAGGCTCAAATTATCCTACTTTGGATGCATTTGTGAAAAGCTATCTCTCTGGAAAGACTCTAATGTTAGGAAAGGTGGAAGGGAAGGGAAGAAGATCATCAGTAGCAAAATGAGTCAGTTACAGTAATGATAAGTGCATGATTGGAAGAGCTGAAGAATCAAATTAAGAGACAGATCATCATGGAGAAAATATAACTATGCGGTTGCTAAGTACTAAGAAAGACGATGACATATCATCATCATTGTCATCAGAGATCTGTACTGCTTCAATCCTTTTGATTTTCACAAGACATTAACTACCTGGATGGCAGTGGTTTGGTAGATTGGTTTTTGGTTCTGTCTTCCCTTCAGCTGTGCATTTTCTTCTTTGCTATAAATTGTTTCCTTTTTAACTGTAAGTCACCCAGAATCACTGTAGAATCAGATGACTTTCAAATTGAAATGATTTAGGTAAAATATTTACATTCTTAAAAAATAATCTAATGTGATAAATTTCAAAACTTAACAAAGCAGGGATCCCAGGACCTATGATGCTACTTAAAATAATCACGAATATGCCATCTGGAATTTTAAAAAGTTATTTATTCCAGGATTGGTGGGTTCTCAGAAGAATAAAATTTTGTTGTTAGTTCTTCCAACATTAGCTTAAAATCGCAGCAACTTGACTATATGTTACATTTCCTATTTCAAAGTGAAAAAAAAATTAAAAATTCAAAAAATAAAGTGACATTTGATATTAGGTAGTGCTGCACATATCATGCAACTTAGTTCCTTTTATGATGAACTTTCCAGTAAAAACGTTTCAAGTACTCATTTAAGAACTATAAATATTTGAAAAGCTTTAGTCAGATTTAGAGTAAAGGAGTAAATAAGAGGAAGGTATGAGTATAGTTTCAGATTCAAGGCAATTATGGAAACTATATAATTCTTTCTAAGAATGCTATATCATTTATTTGGTCATGTAAACTCAAAGTAGATAACAGTTTAAAAATAGAGTTTCTTCACTGTATGGCTCCATATTTGGTTGACAATAGTATTATTACTCTACTCCTTAAAGCAGTTGGAGAATTCTAGAAAAAGACACACTGGATAAACTGCTTCTGGCCTTCAAATCTGAAATGCAGCACAAAATTTACCAGCCTAAACAAAAGCATGTGTCAAATCACATTAACATTGTAGGGTCCAGTAATTTGCTTCAAGGGAAATATTACTTTCAAAAATATGAAATAAACTTCCACTTAATGTTAGTTAAAATTATTCATACTTCTCAGAAGGGAATTCTGAGATATGGATAGGGGCTTATGTCAAGTGATGACACAATAAGCAATTGTGCTGAGAATATATGCAGAGCCTCTGGCCAATCTCAGTGCAGAGACAACTGATATTATATATGCACTTCTCTGCTAAGTTATTAGGACTTTTATATTCATATAAAGAATTAGGATAGATAGCAAATGGACAGCTTTGATGAACCTGTGAGATGACTCCTCTTCTGAGGAGGACATATTGTTGTTAATTCCTGATTTGAAGTCCAGCCTTTCCTGCAACTTCAGGCTATCCAATATCTACTAGAAGTTTAGGCCAGGTTATCTTAGATTTAAAACATATCAAATCTGAATTTAATCCTCAATAAGAAAAAAAAAACTGGAACAAACAAGTAAACAGTGAAGCCATAAGCATTCAATATAGAGACAATGTTACCAAAAGAAATCCTACAGGTAGTCCTCGCTTAACAAAAATTCATTCAGCAAACATTTGTAGTTACAGCAGCACTGAAAAAAATGATACTTATTCTGGTTCCTAAAGTTACAGGCATTATAACATCACAGTGATTATGTGATTAAAATTCAGGCACTTGGCAGGCCACCCATAATTTCAACCCACATTGTTACATCCTGTTAATAAAGCCTTGATCGTTACACAAGCCTCCTCTCATTCCTCAGTAGCTTCGAATAAAGCACACACGGTTGCCAAGTGACTGAATTTTAAACACATTACCACTGGGGCTTTATAACACCTGTAAATTATTGCCTACCTCTCCCATTTATACCCTTTTTGGCTGTCCTACACAGTGGCACAGCTCAGCGGAAGTGGAAATACTGCAACGTTGGGTCCAGGGTACCACTCCTGGCCTCTAGTTCAGGCCCAATGGTGCCACCATGCCGTGCTTCCTTAAAACCTGTGCTGTGTCCAGCTACCACAGTGACACAGCACAAACCCCCAGCCAGCCCTGGTGCTCTCCAGCAGACCTTCACCATCATCTTCCTCCCACTACTGATAAAGTGTGTCCAGCCTGGCCCTATGCAAGGCAACTGCTGGCTGCCCCACGTCTTCTTTCCAAAGCCGGCTCACACTTTTCCAAATCATGCGAGGCCTTTTTGCAGGCATGAGCCTTCCAAAATCTCAGAAAAGGCTGTGAGCTACTTGGACAACCACTTAACGTTCTTTATTGTTCAGTATTATGCCAACAATTTGAAAGAAAAACAAATAGTCAATATATTATAGGGGTTAAGGTTTAGACTAACCTTTAATCTTTAGGACAAAAGTGAATCAAAGATTTGGTTTCAACACAAAACCTAGAAATCTAGGGATACACAGTTAACAGAATTGGTTCAAATTTCACCTCAGCAATGGAAGCTCAGCCTGTCAGTTGATCTCAGGCCATCCTACTTCACTGGCTTGCTGTTGTGCATATAAAATAAAAGAAGATCTTCCACATAAGATAACTTAAGTTCCTGGAGAAAAAATAGGTTGTTAACAAAGGAGCAATATATATATTTATAAAACTTCCTGGCTAATTTTCTGTTATTGTTTTTCCTGTTTAACATCAGGTGGTTGTTTTTGTTTTTTGTTTTAAAAAAGCTGGTCAAGGGGCAACCCTCAAGGGGAGCAAGGAAGGATTATAGTGATAAAAGTAGCATTGCAGCATCACAAAAGAAACCCTGACTTTGCTTGTGTGCCCAAAATGGACAGAACTAATTTTCTGCAATATTGATTTCTAGAGAGATGTTCCCTGAAGATGGGCTCCAACAGGAGTCCGAAAGCTCAGAAAACAAAACTTCGGTCTTGGTGATCAACCCAGATTGGATCCCAGATACCCATATATGTATCCTGGGATACGCATATTCACTTTCATTCATGAAAATTGATTTTGTCACAATGAGTGTCTCCAGATGCTGCTGCTTGGAAGACGTTGAAAGAATGTGATGATTATTTCTGATCATGATATGTTCGTTAACATTAAATATATTTGTTCAGATTTTCTCATGTGTGACAAATTCTGCAAACAGTTTCCAATAGTAGCATTCAATATTTATATATTAGTGAGCATTGCTCTTCAGTATGAAAGCTTCCAGACTGATATATGTTCTTAAAACATAATATAAATAACTAAACCAACACATTGTTCACAATAAAAATTTACATTAAGCACTCTAAAAAGCCTTGCATAATAATAGAAATTCTAAGAATTGAAGTCTGTTTATCTTAAAGTTGCCAAGTTTGAAAAAAAACACTGATCTAGGCATATAAAGTCTTTATAAAAAATATCTGATTCTTTACAAAATGGGACATTTTAGAAGCTCGGCACCATTGCTGGTTTGGCTTTCAAAAATAAGTAATATCTTAATACCTCATCAGTTTAATGTAGAAGCTGCAGTCATTTAAGGCAGTCACACCTCAAACACTTTGAACATGATTTTTGCAATGAATGAAGTTTCGAAATAATCTTTAAAAGAACACCCATGCTCAGAGTCTAAACCAGATATGTCCAATTTGTGGCTTTTTCTGCCACATACAGCTCTGGACAACTAGTTATGCCACCTCCCAAAATCATAAACCTTTATCATCATTATGTAAGTTATATCCATTAACTATATTATATATTTTATATGTGGCCCAAGACAATTCCTCTGCACTCAGTGAGGCCCAGGCAAGCCAAAAGATTGGATATCCATGCACTAAACTGAATGTTAAACATAAAGATAAGGATTCCCCTCGCACATATGTGCTAGTCGTTGCTGGCTCTAGGAGCAGTCCTCATCTCCGTTTCTAAGCCGAAGAGCTAGCTCTCTCCGAAGATGTCTCCGTGGTCACATGGTCATGACTAAATGCTGAAGACACACAGAGCGCTATAATCTTCTCACCAAAGTGGTTCCTATTTTTCTACGTGCATTTTTATGTGCTTTTGAACTGCTAGGTTGGCAAAAGCTGGGATAAGTAACAGGAACTCACTCCGTTATGAGGCGCTAGGATTCACTACTGAACTGCCAATCTTCTGATCGACAACCTCAGGCTCTTAGCCACTGAGCCACCGCTGAATGTTACCAGACTTTGAATAACAATTGTTAGACTATCTCTGTTGGAATAAGATCTTCTAAGTATAGTATTCTTAATTCTGTACTCTACTGGCAGGTAAAGTCATACCTAAAATCTTCAAAATTTTTCATTTAATTCCTTTCAGAAGTACAATCCTATCTTTAAAAAAAAAGATTGAAAAAGTGTTCTGAGTCAGATTAACTCACTGAAAACCTTGTAAGCCAGAGGTCACGTAATATTTCAGAATGCCTTAGGTTACTTTTGAGGAGACTCACAACTGTTTAATAATAAACTGAATATAGCCATGCTTCCTAAGCAAGTTCAATTGAATTGGGCAATTAGGTAGGATAATTAAAAGACTGCAGAGTTCAAAGTGTGGTTGCAAACTTTCTGATGAGTATTGCTTGATTTTTTTTGCATCATTCCACTATTATAATGTATATTTATAAATATAATTTATGTTTCTGTCATAATGATATAATTCTATTAAATAATAAAGCAGGATATATAATTACATATTATATGACTATACAATTAACATGCAGATATCCTTCTCTCAAATCATGTAGGGATTTGTTTGTAGGTAATAAATAGCATGCTGAACTCTCTGAGGGGACCAGCTTGCATTAAATCAACAAGATGTATTGTTCTCAGGATTCTATAGGAAGTGACTAGTTCACCAACATCTGCTTCTGGTAAAATGACTGGATTTTATATTTAAAACATTAAGGACAGTTCCTAATTTGTACCAATAGATAAAAATGATCTAAAGATTCAGCTTTCCCATCAGGCAGTTTTCTAGAAGTTCTTTCAAAGTTTGTCAAGCCTTTTTAAAATATCCCAGACATAGACTGCTGAGTCCAAACTCTTTGGAAATACCATATTTTTCAGAGTATAAGGCACACAGTTTTTGGGGAGGAAAATAGGGGGGAGAATTCTGCCTACTAGGTATTCGTCCTGTTGTGGCAACTTGCAGAGCTGGCAGCAGACTCGGACAGTGAGGATGTTGGGGAAGAACATAGGCCAGTCCTGGAGTCTGGGGAATGCTCGGACGAGGGCTGTACATCGAAGGCAGAGAGGGGGCCAGGGCCAGAGTCAGATATCAGTGAGGCAGAGGAACAGGGGGTGCCTGTTCCCAGTGTGCACATGCGCAGAGCTGTCAGAAGGCAAGAAAAGTTCAGACAAAAGGGACAACTCCAGAGTAAGGCTTGGAGATGATTGGCCCCCAGTGGTAGGTTTCAAAAATTGTTCGAACCTACTCTGTGAGTGTGGCCTCCTTTGTGGGAGTGGCTTGCTGCCCATGTGACCGAATGGGAGTGGCTTGCCACCCATGTGACCGGATATGAAGATGCCAACGACACTTGTCAGAACCACCTTAAATTACCTCACACACAGCACTGGCATGCATAAGAATATGATGTAAACTTGTTTTTTAAAAGGTATCTTTGGTTTGCATTAAAACAACTTCAACACACGCAATGTTCTGATTGCACCACAAATGCAGTAGTCATCCTTACCTTTCACAGAGGCACTGAGTTTTATAAATATGAGCATGATAGTGTAGAATAATCATATCCAAGGACCAGTGGTGGGTTTCAAAAAAATTTGGAACCTCTTCTGTAGGTGTGACCTGCTTTCTGGGTGCACTGGTGGAACCTCTTCTAACCGGTTCAGTAGATTTGACGAACCGGCTCTACCAAATAGGTGCGAACTGGTAGGAACCCACCTCTGGGCCCCTCCCATAAGACATAAAGGGATGTGAGCCTTTGCAGGAAGCAACTTTGTTCGTTCTGGTCAGATTAAATTCCAACCAGAAGCTTCGTTTTGACTTTCTGCTCTGTGTGGCCTTGCAAAGCTAATTTCTAATTAGGTCTTAGGATTGTGGCAGACTTCTGTTGGACTCTTTACAAACTATTTGTGACTCATTATGGGCTGTGAATGAACATAATTCACAGCCATTGAAATAAAAGGGTGTTTTATGGGTGTTTGGGACTAAGCATATGCTTTTTACTGTATCAGAAAGCCTAGGTCAGAACATGTCCTTAGCCTGGTCAGCTTCAGCACATTAGTTTGCGGGCCATACAGGGGCATAGTGCTTTGCTGCAGAGAATATCAGCCCTAGTGCTGATGGGCTGATGGGTGATGGGCTGATGGGTGATGTCACCCTGAGGGTGACAGCTGAACCTCCCCATTTAATTCCACATAATTTCTGCAGTATGTTGTTCCGAGTATTGATTTTTTGCAGCCATTTTCTCTAGATCTATCTTATGCGAGAGTCCAGTCCAATGTTACTCCAAATTACTTGGGATGATGCTTATAGGGGAGTAAGTTGTTGTTTAAATAGATCTTTGGGGCTTCATATGCTGTATGCAATTACTGTTTTGCTGGTGCTAGGAATAAGTCCCTAGTCAGTGAAAAATGTTCTCAAGATCCTAAGATCTTTGGACAAGAAGCTGTCTGCCATGACCATGTATTTCTTTTGCGCTGCTATGGCCAAACCATCAGCATATCCAAATCTGTGTCCTCTTATCACTGGAATAGCTGATAGGTATAAGTTAAATAGTGTAGGTGTCATTACAGAGCTTTTGGGGAAGTTGTTGTTTAACTTTCTTACCTTACTTATGTTGTCTATCACTCAGTATTTTATGAAATAGTCGACAGAGTTTTTTACAGGAGATAATATGGCCCACTTGGTATAACAGCCCATTCTTCCAAACTGTGTTGTATGCCACAGTTGGAATCATAGGGTTACAATAATAGCATTATTATATTGAATGCCTTTTCCTTCACTCTAGTTACAATTTGTCTTCATTTCCATAATTTTGTCAGCTGATTTGTTTTAAGTCTGCTTCTTTTGCCCTATAGATTCTTCTATTTTCTTAACTTCTTTCAGATTTTCTTTAAACCCTGCAACTGTTGCAGTAAACTTATTGCAAAATTATTCAAACACTTTCTGCATTCTCGTAAAGTACCTTTACTTGTAATTTGTTCTAGTGAACCCCTGCATCCCTCTCCCAATTTAGCAGTTTTTCTTATGGTTGCCATGGTGAAAAAGTGAAGGAGTGTCAATTGCTACAATGGAAGTAAAGGCAGGCTTTTTGTTTTGCTTTGCTTCTCTCTATCTTTAACACTTTAGTCCCAATTAGGTCTCCATAGTTACAGTCTCAGTGTAAATTAGCCCGTATATTCATATTTTTGTTTTATAGTATCCAACAATTACTTCTGTCTTTAAAAGTAAACAATCATGACATTTAAAAGTAAACAATCATGACAAACATTTTCATGAACTTCCAGTCTAATTAATTTTACTATTTTCAAACGCACTTTTCATAAGAAAAAAATTATTTTTTAAAATGTTCCTTTTGTCTGTTTAAAACTTTCTTAGTCCACAATCTCCTTAAGCTTTTTGCTTTCAAAATGAAATCCTTTAAAATAGCATATATATTTTTCTTAATTTCAAAAAGAAGGAACTTGCTGAGAGGCTTTCGTCTTTACTGTTATTTGGAATATCTCCTTTAAGTTGTAAAGTAATTAAATCATAAAGTGATTAAGAAGATGAGACTTTTACCAGTCATATGTCCATGAAGCAGTTAATGACATGTAATAAATCCCTCAGCTCCCCAACCGATGGACCTATGATCAACCACAAAAAAGAAACTATATTCCTGTGGTCTTCTTTTGAGGCGCTCTTTCACAGCACAAGTAGGTGGTCCCCATTTTCTCCTTCCAAAGAAATTTCCCTCAGTCAGAACCATTTCATAACTGAAGATTCCACTGCTGTGTTTCGTCTACTTTTGAGCTTCCCACAGAGGCATCTAACCAGCATAACACCTCTCCTGAAAGCTTAGGTGTTTGTTCTGTTTCTGGCTATACACTAACAAACATGCAGAGAGGTTTGCAAACTTTACTAGAAATTTTCCAACAAATAAAAAGGATCAAGGAATGTGCATGGAAATGTGCATGTACACATACACACACATGAGAACTCAAATCCCCTATAGAATAGAATTATTCTAGAACAGAACAGAACGGAACGGAATGGAATAGAATTCTTTATTGTGATTGGACACACCAGGAATTTGTCTTTGGTGCATATGCTCCCAGTATACATAAAAAGACAAGATACATTCATCAAGAATCATAAGGTACAACACTTAAGGATAGTCATAGGGTACAAATAAACAATCAGGAAACAATCAATAAATTGTAAGGATACAAGCAACAAAGTTACAGTCCAGCAGTCATAAGTGGGAGGAGATGGGTGATAGGAACGATGAGAAGACTAATAGTAATGGTAATGCAGCCTTAGTGGATAGTTTGACAGTGGTGAGAGATTTATTTGTTTAGCAGAGTGATGGCATTCGGCGGCGGGGGGGGGGGGGCTGTTCTTGTGTCTAGTTGTTTGATGTACGGTGTTCTATAGCATCGTTTTGAGAGTAGGAGTTGAAACAATTTATGTCCAGGATGTGAGGGGTCTGTAAATATTTTCACAGCCCTCTTTTTGACTCTTGCAGTGTACAGGTCCTCAATAGAAGGCAGGTTGCCAGTAATTTTTTCTGCAGTTCTGATTACCCTCTGAAGTCTGTGTCTATCTTGTTGAGTTGCAGAACAAAACTAGACAGTTATAGAGGTGCAGATGACAGATTCAATAATTCTTCTGTAGAACTGTATCAGCAGCTCCTTGGGCAGTTTGAGCTTATTGAGTTGGCGCAGAAAAAACATTCTTTGTTGTACTTTTTTGATGATGTTTTTGATGTTAGGTATCCATTTTAGGTTTTGAGATATGATAGAACCTATGTATATCATTTAGCTAATGTTTAGCCATTCTAAGCCTGAACATTAGTTTTTCCATAATCAACGCTATGCTGCATATCATGTCTATCCAAAATTGAATTGAATACATAGTCTGCTTAGCTATCTCTAGGCTGGCTATGAAAAGAAGAAAATATTTATTCTCTAAGAACATGTTTCCCTGTTTTAAAATGAAGAGCAAGCAGTAGCTCATTACCCTATAATTATTTCATGGAATTACAAAATTCAAGATTAAAATGTGTCAATCAAAATAAGCTTATGTTCAAATGACCTGTATATGCAATGCAATGTGCTACTGAAGGAAAATACTTTTTTTTTGGGGGGGGGGGGGAGTCAGCAGTAGTACTGCAGCTTCCCAGGAAGGAAGAAGGACATTCCAGAGAAAGACCCAAAACAAGAGACAAGAGTTGCATAGTCCTGAACTGGATGGTGGGGAAAGAAAATATTCAGAGTAGCCATATCCCAGAATATCCCATGGTATATCAGTTAGGGTAGAATGTCACAGCTTTAGTCTGGCAAGATTCTATTATGTGCAAACCAATAAGATCCATTCTTGAGTGGATCTCACTGTTTCATTTCTGGGGCTTGGACCCAGTGGTGGGTTCCGGATCCCATTGCAATCGGTACGGTGCAATGGGGCCAGGCATCCACCACATGAACTCATGCAGCGCACACACGCACAGCTCATGCATGCATACTTACCACCCATGACACGATACCTCCATGACGCTCTGTACGCTCCATGTGTGTGCGCAAAAGCTCTAAAAGCTTCAAATACCGGTAAGGAGCGCGGGCGGGTAGGTGGGCCCTCCGGAGCACCATACTGGAACGGTACCTGGTGCTCCCAGCAGGCACCGGTACGCCCTTACTGGAGCGTACCAGTCGTAACCCACCACTGCTTGGACCTGACACTATTCCTACTCAGTCAACTCTGAACAGGTAAGTCCTGTTATTCATTGTTACGACCACAATTCAGCCCAAAATTTCTATTGATAAATGCGACATTTGTTAAATAAGTTTTGCCCCATTTTATGACCTTTTTGCTACAGTTGTTAAGTGAACCATTACCGTTATTAAGTTAGTAACACTTTATTAAGTGAATCTGGCTTCCCAATGACTTGCTTGTCAGAAAGTCACAAAAGGTGATCACAAGACCCTGAGATACTGCAACCATCATAAATATAAGTCAGTTGCCAAGTGTCTGAATTTTGATCATGTGACCATGGGATGCTAAAATGGTCATAAAGTGTGAAGAATGGTCATAAGTCACTTTTTCAGTGCTGTTGTGACTTTGAACAAACTGTACTAAATTGAGAACTGCCTGTAACTATAGAACACCTTCTATAAATCCCATCATATATACATTTAACGTCAATTTAAACCTACCTCCTTACCCAAGTGTTTTAAAACCTTAGGGTTTAATTTTTTTTAGTATTCAGCTTCCATGCCAGTTTAAGTTTTTGTGGGCTTAGAATTGTGTGTTACTTCCTGTCCCTTCTCTCTGTCTCCAAAATTAAATTTGCTTCAAATCCAGAACAAACTATATCTTTCAAAAATTCTACCAATTCTGCCATGGTTTCCTAACATTGCTTAATTATTCCTGTATTTTACAATTGTTTTTATATTATTTTATTGTATTGTAAGCAGCCCAGAGTCACTCTGGATAGCAAATGGGTGGCAAATGGGTGGTATATAAATTTAATCTATACAAATCGGGACGGGTTTCAAATAAAGGAGAATATTTGTAGCTCAGGGTTGAAATGAGGGGTCCTTGGTGCCAGCCGAGCTTGCTTGTTTCATGTTTTTTTTTAAGACATTTCATTACCCAAACTAGGTAACATCATCAGTGCTAGGTTTTTAAATAAAACAAAATCCAAAGGGATTGAATAGAGCAGGGCTGGTGTGTGCCTCACCTCTTTTCTTTCCTCTTCCCCATAGCAGTTCCCATTGTGTCATGCCTTACCAACATACTCACCCCAGCATTTTCATAGCATGCTCCCCTCTAAGCCATTCAGCTTTTATGACTGCCACCAATTCCTAGCAGCATATTTCATTGGCCTGCCTTCTTTCTTATTTCCTTTCCTTCAGCCATCACAACCTCAGACCTGGCTAACCTTCATCAACACCTTTTGATCTCCTTTCCTTCCCTCTCTCTTCTGCCTCCCCTCAGCTAAAACTGGTTTCTTCCTCCTTCTTTCAAATCACTTCTGCCCAAAATAAACGCTCCCAGTCTGTGCATGGACCAAACAATCCAAATATTTGTGTTTCAGTTCAGGCAGGGGACAGAGTTTATGCATGGGATGTTTTGTACATCCCTATTCTACATCCTTTCCTTGACCAAGAAAGGGGAATAATTTTGTGCAATTTAAATGGAGAGACGTATCATCTAAGCAATAATTACATGGTGAGGTCTTAAATTTCCCATGACAAATCCTCAAAATTTAATTTAAAAAAAAGCAGTCCCCATAGTTATAATAAAGGCTAATAATACAGGTCCTGAGTAAATAAAACTTTTGTAAACAAATGAATTTGCTTCAGTTGGAATTAGCAAAGTTTGTAGCAAAAGCAGGTCCCTGGGGTTTCAAACAAGTAAGAAAGGCATGGGGGGGGATCTTAGTTTGACAGTTTCTGCTTTCATTCCAGCCCTTACACTAAAGATGCTCATCATAGTCAAATGTTGCCCAAGTAAACCTGATCCATATAAACACGATAAAGCTACACAAATCATTAAATTAATGCTAACACTTTTTTCAATTAATCTAATAGTGTCAGAATATGCAAGATAATCTACCATTATAGAGGTCCAAAGTAGACTTTCATCTGATGCCTAATAAACAGTAAGCTGTACCTTGGGAAAATCCATTTTCCCTTTTATCACAGCCTGGAAAGTAACAATCCACCATTCTCCTAAGTAATTTCAAATAAATGTATGCAACTGATTTGCCAACATTATTGATTCCTGTCCTACCATATTCCTTCTCCCTACTCAATTCATGCTAACTTAGACAGAAAGAGACAAGTCCATATATCTTTAACCTTTCCAATAAATCAACATTACACCTACAATTATTTCCACTAATAAAACTAATTAGCACACTGTTTTTGTATGTATAATAATTGCATATAAAGACCAATTTATTCCCATGATAGCAAGGAGTCAGCAACACAGTGCTTTCAAACACATGTCCATCAATTCTAATTCCCTAATTTTTAAACATTTGATTTTTAGAATTAAAAAAATATATTGTGAAACTGCCAAATATGAAATTGTAGTACCTTTGCATGAAATCTTAATTTTCTCAATCATAATCTCAGTTTAATACTGAAGCATTTAATATTTATTTAATATTCATTCTCACTAGGTAAGAATGCTGGGTGTCCTTGGGCAAGTCACTTTCTCTCAGCCCAACACATCTCACAGGGTTATGACTGTTGTGGGAAAATAGGAGAAGGAAGGAGCATTATGTATATTTACCACCTTGAAGGAGATATAAAAATCTAATAAATAAATAAATCAAATTGAAATTACTCAAATCCTGCAAAATTTTGGAATTTATTACTGAGAGGTAGACTCTGAGTCTCAGATGCTAAATGACATATTTACCTATGCAGAACTGAAGTTAATAATGCTTAAGAAATATATAGAAAATGTACCATTAAGCACACATATGCAACACACATACATAAACCAAGAAAGTAAAGCATATGTATACAGAACATACACAAAACATCATCACCCTAATAATCTCCACCAACCACATATTGTACGAGAGACAATCCAATAAATGTAAATGATAATGGATATTAAGAGTTTTGTGAAGATTTAGATTCTATTCCAAAAAGGTCTTTCAAGGTATGGAAAGGATATGTCCATAGCACTTCTCTATAACTCTTTAACACAGCCATGTCTTTTCCTGGAACAACTGGCAGATGTGCAATTTCCAAGACAAGGTCTGCTAATTTTAAAAGTTAAAGGCAAATGCTATGTCCATGCTCCAAATTGTATTTTTTGAATCATATCTGAAGCACTGCACAGTCCAATTGATTAATGGCATTTTTTTTTATTTTTTTTTGGCAATATGTCATGTAATCTCTTCCCTGTTCGCTAAATTGAAAGAATTTTTAAAAATATTTTAAGGCCAGTTGGACAAAGAGCCTAGCCGATACCAAAAATTCAGGCACACTGATGTTCACTGTCAATATACTGGCCACTGCAGTCTTAATAAAATATCATCCCTTTAGTGCAAGAAAACTAAGGTCAATTAATGTGATCAAGGTCTGGTCAGCACTAATTAAAGTTCTAATATCTTAGGGAATCACATTTTTCCTTAGTGAATGTAAGCACAAAGATACCAGGCCCTTATTGCTGTAAATAAAATACAAAGAAACAAATAAATGTTACATTTGAATAAATATTAAAGCCACACTGGGGAATGTTTTCTTAACTTTAATGTTCAAAGAAATCAAAGCTCAAAATTTCTTTGCCTATGTGAAATTCTCAGCTGAATGAGAGGCAAGAAAGAAAATCAATAAAGTTGAAAAACTAAGTACTTAAACAGTTTTTGCATTTATTTTGGTAGCATAGTTCAAAAAATCAGTAGTAAAATTAGATAGTATTTTCAATATACAGCAAAAAATACTTGATTCATATAGATAAATTTATTTCATAAAGAACAAATTATATGTCTTTGATAAGCACTATTAGCACTTACTAAAAATAAAGTAAAACTTACTTTTTTTAAATCCTAGTTTCAAGAAATTCATTAATGCTTCTAATAGTAAAACTATTTATTTTAATCGTAATCATCCCAATTATTTAATACATTCAGATCATAAGAGTTATTTAATATAATCAATACATGACTATTCTTGTGACCAGTGTTAATATAAACAAAATATATTCTTTTTAAGGCTATATGTTTTATCAAAAAAACCCAAAAGATTTGGTTAACTAATAATGATCTCACTATAATAATTGTCAAAATAGCCATGTATTTCAGCAAAATAGTTATTTCAGTAAGAACTTTCATTTATAGGTTTAAAAGTTTAAGAATTTTCAGTAACTAAATATCTGCAAAGTTACAGTGGCAGTAACATAGCTTCTTTGAGTACAATGAAACAATAGAATTGCATAGAAAACATGGGAAAGGAAGTTTAGTCAAAGATGAATGACCTAAGCAATTTTTTTCTTTAACAACAGAAAACAAAGAGGTTTAAGAGTGGTACTTCATCTGTCTTCAATCATGTTAATTATGTTTTATTCTTTGCTTACAAGTATAACACTGAACACTGATTTGTGAGAGTTTAATTCACTAAGTTGACAAGACAAAAAGTTTTGAAATTCTAAGCATCCACAAGTCCAGACAACAAAAGGCATAACGTGTCTGAACATATATAATAACTCAGAAATCTTGAACGATAAGCTAAGTATTCTGAAATTATTTATCTGGCAATGAATTCAAAGAATGCTAAAACTTTGTTCACATTCCCAGAAAAGTAATTTTCTTTGCCAATATGTTAACCAAAAACAATCACACTGAAGCATCATTGATGTTTTAGGCTTAAAAACAGTATTACTAATAGCTTCCACATTTGCCAAATATGTACAGTGAATGCTGAAAATTCAAAACATTTTAAAACATGCAGGGTTGTTTGCCTTTTTTTTATTTTTTGCTTAAATTTTCAAAACATTTGAAATTCTCTAGAGCTGTTCATATTTACCTGAATGCTAAATACTTTCCCATTTAAGTTGCTTTTAAAACATTTCTTTATAAGGGAATCAGTGATCTATTTACTCTATCTGAAAGAGCAGATAAGACTGTAACGTCAGACTGTATCTTTTTTTAAGAGCTTTTTTGTTCAGGTGAATGTTAGTAAAAGAGGTATGATTCTACATCCTCAGAGGAAAAAAAGCAGGCAGCTTTCTGACAAGGAATACTTCACTGATGAACCATTTATCATGCTGTACTTGAAACATAGTAATCAATAGTTTAAAATTGTCTCTACATTTTTTGCCCAGGGCATAAATGCAAATGAAACTTTTACAACAAAATTATTCACTGAGAAAATAGCTCTCAAAGAGCTACATAGCCTTACCTGAAGCCCTCGCCTTCTCAGAATGCTGGACTCGTCCATTCTCTCCCTCATTCCTTCTATAACAATATAGCCATGCTCTAGTATCTCAGACTTCGGCTCACTTATTCAGATCCTAGCAGCTGCTAAACACTTACATCACAGTTTATCTGATTGGAAAGGAATAGTCAGCTGACTTTAGCCAGTTATTCACTCAGCAACTTCTGAGCTCATGCATGTTTGCAGTGCTGTATTACAAAGCAGCAAGTGGGCTCCAGACACCTAACAAATTTATCTAGACAGGAGTAGCTATTTGACAGAGGAAATCCTGCAAGAGGATTGTTATTCGCATAGAACAATACGCCTGCCATCCTGTGCTAGCATGCCGTTTTAAGCACAGTCTATAGATCAAGTTTTTGAGAGGAAGCGGTGAGGTAAAAAATGCCTGAGTTAATTAGCAGTGGCACCTAAAGTGAAGAGAGAAATTAAGACCAATCATGGAAAAACTGAAACAGAGCTGGGTATTCAAACAACATAGCTCACTGGTTCTAAAAAACAGTGACAGTTATTTAGCTTCCTAAGAAATAGTAATTGTCTCAGGATACAAAACCATTTAAAATATCACTACATCCAGGATTAATATCTGATTTTAAAAAACCAATTATCAGTTAGAAAGTTCACCTCAGAAAAGAAAGCCATAGACAGAAATATTATTTCTACCATCATGCATAATTTCACACTCTGATCTCAGTTGTGTACTCTGATCATTTTCATTTTATTCCAGTCTCAAATAGAAAGGTACTTAATGTTGAGATTTAGATCACTGCATATTGTAAAACCAGTGTACCACAACATTCAGATATATTTAAAGCTTTAAATTATTCTTTCTGTATTTCAGCAGAGAAAAATGACTGAATATCAAAGGGAAATAAAACTCAGCTTGACAACAAAACAAAGCCTCATTTTTTTGAGTTTTTTGTGATTTCTAGACAAATTTTAAAAGAAAAGGGGAAAGCTATTTGAGTTTACTTATCACTTTAAGCTTAGGTTATCCCAATTATTGATTTTTTGAAGCTGTCATCAGGCTATTAAACTTGAAATCAATTGATTAGACTGCATCATTAAAAATTGCTTAGGGATTTAAATGTCTATCTACCAAGTAAATTGATTGCATTTCATGCTTCATAAATGGGCCCTGCCATTCTCTTTATACTTACATGACAAAATCTTGCAAACACATATTTGCATCCCCACTAAAAAGCAATCTTTTTAAATATATGAATAACAAATATATGAATATTTGTTTTTGGAAATAACTTTAAATTAATCCACAAAATCTAAGGATACGTAAGCAACAAGACACCATCAAAGCTGACATCAGCCACAGCATAGAAAAACCTCAAAGAATTAATGCAAGATTGGAAGATGTGGAAGACCTGCTCCATAGAATCACCAAGAGTCGGACACGACTGAATGGATAACATCATCATCAGCTACCGTGTTTCCCCAAAAATAAGACAGGGTCTTATTTTCTTCTGACCCCCCCTCCCCAAAATAAGCACTTGGCCTTATTGTTGGGGAGGTCTTATTATTTTTGAGCTGCAGGAGGTGGCAAGCATGGTCTCCTGCCAATTACCTCCTTGCGACCTATTAGATCGCACAGATTAGGCCTCCTCCGAGTTCCATCCGCCAGTCAGTGTCGACTGGCAACTACACGGAGGAGAGCCTTTTCAGTAGTAGCTCCGACCCTTTGGAACGATCTCCCCGTGGAGATTCGTACCCTCACCACCGTCCAGACCTTCCGCACAGCCCTCAAGATCTGGCTATCCCGTCAGGCCTGGGGATAAAGATCATAATCCGTCCCCACCCTAATGATGAATGTTGTGTACTATTTTTACTTATGTATTGTTTTATGTCTTACTGTCTTGTACTCCCCTCCCTATATATTGTAAGCTGCCCTGAGTCCCCTCAGGGAAAAGGGCGGCCTATAAATAATAAACCATAAACCATAAACCATAAACCACCTCATGGCTACTGCTGTATTGCAATATTTTCAGGGAAAGCTTATTTTGGGGAGAGGGCTTATTTTAGCATTTGCACTCAAAAGCCTGAATGGGCTTATTATCCAGGGAGGTCTTATTTTCAGGGAAACAGGGTAGTAAAAGAAATTAAAGTGAAATATCTCTGTCTACAGGTCGTCCTATGACCATTTGTTTAACAACAGTTCAGAGTTAAGGTCTTGGAAAAAGTGATCTAATATTTAGTCTTGGTGTTATTAGAAATTTCCCTTTCTTGGTTAATGGAGGCAATTATTAGGTCAGTGTTAAGAACTCATTGGCTCTTTTGGAAATTGGCTGTTTTTCTCTTTTACAGCACAGAAAAAATATAGAAAGAACAAAAGCAAACCAACAAAAATAATACATGAAAAAAATCTTTTGTGTGTGAGGGGCATGTGGGAGTCTATGTGTAAGTTCATATGCACGTGTAGAGGGAGAGGGGGAGAAGGAGAGAGTGAAGGTGGGAGAAGAGGGAGGGAGGGAGGTGGAGAGAGAGAGAGAGAGAGAGAGAGAGCACTATGACCTCTGGTGAAGCACTGTGTCTTTGCAGTGGCTTCTGAAAAACCTTGAAAGCAAGACTGCTAGCAATAAGGGTTGGGCAGGTCTGAAAATGGGAGCTTGAACATTGAGCACTGGGACATTTTCAGTAACCTGTTTCTGGACTGGGAAGATTAACTTATAGTGACATGCCTTACTCTCTTCCTATTGGATTACAGAACTGCAGTCTACATGAGGCTTCCCTTGAGGAGCATTTGAAGCTGCCACTGGGCTAAAATGCATTGGCATGGGCACTTCATGTTACACCTACATCACACATCACACCTCTGCTGCACTAGTAAGCTTCCAAATTAAAGGTGATGATTGTCACCTGTAAAGTCCTACATGGTGTAGCGACAAGTTTGTTAATGGGCTGCCTTTCAAAACATACATTCTCCCTGTATCTCGGGCCAGAGATAACTTAGATCAGGTCCATGGTCGATCTGACAGCTGTGAACTCTAAAGCATCTGTCAAGCCCACGACAAGCAAAACATAGTTAAGTCCTGTGATGCCAAAGATTTGGGAAACTCTCCTGCCAATCCAGAACCTCATGGTCTCAATATATTATCGAACTTTTCCTGACTGATCCATTCTCCCTTTCAGAAAAAAAGGGCTTCATAAAAAACATTCATACATATTATTGGGCCAGTGGTATTGCCCAGTAGTGTGTAACAATTATGAAGATGATTTAATGTACACTCAGCAACCCTGTTCATGATTACAAGCTGAACAACCTCCCTCCTCTATTACAAATCTCACATACAATATCCTACAGCATTTGTCTATGGAGATTCTTAGTCACCCAGGTCATGGTTGTCAAAAGGGTGCTTTTTCAAAAGGCAACTTTTATTGTTTTTCTTTGAAGACATTTTGCTTCTCATCCAAGAAACTTCAGTTCAGAATGAATAGTGGTGAATAAAAGGATTTATATTTCTTGCAGTCATCTGGTCATTAGCACTCTCTACATCCATTTGCACTATTCAGGTGACATTGAGGGCACAGATAAATTTCCAAGTGGTCTCAATGACCCTCAAAGAGAATGCTAACAACCAGATGACTGCAAGGAAAATGAATCTTTTCATTCGCCATCATTTTCCCTTGTTCACTTCTTGGATGAGAAGGGAAACGTCTTCCAGGGAAAATAAAGAAAGCCCAGTCCAGTTGCCTTTTGAAAAAGCACCTTTGGGACATCCTACTACATTCCCTTTCCTACCCCACAGTTAACAAGATGTGGAAAAACTCAGAAGCCAGATGTAGATAACTAAGGTGCATCCTTGCTTGTCCCAACCGTCACCCCAAGGAGAATAGTTAATATGCTGAAATATACAAGCATTTCACTGCTACCTAAGGGCAGCCACAAGACACAGGTCACTTTGCTCTCAAGATCAGCGGCCCACTACTGCTTCACTGCCATTTGGAATAACAGTACAGGCCGTCCTTGGCTTAATGATCGGTCATTAATTTAATGACCGTTCAAAGTTACAACACTAAAAAAGTGCACTAAAAAGTGACTTAGGACCATTTTTCACACGTAAGAACATTGCAGCATCCCTATGGTCACATAATCAAAATTCAGATGCTTGGCAACTGACTTATATTTATGATGGTTGCATGATCGGGATCGCACGATCACCTTTTGTGACCTTGTGTGCGGCACAATCAATAGGAAAGCCAGATTCACTTAACAACCTTGTTGCTAATTTAACAATTGCAGCGATTCACTTGATTCAATTGTAGCAAGAAAAGTCATAAAATGGGGCAAAATTTCACTTAACAACTGTCTCTTAACAGTCTAAGATGTGCGCTCAGTCACTCATGCCCTGGTCAGCGTGTGTTTGGGCTACTGCAACGCGTTCTACATGGGCTACCTTTGAAAAGTATTCAGAAGCTACCAATGGCACAGAATGCAGCTGTGCAGGGTAGCCCATGTAACACCACCGTTGCATGAGCTGCCCTGATTGTCAGTTTGCTTCCGAGTGTTGCCCACCACCTTTAAAGCTCTTAATGGCACAGGACCAAGTTATCTAGGGAAGAATCTCAAGGATATTCCAAACTGGGACTTATCCGCAGGTAATAAATGCAAATGAAGTTTCTTATTTACAAAATTTGAACAATATTCTTACGCTGAATATTTCCTCAGTTAGACAAACTGTACTAGCAAGAAACTATAGAGAAGAATGTAACTGGACAATCAGAAATGTCAAAGAAAGAATTGGCGCCTTTTCTTATACCAGAGATAATATTTAGACATTACTTATTGAACAGAAGAAAACAGAAATACAGAAATAAATTGTGTCTGATGTGTTTCAACACTCAACTGTAATTCTTAAATTACCACCAATAATACCAAATCCTGAATTAGATTCACAACCAGTGGCTGCTCCACATTTGGCAGTATCAGACCCACCAAATATGCCTGCATGTGCCTGTGTGTTTCTACACTTAACAGTATCTATAGTTTGGCAGGAAGTGTGTTACTGTATTGTATTATTGCTGTAATTCTTTCATTAATTGATTATGTGCCATGTTGCTTTCGACCCCTATGACCACATTGATAGGTCTGTTATCTTATTAGACTGCTTGCAACCCATTGAATCATCTGTTATATTTATTTACCTAAAGAGATAAACAGAATTACCATAGGTGGACAAAAAAACAGTGTGAGTAGGAAAAATGTCTGGCTTCCAGCCAGTTTCCCTATTGACTTTGCTTGTGGGAAATTAACTGGGACATTGAAAATCACCACCACGTGGCTGCAGCTGACTTTGGTGGTGCTGCAGATGTTTGTGAATACAACTGGTCTGGATATTCTTAAAATTTCTACTTCACAAAGCAGGGGAGAAATTCAACCAGTTCACAACAGTTTGGGCAAACAGGTAGCAATGATTTGAATTGGTTTGCTGAACCGGTAAAAACACCACTGGTTGGCCCCGCCCATGCCTGCCTGCTTGCTTACTTGCCCCTTCTGGCCGCTCGCCCCATTCACCCCATCCTTATATATGTTGTCTTCACCATGTGGAATGCTCCATTCCCTGGCTCCAGCCTTGCCCCGGAGCCGCCGCCCGCATCGTTCACCTACCTTCGTGCCTTGGGGGGAACACAGCCATCTTTCACACCAAGAAGCCTCTAGCCACCAGCAATAGTTTTCGCCGCCTTCTGAGCAGCTCCACTGTGACACCGTCAGGCAATGGGGTGTATGTATACAGCCGCTGCCCTGTTCCAGCCGTGCATGTGCAACCACTGTCTGCAGTGCCACTCATGGCCAGTGCCACTCATGGCAGTTTCTCTCTGCCACAGCATTCAACGTTGCTGCTTCTCTCCTCCTTCTCAGGCTCATACACACAGAGCAAACATGAGAAGGAGGTGAGAAGCAGCTATGTTGAACGCTAGAAAACTTGGCCGGCTGAACTTTTTTGTAGGTTCGGGGCCGTGGCTTGGTGGGTTGCCATGAATGATGTAAAGTTGGCCATGCTCACTCAGTCCCCCAACCACGCCACGCCCACCAAGTCACACCCACCACACCATGCCCACAGAATTGAATTTCACCACAGTCACAAAAGTTATATCTAAACCACTTCTTCAATTTACTTTTCCCCTCCAAATTCCAGATAAAACAGCTGGTTAATATCCCAGCCTTCATATTAGAGTCTGCCCAGGAGGAATCAAGACTGTGGCATTTCTGAACAATTTTGTCTATCTTCTTTAATACACTAAAAGTCAGTGTAACACCCTACACAAGTAAGAAAGCCAATAGCTTACCAACAACAATAAGGAAGACATAATGATGCTTTTCCTCCCTTATTGTTAAAGTATGGGCTTATACCTGGGAGTTTAACTGCCTGATCAGGTCCTGTTTCAGTCTTTCTCTGCAGGTAATCCAAGGATTGTTTCTATGACTCCCTTCATTTCCTAAACCAAGATGCATCCAAGGTTGGCAATTAGGAAAAGAAAAAACAAGCCACAGGGGGATTTCATCAAAATCCTGAGTTGCCCAAGGCTAAAGGGGCACACAATCCAAGTCATGATGACCTATTGTGGCATATCTATTTGACAAAGTACTAATGGTATTAGCAAAATGCTGATAGAGTCTGAAGAAATAATGGGTATTTTATCAGATTATACTCCCAATTAAAAAGTATACAAAATGAGTCTACTAATAGTAGCATTTGCAAAAAGGAATTAACTTCTGATTACTAGACATTAAAAAATAACATAAAAATGCATGTTGAAATGCATAAGGTATCTCAGGAAACCAAAATAAAAAAATAAAACTGAAATCCAAGGAGCCTCAAATAATTACACAATTGTTTTCTCAATAGACTATTCAAGAGGGATTCAAACACTTAAACATCACTTCGTATAGATGCTATATAATAAAACTACATTTTTATAAAGGGACTTCTAAGCAAAGCACTACATGGTTAGCCCCAATTGCAAATAATTAACCTTTTATCCAGCTCCATTCTTTGAAAAGATTTTGCTAAGTTTGCACGTATTAAGTCATAATGTAATTCATTTGTTTTCAGGTAAGTGTATTATAAAATCCATGCAATGTGGATTATTCACCTAACCATGGCTAAACCGTGGCATAGATGCAACATTTTAATCAGACTGTGGTTTAGCGTATCAGTACATTTTAAGACAGTTATCCTCTGTAAAATTCCTTTCCATAGCTGTGGGAACATTAGACTTAAAGGAAATACAAGCAGCTTAAGGTTAAAAAAAATCACATTTGCTTTTTGTTGCTTGGATCACTACTAGTATTATTTTTATCAAACCAAAAATAGCATTTTGTTTTTCTAAGATTGTCTGTATCGTTCCTTCAAACATCTTTTATAGGTTATCCTTTCATTTCCAGGGCATTTTTTGCAATCCTCGCTCTATCATAGCACTATTGTGTTTCTAGCACCTGTAAATATCTTAAATTCTAACTAAATTAACAGATAATTCTTCATTTGATATATCACAGCACATTAAATCTATTTTCATAATATATACATGGTTTATGCATGAAGCAAAATATGTTAGCTTCTACTGCAGGATGCTGATCACATTTTAATATACCTCTGTCCAAATACTTTCCTTTCAGGACAGTTACTGAGTTATTTCAAAATGTGTATAGAATTTCTAAAAGATGAACTACTAAATTATTACCTTTTCTGTTCTCTAAATAGACACACATTCTATTTTTGAAATGAAATAGATCTATAATTATAGATAGATAGATCTATAATCATGACAGCCAATATATAGGTCTCCCCTAGCATCATTTTTGTGAGGGTTTCCCAAACAACAGAATATTTGAGGAAGTAGAAAAAATAGGACCTGTTATTATCAAACTTGCAAGTTATGCCAAAATACCATCTTGGAACTTTAAATATCTATGGCAAGCCTTAGATTCTTAAGATTCTTGCTTCACTTTCAACTTTTTAAAAAGATTTCAGGAGGGGTGAAAGAGAAACAAGGACATTTTGGAGTAGAGGTGAAAGGTACATTTCTTACCAAAGGCCAATGAGAAAGATAAAAATACAGGTTTGTATTTAGCCATTAGCAAAGTCTACAATAGGATTATGCCAATCTTGCATCAAATCTACTATGAAAAATATTGATTTTCTGTCAGAAAGCATCACTTTGAGAAGACGCGCACATGGCCACAATCACATTATACACACACTGGCCTGTGCATGTGCACGCACACCTCCACCGCCATCCCCCACGTATAGATGGATAGATAGTTACATGCTGGGGGGAACAATATAGAATAAAAGAAAGTTTTTGAGAGAGTACATCTATGCCGTAAGAAATATATAACAAAAAATTGTAAAATAAAACTATTTTCTGCTATATGCTTAGACCAGATGAAAAACAACAGAAAAATAAGAAAAAAGGTATTCTCAGATACAGAAGTAAACTAAATGACAAAACTCATTGTTTTTTTTTCCAGAAATATCTCTTTTGACTTACAGGTGCTAGATTTAAACATACATCATTTTGCAAATAAAGTAGAAATCACTGAATACAAATAGCAAATCTAAAATTCTATTACATTCTGAAAGTAATTTTTGCAAAGTATGCCAGTCCCTATCTATTGCAGCAATTTAATATCCTTTTGGGGCTTTTCAATATTGCTGCCAGAAGGTAAACTTGGGCTGCAAAGCAACTTTTGATTATTTTTATGCAGTACAATATGTTACCGTACAATATGCACCAGAAAACAAGTGTTCTGCCAACACCATGACATTCACACAAAGATTCTTCCAACCTCTAGTAAGTCTAAGCTCGTTAAACCAGATGTTTCTGACAGAACAAAATATAAACTCGGCAAGGCTTCTGATACAATCCCTTAAAGGGAGTGCTGTTAATAACACCTTTATATATTTTCTGTATCAACACGCATGTCTCAGAGCATTTTATTATCTATCCAGCTGAAGTAAATTTTGAAGAACTTACTTCTATTTATCCAACAAGAATTAATTCTAGACTGTAACAGAAGTATTTGCTGGGACACAGTCCTAGTCAAACACATCATGGTTAATTACCAAATGCTAAGTGAGTCAGGGAAAATATCACACAAGAGGCCTTAAAGATTGGACAGTTACTACTCACTCAGTCAGTGACAGAAACAGTCCCCACTGAGGCGCATTTGGATCATTATTTTGGCACTGGTGCAAATTCACCAGCTGCACTGAATCACTAGATTTCTAGAAAGGCTGGTGGAAGATTTCTTCTTCAATAAGTAAAGTACTGTATCTTTCGGACTATAAGACGCACCGGTATATAAGACGCACCAAGATTTCGAAGAGGTAAGTCAGGAAAAAAAAGGTTTTGTCCTCCCCAGCCCCGGAGCACTCTGCAGGCTTTTCATCCACACTGGGGCATTTTCCCCTTCCCCCAGCCCTGCTTGAAGCCTGCAGAGTGCTTCGGGGGGGAGGGGTGAGAGAAGGCAAAAACAGCCCGTTTTTTGCCTGTTTTTCATCAACATGGGGGCATTTTTCCCTTCCCCCAGACTTGCTGAAGCCTGCAGAGTGCTTCTGGGGGGTGAGGGAAGGCAAAAATGCCCCTGTTTTGGGAAAAACGGCAGTAATATCAAACTTGTAACATACTGTAAGGCTACATAAAATCTTAGATCTACTTAAGTATTTATCGGCATTTCTAATGTCAATGATTAGAAGGCAAGAAGGACAGAAATCTTTTTCAAGAATAATAACTCAAAATAAGCTAAATATAAGATTAATAGTTGGTTATTGGGGGGCAAATCGCCCAATGTTCCGCCCCAATTTTTTAAAATAATTATTTAGTGTACTACTTTAGAAACATTATTATTTTATGCTATTTGGTATGGGGCATTTCTATGCTGTATAATGGATTTTAGCATTTTTCCTCTACATAGTCTTTGCCAAGATGTTATCTTTTTCAATGTCACTTCCACCCTACCTTTAACAACTGCTTTATAGTTAAAACAAAGTTCCAGATATTCCAGAACCTATAATGTATCTGTTGGTAACACTAGAAATTCAGTAACAAAATTTTAAAACCACCCATCTCCTCACATAGGCACTCTGGACAGTGTACAAATAAAATACTAAAAACATCAAAACTGTATATAAAATTTAAAAAACATGCAAGCAATGTTAAAAATTAATTACCGTATTTTTCAGATGATAAGATGCACCGGTATATAAGATGCACCTTCTGCCAGCCCTGCTGAAGCCTGCAGAGTGCTGCTGGGTGATGGAGGAAGTCAAAAATGCCTCCGTTTCTGTGAAAAATGGCCCGTTTTTTGCAAAAATGGTATGCGGGGGCAGGGCTTGTATTCAGTGTATAAGACGCACCAACATTTCCACACTCTTTTGGTGGGGGAAGGTTCATCTTATACTCTGAAAAATACGGTGAATGGTGAGGCGAAGGCTTTCAGGACACTAACCAGCCCCATGGTTGAAGGTTCCTCTAAGTGCCCCACACACAGCTGGAGAGCCAGGTTTTCTCTCCGCCTCATATCTGGGAATGTTCCACAGGGCAGGAAAGAGGCTCTCTTACTAGACCCCACCAGTTGGAATTCTTTGGCTGAAGAGGTCCACAACATACCTTCCCTGCTTGACCATGTGAGATGGGTTGATGTAATGGATTGAAGACAAGGTAATCTGGCCTTTACTTAAAATCCAACGCTTTGTCTTTATGTTAATTTATTTTTTACATATTGTTCTATAGCATTATAAAATACTAAAATTACATTTGGGTACAGTAACATTTGTATAATACTGGAATTTATTAAGATTCGAGGATTTAGATAATTTAATAGAATAACAGAATTGGACCTTGGAGGTCTTCTAGTCCAAGCTCCTGCTCAAGCAGGAAACCCTATACAATTTCTGTTCTGACCCAGGTCACGTAGGCAGATACAGTCGGATCCCGATTCCAACTTCTATTCCTACTCCTCTTCTGAACCTGACAGGGACATGACAATTTCAGACAAATGTTCTAATCTCTTCTTAATAATATCCAATGTTGGAATACTCATAACTTCTGGAAGCAGCTTGTTCCACTGATTAATTGTTCTATCTGTCAGGTTGGTTCTCTGCTTGATTAGTTTTCATCCGTTCTTTTGCTCCTTCAGGTGCTTTAAAGAATATATTGGAAACACTCCTCCCCTTCCTTGTGGCAATCCTTTAGATATTGGAATACTGCTATCATGTCACCCCTATTTCTTCTTTTCATTAAACTAGACATACCCAGTTCCTGCAACCATTGTTCATATGTTAAAGCTTTATTTTATTTTATTTTAGGACTTTAATTTAAACCTTTAAAGTTAAAGAAAAAAGTTTATATTTGTGAAATGTTATTGTTAATGTAAGGTTGCTTAAATGTGTATCTAGAGCAGTGGTTCCCAACGTGGGACCCATGACCCACAGGGGGGCAATTTGATTTTTAATGGGGGTAATTTGAACCTTGTTTAAACCAAGATAATGGCCTTTTAGGCTTCCTCCACATGAGTAGAGCTGCCTTTTTGAGTAAAGTAAGAATTATATGTCATGGGGAGGGCACCAAGATTTGAGAGATGCTTAGGTGGGAAATGGCCAAAAAAAGGTTGGAACCACTGATCTAGAGCTATGGATAAACAGCTTCAAAGTTATACACACACACACACACATTTTGTTTGACTAACTGTATGGAATTAGTCCAATTAGCAACAAGTATATTTGAAGTAAAAGTTACATTAGATGATACCAAGAAGATAAAAATGCCTCTCTTCTAACTAACAACTTTATAGGAAGGCTGTGGTTAAGTCTCAAGTGAGAGAATGTATGTTCTCTTTTTCTTAAAGAAAGAGATTCCTTTGACTAATAAAACAGCAAGAATTGGGTGTGAAGTCCCCAGCCTAGCCCTATTTATTTCTCACGATCAGCCCTAGTGATCAAATAGCTCATAGGTGCAAAGTAATGCTACCATCTTCAACTTTTCCTCTTTAAAATGAATGAATGAATGAATGAATGAATGGTCTCATTCTTTTGTAATTCCAGAAAATTAAACAGTACTGCAAAGACTGATTCAGAAGAAACATTGAAGGAAAGTTGAAAGATGTAACTATCAAAAAGACTACTGAACAACAAGAAATGAGCAGAGGAAATTGAGTATACTGTCTGGTTCATACAGAAGAAAATATTTTCTCATGAGAATTGCACCTAATTAGAAGGCTTCCAAGGACACTGCCTTGCTAAACTTCAGTTCATAGACCAAACCAAGAAGTGTGTTATGAAGAAGGATCCAGAACTCTCACTTCCTTGAGCATAAACAGTAGTTTGTAACTTAGAGATCTGAATAAGCACAAGATGGGAAAGCTCAAGAGAAAAGAGCCTCAAGTGAGAATAGCTAGAAATTTGAATCTTTACAAATCAGTTTTTGAAAAGCAGCAGAAATCAATAAATATGAACGGGTTGGGTGGGTTTTCTAGAATTCTGAAGCTGCAATTCTAAAATCTATTTGAATTTCAGATATGAGTACAATTTTGGAATTCCAAATTCCTATCGCATTCATATTCATAAAATATTTGCACAAATAGTAAATATTTCATTATTTTATTTAATATATCAGTATGTGTTTTAATCCTTCTGTATAATTAATAAGCATTAGTTAACAGCTTGGTTGGAAGAAGTCAGCTCCATTTTTTTTTTCAAAGTGAAAACTATATTTTGCTTCTAGAATCCTAACACGGGAAGATGTTATTATAATTGCAATGTCTTATCTACTAAATAGTTTAAAAAGACAATAATAAAATGCATGTAGAAATATAAATGTATTTCTCAGAGGAAAGTCCCAGTTAGTAGGACTTAAGAACAAAACCAGTAAGAACCTTTTCTCAAAATAGAGCAATAATGCTGTATGATACACACTTGGTTTTTATGCCATCTACTGGACATTATGTTTACAACACTGTTTCCATAATAATACTGGATGACATGCACCCAACCATACCTTAAAATGCAAAATATGTTCACCCTTTCAACTATCAATTATTGCGCCTAATGTAGAGTCAGCAGTCAGATAGAAAACAATAACACATCCCACATCTGGATTTTTAAGTGTATGTTATCAACATTCTCACAAAAGTGGCCATGGAAACTGCCATCTACAAATATCGGATTTAGACTCTTTTGCAACATAAAACTTTTATTTTCTGCACTAAATAAATACTGCATGCTACTTTACGTTTCTAGCCATTATTTGGTGACATCCAAATATGCAGATAAGAGAATCATACTTGTTGAGTATGCCTATTACATGCATACCGCAACAGATAATCCAGAAAAAGTCCAATATTTTAAACCAGTGGGCTTTTAAAAAAAAATGTGATGGCTTCTTTTTCTTAAACAGATGACTTAAATGGAAAAACTTATAATAAAATATGCTGCCAGCTCATTTTATATGAAATGAGTAACACAATTCAAAATTAGAAGCCTCCCAGCAAACGTAATTCAGATACACTGAACATGTTTAGTACTATGATATACAATAATCGACCCCAGTTATGTGAAAGGCCCTGAATTACTGTGGTTTTGGAAAGCAATTGGGGATTATTCGACTCGTGTGCAAATAAAATCCTAGCCATAATATTATATTAACATTAATCTTTTTTTGACGGAACAAATATTTGGAAATGTAACTCACCAAGCTAGCTGTCAAAGAAGGAGCAGATTGTCCAAGAGCTTGAGTGCGCATTCGGACAAGATTGGAAGTTTCGCCAGTTTGCCATGAATGTTGAGTAACAGCATTTGGCAACAAGTACCTGCCTGCCGAGAGGATGAAAATAATTGTTAAAACTAAGTTTACAGTACATAATATAGAAAGTTAACAAAGTGCTGCAAAATTAAGGCAGGTAAAAGCAAATCTTAGAGCTAAAAACTGGGCACATTTGGAGAAATTTAACAGGAAGTACAAATAGTCCTCAACTAACAACAGTTCATTTAGTGAACGTTCAAAGTTACAACATCACTTAAAAAAAATGACTTATGAACATTTTTCACCCTTACGACCATTGAAGCATACCCATGGTCACATGATCAAAATCCAGACAATTGGCAACAGACTTGTATTTATGACAGTTGTGGTGTCCAGAGGGTCACGCCATTGCCTTTTGCAACTTTCTAACAAGCAAAGTCAATGGAGAAATCTGTTTCACTTAACAACCCTGTTACTAATTTACCAATTGCAGCGATTCACTTAACAACTGTGGCCAGAAAAGTCCTAAAATGGGGCAGAACACACTTAACAAATGTTTCACTTAGCAACAGAAATTTTGGGCTCTATTTTCATCGTAAATTGAGGACTACCTCTAATTCTCAAATTTCTGCTTTTATACTATAAGCTTCTAAATTCAGAGTTTTTCAACCATCCCCGGATGGCAAAGTAATAATTTTATATGACAAACTAACATGGATGAACAGGCATAGTTCAGTTACAGGTTAATAGCAATTCCTTTCTTCTTTCATTTGTGCTGCCTATTTGAGATTAATAAACTGTTAGATAACACATCTCCTATAATCTATCCACTGCACTGTAAGAGGCATGTAATATACCTGTCAATATAATTTAGCTGTTTGTAGTATTATTTTGTTTGCGAATGCCTGCAGTTCAAGATGTGTATGTGGCCAGTCATTTAAGAGAATTTCTAAAAGAAAAACTGCTACATATATATTATGCTAGTTACTGCATGTACTGCATTGTCAAAATACTAAACCAACGGTTCTCCTGTCAGAAATAAATCACTGGAAGTTGAATCCTAAGGAAATCTATTTGACCTTTCGAAGATAAAGCTATTGCTTTAAAAAATTGAACATTATCTAACCAAAATATAGAGCCTTATCTAAAGTATAATCAATATCAGGTCCACAGAATCCAATCCCAAAATAGGGAATTTTTTGTGGTTGTTCTTCTCTCCTCTACACCCACCATTCTGACATGGTATGCCCCAGAGGAACACAGGGGCAAGATTTTCCATAATATCCATTCTAGAAAAGAATCTACATCAAATATTACTTTTATAATTATAATTTAACTTCAGGATGGAAAATACAATTTTTTTAGAATCTAGCCAGGAGTTATAGTTTATTACCGCAGGCTTTCCCATTGTATCAATCTCACCAAAACAAAAGATGAAATACACATGCCTGAATTTGTGCTTAACATAAACATATGTAACATATTTAACATAATACTCATTAATCTTAATATCAAAAATAGATAATGAATTGATTTTAAACCAATGTTTTCAAATCCTTCATTTTATTATTATTATTATTATTATTATTATTATTATTATTATTATTATTATTATTTTAATTTTGTTGTGGCAACATCAAGAAACTTTATTTAAACCCAACGGGGGAGGAATACAAGCAGGCATAAAAAGTATGGTGCTGCTTAATTCATGCATCATTTGCTGCTTACAACTTAAGGAAATTAGCATCTGTCAAGTGTATTACTCAAGTACATATGGTTAAAATTAATGGACAGCACTTCTTTCTCTGCCAGATTTAAAACAATGATGAACCTCCAGTCTATTAAAGCTGATAAAATTCAATCAAAGCTAGAATTACAGCTGTCCTAATTATGTTGTCCTTGGCTAATGCAAGCGAACCCCATTAACAAAATTCAGCACTTTCATGCCCCTTTCCCTTTTTCATATATAGTAATAAAAGCTATCTAGCAAACATTATTGAGGTCCTAAAATATTCTCAGCAGTTTGAAATAATTGCCCAGTTAACATTTACAATTAGTGTTATTTTAATTCTTTGCTCTTTAAAAACGACTTTCACTTTTTCAATGCGATCTGTAATAAAAGGAAGAAATGAGATCCAGCTCAATGCTTAAGCTAAAATTAATGTCCATAAATAATAGAAACGTTTTAGAAATAAGTGGCAAAAGCACATTTCAGATTGAGTAGGATGTACTTTAATCAATATCACAGTTCATTACATCAGAGAAAAACACCAAATGAATAGAAAGAAAAAGAGTTTTTTTTAAACACGAATTCAATTTTAATCTATTTAGATCTTTGAAGTCTAGCCACTGTTTTATAATATCTGTATCTGCAGTATCTATTACATGATGTTTTGTATCTCAGTAATAAATGGATTTCTTTAATTTTTTCTGTTGCTTTTATGCCACTTCAATCAAAAGCAGTTTAAAGATCTGGTATCATATATAAAAACAATTAATACTCCATACCCAAAATATATATAACATACAGTTCAACATAAATAATAATAATAGCCAACAACAATATACATCCCAGACTCCATCAAATTCTTCACCAACTAAACTGCTGGGTCTTAGCAAACTATTTGAATCTTAGCAAACTATTTGAATATTAACAGTGATACAGATCTTCTGAAGGTTCCCGATTCCACAGGAGAGGGACTCCAGCATAGAATACTCATCTCTAATTCCTTTCCTGCTAAACTTTGCAAGTATCCAGAACACCTAGCTGCACCATTTGTAAATATCTCTTAGGCAGGCAAATTTTACTTGAAGCAGATGATCTCATAGATATGTAAATGTCAAATTATGTAGAACTTTATAGATGATTAAAAGCACCTTGAATTGCACATGAAATCAAAATAGCAGCCAATGCAGGTCCTGTAATATTGGTGATGAATGACAATATCAGAAGAGTTCTATTAGTTCAATATAGGTTATTGAATTATATACCAATTGGAGTTCCCAGGTGACCCAGGAGACTTCCGGAGGCCAAACCCCCACCGTAGGGAGGAGGAACCGACCAGCTGGTTCCGCCCCAAGCGACTGATGGATCCTGTTAGGTTCCAGACGGAGCTTGGGGTTATTCCTGATACCCTCGCCCACAGTTCGGCGGAGACCCTCGTCGCTGCCTGGCACTCGGCAGCTTCGGAGTCTCTAGACCGGATTGCGCCGCTACGGCCCCTCCGGGTCAGCGGCCCCCGGAGGCCTCCTTGGTTTACTGAGGAGCTCCGGGAGGTAAAGCGCCGGAGGAGACGCCTAGAGCACTCGTGGAGGTCCGATAGGTCCGAGTCGAAACGGGCACTTTTGACAGCATGCACCAAGGAGTATATTCGGACCTTAAGAACAACAAAAAGAACATACATTGCCTCCTTGGTAGCGTCCGCCGAGTCCCGCCCAGCCGCCCTGTTTAGGATAACCCGCTCCCTCCTAAATAGGAGGGAGACGGGGGACTCCTTACAGGGTAAGGCTGAGGAGTATGTCCAGTTCTTGGCGGACAAAGTTGCCCGGTTTCGAGCGGACCCGGACTCCACCCCAGTA